>NC_012871.2:23447351-23748928 GCF_000003195.3 Sorghum bicolor
GCATTTTTGGTGCGTTGCCGGGGAAGGTTGATTACTAATCAGGAATGGAATAAAAGATTTTGAGTTATCATTCGCATCACTAATATGATTGAGCTTATCTATTCTCTCATACAGTTTTACCTCGATATTTTTCTATTTTATCTTATGCAGGGGAATGTATGAATAGAAGACATCTTCTAGGATATTTTGTTGACAATCTCGAAGCATTATTCAAGAAGATGAGAGCCAAGCGAAAGAAATCATCAACACTTCATGAAGAAGCTTCATCCAATTAAGAAGATCACCGGAACTTGTCTTCAGAGTTCGAAGCCATGGCGAACAAATCAATCCGCGAGTTCTCAGCTCCCACTACGGACAACATCCGCACTGGACCTGCTGCAGAGATCGATGGAAACTTTGAGCTCAAGCCTGGACTTATCAACATGGTGCAATCCAACCAGTTCTGTGGGAAGGCACACGAAGATGCTAGTGCTCATTTACAACACTTCCTGGAGATTTGCAACACATTCACCATAGCAGGAGTTTCCAAAGATGCTATACTACTTCGCCTCTTCCCATTCTCACTGTTAGGAAGAGCGAAGCAGTGGTTCTATGCTACAAAGGAGAAGAATACTACGTGGGCACTCTGCTCAACAAACTTCCTGGCAAAGTTCTTTCCCATGGGCAAGACTAATGCTCTCCGTGGGAAGATTACGAGTTTTCAGCAACAAAATGATGAATCTGTTCCAAAAGCATGGGAGCGCTTTCAAGACTACATCCTAGAATGTCCCCATCATGGAATGGAGAGTTGGCTATTGATGCAGACATTCTATCATGGGCTCAGCAACAGTGCCCGAGAGACCATGGATGCTGCAGCTGGAGGAGCATTCTTATCACTTACTATACCACAAGCCACAGCTCTTGTGGAGAAGATGGCGTCCAACCAAAGCTGGAATGAAGAGAGGACCCAGACACGCAAGAGAGGTGGAGGTATGCATCAGCTGAAGGAGGTAGACATGCTGTCTGCAAAGCTAGACCTACTCATGAAGAAGCTCGATGATAGATCTGGAGACAAGAAAGAAGTTATGCACATCTACGACTCTCACATGACTTGTGAGGAGTGTGGAGACACTGGACACTCAGGCAACCACTGTCCTGAGATACTTGAGGATGTGAACTACATCATCAACAACAACAACTACTACAACCGACCTCAACAAAATCAAGGTTGGAATCAACAGAGGCCTAACTACTCAGGTAATTATCAAGGTAACAATTCTTACAACAACAATAATAATTTTTCACCTTTGAGAGAGTTAGTGTCTAATCAAGGAAAGCTAATGGATAATCTATCTAAGAAATTGGCATCTAATGATAAAATGCTAGAAAATATAAATAATAGAATGGATAATTTTTCTACTGCCATCAAGAATCAAATTAGCTTTAATAAAATGATTGGATCTCAGTTAAATCGAATAGCTGCTGGTGTTCCTACTACTAACCCCGGTATACCATCACAACCGGAAGGATTAGAATCTGCAAATCTTGTAGACATGTTTGATGCAGGTAATTGGAGTAACCCTGTCACTGAATTTTCTACTGACCGTCTGCCGGTCAAGAGAGGCGATCCAGGACGCCCCGTCATCCCGATCTCCATCGGCATGGTGGACGTTCCAGAAGCACTCTGTGACTTTGGCTCCAGTGTCAACATTATACCCAGGATACTCTATGAAAAATTCTTTACATATCCTTTATTAGAGACAACCATGTGTTTGCAGTTTGCAGATCAGACGATAACTTTTCCAAAAGGAATAGTGAGGAACCTTTGTGTCTGAGTTGGTACCTTGTATGCACCAGCAGACTTCGTAGTGGTAGAGACCGGAAATGATGAGAGAGCACCTATCATCCTAGGGAGGCCATTTTTGAACACCACGGGAGCTATCATCTACGCTAGTGCTGCCAAGATCAGTTTCTACGTCAAAGGGAAGAAGGAAACATTTTTCTTCAAGAACAAGACTACACAAATTCCAAATCAATCCAGACGTGAATCAAGGAAGAGGACCAACAGGAGGAACAGGAACAAGCAAGTGTGGACCGAGTCAGCTAAGATGGTCACTGTAGTCCATGGAGGCCAAGATCACCAACTTAAGTCACCGTTTTTGACCAAGAAGGACGACCCAGGAATGCCAAGCATTTACTGCTCCATAAATGGATACAACTTCTACAAGACGATTTGCGACACCGGATCGGGCGTCAACATAATGGCCGCAGTCACCTATCGGCTCTTGTTCGGGACCATGCCACTAAGACCAACATACATTCAGCTCCAGATGGCAGATCAGACATTTCGAGAAGTTCAAGGAATAGTATCTGATGTCCCAGTCAAAATAGACGATCACTTTGTCTACACAGACTTTCAAGTTGTTGACATGGGAGAAGACGAGTACGATCCACCCATCATCCTTGGAAGGCCGTTCCTCAGCACCGTTAAAGCGATTATCTACATTGGAACCGGAGAAGTCCATATGCACTTCCCCTCAGGGAAGGTACGCCGTTATTTTACTGACCCTAACTATATCGTTGAAGAATCTAAGCAGGTCAGAAAGAGACGCAACCGCAACCAGAGGAGGCATATCATCAAGGACGGATGGGCAGACTATGAAGGAGAAGTTGTAAGATCAGAAGACGTAGAGTTTAAACAGAATTATCCAGAGGAGATTGAAGCACCGAGTCAGGTATGGAAAATGAAGATAACTATACAAGAAGAGGAGGCACTGCCGGAAGTACCGACTACGCCACCCAACGAACCTCAGGACGATTAAGAAATTGGAGAGTCCCGTTCGGAGGACTTAAAAACACCGAACGCCTTGCCCAGAGGTAAACTTGGTAGTTACCCTTTTCCTTTCAATTATTTCAAATAGTTTACTTAGTTAATCATGTTCATACTATCTTAAAAAGAAAATAAAAATATGAAAAACAGTAAGCCCCATGTGAGTATACGAGTGGCATAAAACCCATAAGTACATTCACTGTGGAGGCATAAAAATAAAAATAAATATTTTTCTGCTTTATAAAATAAAAAAATATAAAAACATGGAGTAATATTTATCAAGGAGTCTCAAGATAATAAAGGCTAGATATTTATGCTAACACTTAATCAGTTCCACAAGCTTTGTTGTCTATTTGAGCTCCACAGAATTTAAGAATCAAGAAGACTAGCAGACGGAGGACATTCTAATCGCTGTCAGAATGCTGCTGACTTTCAACTACACCTCTGCCACCTGCTAGCTACATCAAGAGAAATTACGTCAAAATTCAGCTTGGGGGAGAGCACCCCCATTTATCCCGATAAGTATTTCTATCTATCTTTATACTTATACTATTTTAGAATATTAAAATACACATAAACTATGGAAAACCAAATAAAGAGTTTGTGCTTATATATATATATATATATATATGTCTTTTGCTTAGTGTGTTTAATAAATAAATAAAGTGGCTATGCTAATCTGTATCTAAATAAAACTTAAGCATGGATATGATGAATAGTTGCTCTGCCTAATTTGCATATTTTAAGTTCTCTCTCAAGTTTAGACATAACTGTTATAATTTAAAGCTTGCTCTAGACCTAAACTTGTGGGATGAAAACTTGATCTGAAGTCTAAGTTGTTAACGGATATGATATGGGAAGGTTGAGCTGCTGTTTATCTGTTCCTAGAGATGCTAGAATTCTGGAGAATTTTATCTTTGAAAATCTTTAAAATGTTGCATGATGAGTTCCTATATGATGAGAGCTCAAATTCCTACCACAGCCATATATGCATGCTTGCTAGACTTTGAGCCACACATTTACTATACTGCTTATGAGCATTGAGTGTGGTCAAGCTGTGAAGACCCTTAGGAGCTTGTCATGTGGTTAAATCAAGATTTCACTTGCACGTTCACTCATATATGCTACTTCTACTCTGGAAGTACGCATCCACACACATCCACTCATTTCCATCTCCAGAGCCACCTAAAAATATTCTACTCCTAATCCGGGAGAGAATAACCAAAAACATTTCTATTTTTCCTTGTGAAATAAAATGCTCAAGTTATCTTGTTACTACCACTTGCTATATTATCTCAAGAGATGAATGCTCTGAAAAAAAAAGGGGGGAATAATACGAGGAAATAAAAAGGAGCAAGTGCTCGGAACCTCGAAAGAAAAGAAAAAGTGAGACGAGAGGTAAAAATGGACAAGTGTCCGACAGTAGAATTAGGGGTGCAAGATACCCACCTGAGAGACAAGAAAAAGAAGAGCATCTCATTCTCCTCATAAAGTTTCAAAAGCAAGGAAGGTATGTATCCCCTCAAAAGAGCAAAAGTAGAATTAGACTTCCACCACCATTGTTTTCATCATTGTTATCACCATCATCACCATATACCATTCATTCGCCACACATGCACATCTTGATTAAACTTATTGACTTGTTACTTTGGATCCATGGTTTGAATATGCAATAAATGTCTTGTAAGTATGTATATTTTATCTCCCACCTATGAGCTCCAGATATTAAAGCCTTATTAGAGTAGGGTGAGAGAGAAGGCAATGTCACTATGCCTCATACCACAAATACCACATATCTTGAGAGAAGGCATATACCATCAATGCCTTGGTAAGGATCCAAAAATACCACAAAAGAGAGACCTGAGAGAATCATACAAGGAATCTCTGAGTTTTATTTGAAAATCTACAAAAATCCCAGAGCTATAGCTGATCAAGAATAAGAGACATGGCACTTGGCTAGACTGTTCTATCTTTTAACCACTCAAGACAGAAGTGACAGTTACAAGTCCCATGGTGAAGGTAAAGTAAGTTTTAAGTCTTGACAGTTTACTCTAACTTAGAGATGAGATATTATTTAAAAAGCATGTGTACCGTCAAATTTTTAAAAGATATTGCAACAACTTATGATCCATAGCTAAGTCTATCCTTGCTCAGGGACGAGCAAGAGGTAAGCTTGGGGGAGTTTGTTGACGGTCCTTAAGTATCAAATTTAATTATCAAATAAATAAAGAAAAGGATCCAAATGGAATCAAGATCTAGACTTAGGGTTTTATCTGACAGAATTCCACGAGTTTTGGTGTTTGTCTATTTCTGCAGGGGGTTATCAGGAAATACGGAAGAAAGGCCCACATGTCAGGATTACGTAAAGGTATTAACGTGCTGCGCAATTATCTTACATCTAGAAGACTCCAGAAGCCACGAGACCGAAGCGGAGGCGAAACGGGGCCAGACCCTGGGCGGCCGCCCAGTTGGTCAGGGCGCCCGCCCACCTCCTGAGTCCAATCAGGACTCTGCTTTGCGGGAGATCTCCACCGACCTAAAGGATGAATCTAAACCATACAATCTATGTCGGTTTGATCCAAGGGCCCATATTCACTTGAAGGGACTATAAAACCAGACCCCCTGGCCCCTGGAGGAGAGAGCCTCTCAACCCTAATTCATTGTTCCATCAAGGGAGAAGAAGCCTCTGATCAAGATTAGAGCCACCACATCAATTAGATATCTAGATTAGCATAGCTACATAGGATTAGAACTAGAAGGAGTCAATCTTCGATTGGTTTCCGGATCTGTCAAGAGGATTCTTGGTAATTCTCTAATTGTGTTTCTAATTACTTTCTAATTATCTTTGTTCTTCAATATTATGAATATGACTTTGTTCTACTTCAATATATTGCTTATGACTTTGCTCTACTTGCTTATATTCAAGATTATATTGTTCTTAGTTTATCATAGTTATGTACTTGGCTTAGTTAGATTCGATCTATATACATGCTTAGGATCGTATAGCGTTTATCCATCGGATCCATGGGTAAATGATAGATATTGTGTAGGCGTGGTGCTTATACCGTATTTATCTACGATTGTACCCAATATGCCAGATCGTGGGGTGGTTCATGATTGTGACAGCTTCATTGATTCTTATATAGTCCCCCTCTCGTGTATTGGGCTGGCAGAGCAACATTATTACAGGGGAGTGATTGCTATGTTTCTCATATTCCTTGCTAATATCACTATGCATGGGTGTAGTCTTGTCTCGCAATGATTGCTAAGTATGCTTGCACTAACTATGATAATGCTAGACTATATAGTTAAGAATAACTTAGGGAATATTCTTGTAGTCCGTTCTAATACCATGCTAATGACTTTCTAGAGTATCTAATTGAGGTGCTTATCATATTTATTATGTGGCTAGATCAGATTAGTTATCCTTGTCACTATTATTATTTCATATATCTTTTATGTGACACTTATCCCTGTATGATGAGTTAGATACAATGTTCTCAATTATACATACAATGACAGATGCTCAATCTCATATTCTATTCTGTAATCAATAGTGATGATTGCTAATCCCTTCCCAGTGGTAAAAATATAAATAACGATACCTGGAATACTTCCCGGTTAAAATGCTACACGGTATTAATCTGTGCGCTTGCAGATCCCATTCATTATTTATTTAGAAGAGCAATTGCATATTTCAATACCGCATCTCTCATATCATGCTGGGGATGACAACTTGGCTTAAGTGGTGTGAGGGATAGGTTTGGCATTTTTGGCACCGTTACTAGATTTAGAGAACTTAGTCTACTTTTAGTAATGATGTTAAGAATACCCAACATTCATTACCGTGGCTTCTAGACTCTTCAAGATGTTAGATAATTGCGCGGCACGTTAATATCTCTATGTAAACCCAACATGTGGGCCTTTCTTCCATAATTCCTGATAACCCCCTACAGAAATAGACAAACACCAAAACTCGTGGAATTCTGTCAGATAAAACCCTAAGTCTGTGTGTCGGTTGCATTTGGATCTTTTTCTCTATTTATTTGTTAATTATATTTGATACTTAAGGACCGTCAACAAACTCCCCCAAGCTTACCTCTTGCGCGTCCCTGAGCAAGGATAACCTTAGTGATGGATCAGAAGTTGTTGGAATGCCTTTAAAAGTTGACAGTACACAAGCTTTCAAATGAGGTCTCATCTCTGAGTTAGAGTAAACTGTCAAGACTTAAAACTTACTCATTTTACCTTTCACCATGGGACTTGTAACCGTCACTTCTATCTTGTGCAGTTAAAAGATAGAACGGTCTAGTCAAGTGCCATGTCTCTTATTCTTGATCAGCTATAGCTCTGGAGTTTTTGCAGATTTTCAAATAAAACTCAGAGATTCCTTGTACGACTCTCTCAAATCTCTCTTTTGTGGTATTTCTCGATCCTTACCAAGGCAGTGATAGTATATGCCTTCTCTCAAAGTATGTAGTATTTGTGGTATAAGGCATAGTGACATTGCCTTCTCTCTCATCCTACTCTAATAAGGCTTTAATATCTGGAGCTCATAGGTGGAAGATAAAGTATACATACTTACAAGACATTTATTGCATAGTCAAACCATGGATCTAGAGAAACAAGTCAATAAGTCAAATCAAGATGTGCATGTGTGGCGAATGAATGGTGTATGGTGATAATGGTGATAACAATGGTGAAAGTTTAAATCTACTTGTGCTCTTTTGAGGGGATAAATATCTTTCTTGCTCTTTTAAAACTTTTTGAGGAGAATGAGATGCTCTATATTTTCTTTTTCTTTCCTCTCAGGTGGGTATCTTGTACCCCTAATTCTACTCTCGGACACTTGCCCATTTTTTACCTCTCGTCTCACTTTTTCTTTTCTTTCGAGGTTCAGGGCACTTGCCCCTTTTTATTTCCTCGTATTTCTTTTTCTCTCTTTTTTTAGAGCACTCATCTCCTAAAATAATATAGCAAGTGGTAGTAACCAAGATAACTTGAACATTTATTTCACAGGGAAAAACATAAATATTTTTGGCTATTCTCTCCCGAATTAGGAGTAGAATACTTTTGGGTGGTTCTGGAGATGGAAATGAGTGGATATATGTGGATGTGTACTTCCGGAGTAGAAGCAGTATGTGTGAGTGAACGTGCAAGTGACTTGATTTTAACCACATGACAAGCTCCTAAGGGTCTACACAGCTTGACCACACTCAATGCTCATAAGTAGTAAAAAGTAAATGTGTGGCTCAAAGTCTAGCAAGCATGTATATATAGCTGTGGTAGGATTTTTAAACTCTCATCATACAGAAATTCATCATGTGATATTTTAAAGATTTTCAAAGATAAAATTCTCCAGATTTCTAGCATCTCTAGGAACAGATAAACAGCAGCTCAACCTTCCCATATCATATCCGTTAACAACTTAGACATCAGATCAAGTTCTCTTCCCACAAGTTTAGATTTAGAGCAAGCTTTAAATTATAACAGTTATGTCTAAACTAGAGAGAGAACTCATATTTGAAAATTAGGCAGAGCAACTATTCATCGTATCCATGCTAGAGTTTTATTATTAAGATTCAGTTTAGCATAGCCACTTTATTTATTTATTAAGCACACTAAGCAAAAGATATATATATATATAAGCACAAAATCGTTATTTGGTTTTTCATGGTTATGTATATTTTTATTTTAATATAGTATAAGTATATAGATAGATAGAAATACTTAGCGGGATAAATGGGGGTGCTCTCCCCCAAGCTGAATTTTGACGTAATTTCTTCTGATGTAGCTAGCAGGTGGCAGAGGTCTATTTGAAAGTCGGCAGAACCCTGACAGCGATTAGAATGTCCTCTATCTGCTAGTCTTCTTGATTCTTGAATTCTGTGGAGCTTAAATAGACAACAAAGCTTGTGGAACTGATTAGGTGTTAGCATAAATATCTAGCCTTTATCATGTTGAGCCTTCTCAATAAATGTTACTCTTTTTGGTAGGATCACAATCTTATTTTTATATTTTTATTTTTATAGAGCAGAAAAATATTTATTTTATATTTATGCCACCACAGTGAATGTACTTATGGGTTTTATGCCACTTGTATACTCACATGGGGCTTACTATTTTTAACATTTTTATTTTCTTTTTAGGATAGTACGAACATGATTAACTAAGCAAACTATTTTAAATAATTGAAAGGAAAAGGATAACTACCAAGTTTACCTCTTGGAAAGGCGTTTGGCGTTTTTAAGTCCTCCGAACGGGACTCTCCATTTTCTCAGTTGTCCTGGGATTCACTGGATGGCGTAGTCGGTGCTTTCGGCGGCGCCTCCTCTTCGTGTATAACTATCTTCTCTCTCCACACCTGACTCGGTGCTACGGTCTCCTTAGGATAATTCTGTTCAAGCTGTATGTCTTCAGACCTTACCACTTCTCCTTCGTAGTCTGCCCATCCATCATTGATGATTTGCCTCCTCTGGTTGCGGTTGCGTCGTCTTCTTCTTGTCCTGACTTGCTTATTGTCTTCAACTATATAGTTAGGGTTAGTAAAATAGCGGCGTACCTTCTCTGAGGGGAAGTGCATGTGGACTTCTCCGGTTCCAATGTAGATGATTGCTTTAACGGAACTGAGGAACGGTCTCTCAAGGATGATGGGTGGATCGTACTCGTCTTCTCCCATGTCAATAACCTGGAAATCTGTATGGACAAAATGATCGTCTATTTTGATAGGGACATCAGTTACTATACCTTCAACCTTTCGGAATGTCTGGTCTGCCATCTGGAGCTGAATGTATGTCGGTTTTAAGGGCATGGTTCCGAACAGGAGCCGATAGGTGACTGCGGCCATTATATTGACGCCCGATCCTGTGTCGCAAAGTGTCTTGTAGAAGTTGTACCCATTGATGGAGCAATAGATGCTTGGCATACCTGGGTCGTCCTTCTTGGTCAGAAATGGTGACTTGAGTCGACGATCTTGACCTCCGTGAACTGCAGTGACCATCTTAGCTGACTCGGTCCACACTTGCTTGTTCCTGTTCCTCCTGTTGGTCCTCTTTCCTTGGTTCATGTCGGGATTGCTCTGGGATTTGTGTAGTCTTGTTCTTGAAGGAAAACGTCTCCTTCCTCCCTTTGATGTAGAAACTAATCTTGGCAGCACTAGTGTAGATGACAGCTCCCGAGGTGTTCAGGAATGGCCTCCCTAAGATGACAGGTGCTCTCTCATCTTTACCGGTCTCTATCACCATGAAGTCTGTTGGGGCATACAAGGTACCAACTCGGACGCAGAGGTTCTTCAATATTCCCTTTGGGAAACTTAACGTCTGATCTGCAAACTGCAAACACATGGTTGTTACTAATAAAGGATATGTAAAGAATTTTTCATAGAGTACCCTGGGTATAATGTTGACACCAGAGCCAAAGTCGCAGAGTGCTTCTGGTAAGTCCACCATGCCGATGGAGATCGGGATGACGGGGCGTCCTGGATCGCCTCTCTTGACCGGCAGAAGGTCAGTAGTAACTTCCGCAACGGGGTTACTCCAGTAGTTACCTTCATCAAACATGTCTACAAGATTTGCAGATTCTAATCCTTCCGGTTGTGATGGTATACCGGGGTTAGTAGTAGGAACAGCAGCAGCTATTTGATTTAACTGAGATTCAATCATTTTATTAAAGCTAATTTGATTCTTGATGGCAGTAGAGAAATTATCCATTCTATTATTTATATTTTCTAGCATTTTATCATCAGATGCCAATTTCTTAGATAGGTTATCCATTAGCTTTCCTTGATTAGACACTAACTCTCTCAAAGGTGGAAAATTATTATTATTGTAAGAATTGTTACCTTGATAATTACCTGAGTAGTTAGGCCTCTGTTGATTCCAACCTTGATTTTGTTGAGGACGGTTGTAGTAGTAGTTGTTGTTGTTGATGTAGTTCACATCCTCAAGCATCTCAGGGCAGTGACTGCCTGAGTGTCTAGTATCTCCACACTCCTCACAAGTCATGTGAGAGTCGTAGATGTGCATGACTTCTTTCTTATCTCCAGCTCTATCATCGAGCTTCTTCATGAGCAGATCTAGCTTTGCAGACAGCATGTCTACCTCCTTGAGCTAATGCATACCTCCACCTCTCTTGCGTGTCTGGGTCCTTTCTTCATTCCAGCCTTGGTTGGACGCCATCTTCTCCACAAGAGCTGTGGCTTGTGGTATGGTGAGTGATAGGAATGCTCCTCCAACTGCAGCATCCATGGTCTCTCGGGCACTATTGCTGAGCCCATGATAAAACGTCTGCATCAGTAGCCAGCTCTCCATTCCATGATGGGGATATTCTAGGATGTAGTCTTGGAAGCGCTCCCATGATTTTGGAATGGATTCATCATGTTGTTGCTGAAAACTTGTAATTTTCCCACGGAGAGCATTGGTCTTGCCTATGGGAAAGAACTTAGCCAGAAAGTTCGTGAAGCAGAGTGCCCACGTAGTATTCTTCTCCTTTGTAGCGTAGAACCACTGCTTCGCTCTCCCCAACAGTGAGAATGGGATGAGGCAAAATAGTATAGCATCTCTTGGGACTCCTGATATGGTGAATGTGCTGCAAATCTCCAGGAAGTGTTGGAGATGAGCACTAGCATCTTCGTGTGCCTTCCCACAGAACTGGTTGGATTGCACCATGTTGATAAGTTCAGGCTTGAGCTCAAAGTTGCCATCGATCTCTGCAGCAGGTCCAGTGCGGATGTTGTCCGTAGTGGGAGCTGAGAACTCACGGATCGATTTGTTCGCCATGACTTCGAACTCTGAAGACAAGTTCCAGGTGAAACTTCGGTGATCCTCTTGATTGGATGAAGCTTCGTGCTGAAGTATTGATGGTCTCTTCTTGAGCTTGGCTCTTGTTTTTTTGAATAACGCTTCGGGATTGTCAACAAAATTTCCTGGAAGGTGTCTTCTATTCATATATTACCCTGCATAAAATAAAATAGAAAAATAACGGGGTAAAACTGTATGAGAGAATTGATAATCTCAATCATATTAGTGATGCGAATGATGACTCGAAATTCCATATTCATTCCTGATTAGTAATCAACCTTCCCCGGCAACGGCGACAAAAATGCTTGTTGGGCATTTTAACGTCACTACCAAAAGTAGACTTAGTTTTTTAATTCTGATAACGGTGCTAAAAATGCCAAACCTATCCCTCATGCCACTTAAGCCAAGTTGTCATCCCCAGCATGACATGAGAGACACGGTATTGAAATATGCAATTGCTCTTCTAAATAAATAATAAATAAGATCTGCAAGCGCACAGATTAATACCGATGTAGCATTTTAACCGGGAAGTATTCCAGGTATCGTTATTTATATTTTTACCACTGGGAAGGGATTACTAAACATCAATGTTGATTATGGAATGGAATATAAGATTGAGTATCTATCATTGCATGTATAATTGAGAGCATTTATCTATCTCTTTCATACAGGGATAAATGTCACATAAAAGATAGATAAAGTATGAATGGTGACAAAGATAATTAATCTGATCAGCATAACTTAGCCACATATAATAATGATAAGCACCTCAATAGATATTCTAGCAAGTCATTAGCATGGAATTAGGACGAACTACAAGAATATTTCCTAAGTTATTCTTAACTATAAAGTCTAGTATATCATAGTTCGTGCAATTATATTTGGCAATCATTGCGACACAGGACTACGCCCATGCATAGTGATATTATCAAGGAAGATGAGAAACATAGCCATCACTCCCCTGTAATAATGTTGCTCTACCAGCCCTATACACGAGAGGGGGACTATATAAGAATCAATGGAGCTGTCACTACCACGAACTACCCCGCGATGTGGCATATAGGGTACAATCGCAGATAAATACGGTATAGGCACCACGCCTACACAATACTTATGATTTACCCACTGTACACATGGATAAACGCTATACGATCCTAAACATGTATATAATTCCAACCTAACTAAGCCAAGCATATAACTATGATAAACTAAGAACAATATAATTGCAAATATAAACAAGTAGAGCAAAGTCATAATCAATATATTGAAGTAGAACAAAGTCATATTCATAATATAGAAGAACAAAGATGAACAATTGAAGAACAATAGAGGAATTACCAAGAATCCTCTTGACAGATTCGGAAACCAATCTAAAATTGACTCCTTCTAGTTCTAATCCTATGTAGCTATGCTAAACTAGAGATATATTGATGTGGTGGCTCTAGGGCTTGATCAGAGGCTTCTTCTCCCGAGATGAATAATGAATTAGGGTTTCAGAGAGATAGAGGTCCTCTCCTCCAGGGGCCAGGGGGTCTGCTTATATAGTCCTTCCAAATGAATGTGGGTCGTCGGATCAAACCGACATTAATCGCACGGTTTTCCTTGATCCTTTAGGTCGGTGGAGCATGATCCGCGAAGTTGAACCTGATTGGCCCTCAGACCAGGGCGGGCGCCCTGCCCCCGGGCCCGATCGGCCTCCCGTTCGTTCCCGTGGCTTCTGGACTCTTCTAGATGTTGGATAATTGTGCGGCACGTTAATATCTCTATGTAAACCCGACATGTGGGCCTTTATTCCATAATTCCTGATAACCCCCTGCAGAAATAGACAAACACCAAAACTCGTGGAATTCTGTCAGATAAAACCCTAAGTCTGGGTGTCGGTTGCATTTGGATCCTTTTCTCTATTTATTTGTTAATTATATTTGATACTTAAGGACCGTCAACAATTAGTACCCATGAAAAAGTATGAATGGAACTTCTGTTCTAATTCTGCCCATGTTCCAATGGAGTTTGCTGGCAAGGATGTAAACCATGTGAAAGCTGGCCCTGACAGCGACAATGGAAAATACCGAATCCTCCAAGCTTCATCTGCAGATGCCTCTCCTAGCTGCATCAAATCCCGATTAATGTGCTCTATGGTGCTAGTGTCATCTTGGCCAGAAAACTTGGTTAAATCAGTGGGGGCTTCACCCTTGGAGGAAGCGCCACTCGGTTATACCACTCTGGATAAGGAGACTTGTATGCATAAGACTGGTTCTTTGGTTTCAAGCCAAACTAATTTTGCCTCATGTCCACCATCCTTTGCATGATAAGATCAATATTTGAGTTTGGGACCCTACGTGCTTGCCCTTCAAAAGGCAATCCTACTGAATTTCTATATCCTGGATTTCGAATAGCATCTACAACACTATAATTGGCAAATTCCTAATACCCATCTCCATACATATTCTTTTGCAACCTGTTTGCTACTGGAGACACTCTAAAAGCCGATTGCGGGACGTTTCCTGTTGTACCGAATGCGAGCTGGCCATAGGTTGTGGGAGGCTGTTGTTCCTCATGAGGCTCCGGCCCACCTTTGTTTGCACTAGGTGCTCCACTACCCCCAACAGTCTTTTCTTGATGCGTCGGTACATGGAACAACGTTGGTCCCTGCATTGGGCCAACAGCTTCCTCGAAATATTTGTCGGCCGTTGGATCTAAAGGGTTAACCATAATTGCGTGAAAAGTATTCAAGAAAGCTGAATGATGATTTGTCATAGTGTCTCCCATGGCCTTGTAAACCAACTCAGCCATCCTCCGGGCGTCTTCCTCTTCACTGTAATCAGTCTGGTGTGGAAGGAGAACCCTTGGTAACGACTGTTTCTGGAAAACTCTGTTGCTTTTGTTCTTGGAAAAGGACATCAAGCATTTATGTTGAAACTGATCACATGCTTGCTGAACCATCTCCTTCATGTTTTCTGGCAGCTCGTCCATGGTTACACCTAGAACTTGAGCGTTGTCGAATTCAGGCATTTTGAACTATGTTGTCCCACCGGGCGTGCCAAAAAGTATGTTGACACAAAAGCGTGGCTTCAATCGGGTGCCCGGGTGTTTCAAAATCCAGAAACATGCTAGTCAGTTTGACCTGCAACTAACAAGGGATAAAATTTATTAGATACAAAACTGAAACATGTCGGGTGAGACCAGACAGTTCCATATATATGCCCCTGAAGCCACTTACGATGACATACAGCTATAAAAGTTGTCTGCCAACAGCTTTGTAGATCATTCGGCTGAAACAAATGTAATGAAAATAAAATATTGATTGTCGAATGCATGTGCATGGAAAATATATTTGAACAAGTTATGATTAATTATGAATTAAATAATAACCAAACTCGGCAATCTAGCCGAACTGGGACCATGGAGAAGGAACATGTAAACAAACACGATTAAATTGATCAAAAGCTTATATCCGCCGCACGACACTTAGCTTTATCTAAATTTAAACGTATTCGACATGCATGAACCCGCAACACGTGGCAATCTAGATTAGTTTAGTTCAGCTATTATAAGCATATGGTCTATTCATAATGATGGCATGAAAGCAAAAACCATTAGAGCATAAATAGATTTATAAAAATATGGAGCCGAACCTTACCGACCTAGATTGGGCAAAAAGGTGTTGCAAATATATAAAGTATTTAAAAACACACAACACATGATAACTTGATGAATTTATTAGATCTTGCCAAGTCTAATAGAGCCGATAACTATCTCACTTTGCTAAGCATATCAAGCAAACGCCTGCGGCACGGTATCTACTCGTAATGAACAAAGCATAAGCGAAGATTTCTTGATTATCAAGCAAAGACCTGCCGCACGATCATTATGACAAGCAAGACTACTTGTATCAACGTCTAAATCCACCGCATGATACTAGACATGATAACAAGGTTGTTCAGACTTACGGGGGTCGACGGATCGATGGTTCCTCTCGAAGAACTCGACGACACGACAAAGACTCGAAGTTGGCACGGGGCCGATTGAATTGATTTGGTTGTGAACAATTTTACAATAACCAAGAGCTCATATTTATACCCTGATCGTAACACAAATCCTACAAGACTACGACTAAACAATAAAGGAAACCTAGACATCTTTAGTTTCAATCCTCCTCGGAACCTCTATTGACTTAAGTATCGTGATCTCCCCCTCTCGGATCGGTGTCCACTTGCCGTATTTGTCGCTTCCTAAACGAAACTGTCTTTCCCAGGATAACTGATTGCATAGGCGCTTGCCGAATCTCCAGGAATTAGCCGACCGCATAGATATTTGCCGAAATACTCAAAACACCGGCCTTTCCGTGAAACCACAGTGCACTGGCCCACTTGTCATCTCCTTAAACATGCCAAAATCCAGTGTTAACAGGTCCACTCCATTCGTTTCTCTTATAAGCCAGCGAACAGTATTTTCAGCCATGACTTTTCAGATCAGCGAACAATTACAAATTCTGTGGAAAACTTGAAACATCAGGTCATCTCTTCTTTAACTACCATGTAACTCAAATTATCTCGGTTTGGGTCCAGGTTATTCCAAGATGGGTTCAGAGACCCATTTCTTTGACTAACTTTCAAGAAGTAATGTTTGTTGATTTGTTGTGAGAGTGTTCGCTGATTTGTTGTGAGAGAAAAACACTACTGAATGGTTGACAGATTTGGCTGATAAGCTCAAACAAACGGGCTGATGACGAATGTTGGAGATGTTGAGAGGTCTAAGAGTGTGAATCTTTATGTTAGTATAGTTTGGAGTGTGTGGAAGACTAGAAATGATTGGGTGTTTAATAACAATTTGATCAAAACTCCCAAATCTATTGCTTACATGGCTTTGGGTTTCCTGAAGTGGAAGAAAATGCTCAAGGTGAAGGATCAACAGCTGATAAAGACGCTATTAATAAACCCCAAGAGGCATTTGCTGTGCGAAGTTTAATGTCTTCTAGTTATCTTTTGGTTTTATTAGTCTTCTAGTTAACTTTCTGTGAGGTAGAGAGGTTTAAATTTCTTGGTTTGTTACTGAACTTTCGCTTCCTTTGTAAGCTGGCAACCCCAGCAAAACTCCTTGCTTTCAATATAAGCAGCTGTGCCTTTGGTGTAAAAAAAAACATTGTCTTGAAATTTGGTTAGACAGATGGTTAAAACATCTTATTTATCTTTTATTTAGTTTACAAGTTAATGGATTCTCTTGCGTACAGGTTGACTACTGATTACTAAAGTTCAGGAGCTAATCCCTTCAGCTGTTACTGAAGTGATTGCTGCCATTACTTCAGAAACTATTCACTGGAACAACATAGAGATATACATACAAGAATTAACACAGAACATATTGAGACTACATGCAGGTTTCTAGAAGCCACAAGCAGAGGCTTGGTTATAAATCAAAATTACCGGTCAGCCACAGTCAACAGGACGACAAAGTTGGTAATACTTTAACAAGCAACAACTGTTTGGACTTGAATGATTAGTGAACTCCCTACATGTGCCATTCAGCCACTTTCATCTACAAAGGACAGAAGCACAAATGAATATTAACCTAAGCCATTTCTATAAGTCTTTGCCTAAGATTTCAATTAGTCCTCTTGCTTCGGTGAACCTACAGTTCAATATGTAAAAAGATACTTGTACAGGGAAGTAGTGGACACATCAAATTCACCATTAAAGATTTCAATTCAATCTTGATGCTAGCATGCCATTTTTTTACTGTTCAAAGATTGATAGATGAGAGATCTCATCCTAAGTCTCCATGAAGATAAATACTCCCTCTATATAGGATTTAAAAGTCGTTTTGTACAAGGTTTGGGTGAAACAGGAATATAAATCATCTATAACTTTTAAATTGTTGAGTAAATATAAAAATTATATGAATAGATTTGTCTAGAAAAATACTTTCATAAATGTATACACATAATTTTTTTTCTTAAATACTTTTATAAAAATAAGAGGTCAAAGTTGCGTTTTAGAGACCGTGTCGCTCTCTTAAACGACTTCTAAATCCTACTCGGAGTACATCAAAAGTTTATATTTAGCAGACATTCACAAATAACATGACTGTAGATTTTTCTAACAGAAATAATACCATGTAGGTCTTCATAGCAATATGTTGGCAGAATTCTAGGCACCAATAAAAAGTTTGAATTAAATTTCACCTCAGAAACTCGAACAAAGATCACGAAACTGGATTATGTCAACCATGAAGGAATCAGAAATAGATAAGCAACCCCTTTTCAGTTCAGACAAGATATGCAAGAAAAATACACTGCTCATGTATCACACAGTTATGTCATGAAAAATCTTGTATATTGAATATAATCAATCTGTGAATTAACCAGTTTGACAAAAGCAGACTAATCTATAAAGCGAAAGAAAAAAAAAGGTAGTAACAACACCAGCAAAAAAAAAAAATCATGAGAACTTAAGATAGCTTAACTATTAGTACAAACAGTGTTAATGCATGAAGGGTGCACCACATTCTTCGCTTATAGATGAGAAAAGGTAAGATTAGTGACAGTGCCGAAATGTTTCAGCCTCAACCAAGCAACTGCATAATGAGCTTTAATGGAATACTTTCATTTGTACCACCACTTGAGGTGCACTTTTCATATATACCATCAGCATGTGTGAATGACATGTAGGACAATAGCTCACACGCAATTGACTAGCTTGGTGGTATTAATAAAAAGGGGAGCCTCAAGTGGTGGTATGGATGGAAATTTCCCAACTTTAATTGCATAGAAGCTCGGAGAGTGTAATAATATGTTGCAGGATATCAATATGCTTGCCTCATTATTGAAGTTACAACTGAATCAGTGGGTTATAAAATCCACTACAAGAGCTAAGAACTCAGTGAATCAAACCCTACTTTGGGGTTACCTAGAACAAATTGGTACAGAGAAAATGTTCAAAATATCAGCAGCCCTCTCGAGAGCAAGCTCTGTAGTCCTACAAACCCTACTGACATTTCTATTTATTGTATAACAAACCTTTTGTAGACTCACGAAGATATGCATCCATATCATATCCTACAAGATGCATTCGCCATGCAAGGGCCTGTGCGTCCTTCCTCCTGTGACGGATACAAAGACTACTAAGTAACCGGTTGCCTACATGTCTTGACATAATGAATCGTTTATTCAATGTATAGAGCATAACATCAACTGCTGAATCTAGATTTTTTTCCCAACACAGGTATTTGCTAAGA
Organism: Sorghum bicolor; assembly: GCF_000003195.3. Classification (NCBI taxonomy): domain Eukaryota; kingdom Viridiplantae; phylum Streptophyta; class Magnoliopsida; order Poales; family Poaceae; genus Sorghum; species Sorghum bicolor. The sequence goes on from NC_012871.2 coordinate 23,466,192, forward strand.
TGAGCACAGCAAGCTGGTGTGATATCAATGCCAGACTCCTCAAGTATATGAAAAATCTTGAGGGCATCATCTATTCTCCTTGCTTGAATGAGGCCTATGAGCCAAATGGTGTAAGGACATGAGTTTACCGAACCATATTCTTGATCAATCTTGATTAGCTCCCTAACTGCTTCATCCAGGGAACCCTCTTCAAACTTTTTTCGGGCACTAGCAATTACTTCATCTTGGGCTGAGAGATTGTACTTTTTGAGCAGGTGATCAAACCAGAAGTTGATTGCTTGTGACAATTTGTTCATCCTACAAAGCGATCTCATTATGCTATTGTAGATTGACAGACTAGGGGTGCCACCAATGTGTAATATGTCCTGGAACAATGTCATGGCATCATTATATCTGTGTGCCCTCAAGAGGCTATCGATAAGAGTCCCATAAGTGATCTCATCAAGAGAGAATCCCTTGACTTGGAGCTCTCTGAAGAGCCTCAGTGCTCCATCAAGATTCCTCACTTTACACAGTCCATTTAGCAATGTGTTATACGTGACAACATCAGGAACAACACCACTGTCCATTATACCTCGAAGAAGCTTGTATGCTTTAAGCACCTGCCCAGACTGGCACATACTGTCAACCAGCTTTTGCAGGCTCTCACTGTCCTTCACCTGGTTTGCACCAAGTGTTAACCGAAGGAACAAGGAAGGGTTATTTCCGACCTCCATCTTATAGAAAAGCATCCGGGCTTCCTCAAGCCTGTGTGCCCGGTAGAGTCCATCGATGAGCACGTTATATGTCATAACAGTTGGATGGCAACCAACTTCCACCATCCCATCAAAAACCTGCATTGCCTCATCTACAAGCTGTTTCTTGCACAACCCATGTATCATGATAGTATGTGTATTGGTGTCTAGTACCACATTATTCTGCGCCATCTCTGACATTAACGAGCGAGCTCCATCCAGATCACCGGAATCACAGAGGGCCTTCAGCAGCGTGTTGTAGCAGAAGGTATCAGGAGTAAAGCGTTTCTCTTTCATCTCATCGAAGAACGCAAAGGCATCATCGATTCTTCCAGCCTCTGCACACCCACGGATCATTATAGTGTACAGAACAATGTCCGGTGAGAAATCAGCTTGCTCCAACACTTCCATGTAACACTGGAATCCCTCTTCATACCGACCTGCCAGGAACAAACCATCAATCAAGCAACTGTACCCCTTCAAGCCAAGTACAAAGGTCCCAGTACGACGGAGTGCCTCAAGCCGCTCAATGGCCTCGTCAACTCTGCCTGCCTTGCATAACCCACTAAGGAATGCATTGTATGTGACTTCATCAGGCGGACACCCTTTGTCTTCCATGGAATTCAGCAGGTTCTCAGCTTCCTTCAGCTGTCCGGCATTGCACATCGACGATAGTAAGATGGTGTGTGTCTTGACGTTGGGAGTGATACCTCTCTGGAGCATTTCGTCAAACAGCTTAAGTGCATCCACGGCTGTTCCCCGCTTGCAGAGGCCATCCATGAGCACATTGTACGTGGCCCTGTTGGGCAGGCAGCCAGCGGCGACCATCCTGTTATAGAGCGCCAGGGCAAGGGGAACGACACCACCGCTGGCGACGAGGACCCTGAGGACGGCGTTGTAGACGAAGGTGGTGGGGCGGCACCCGAACTCGCCCTCCATCCGGGAGAAGGCATCGACCGCCTCGTGGTGCCGGCCGGCGGAGGCGTGGGCGAATATGAGCGCCTCGAATGCGGCAGCGGGGGGTTGGAGGCCGGCGGCCTGGGCGTCGGCGATGGCGTCGTACATGGCGGCATCCGCGTCGGTGGCAAGGAGGATGGGGACGACGGCGCGGGAGTGTAGGAGCGGGGAGCGGAGGCGCGGGGTGAGCGCGGAGAAGAGGAAGAGGCGGAGGCGGGACGCGGGCGGGAGCGCGGCGCAGAGGAGGGCGTCGGCGACGGAGTGCGGGGTGAGTCGGCGCGAGAGGAGGGAGAGGCAAGGGAAGAATGAAGGGAGCGACGGCGGGAGCGTGGAGAGGAGCGAGTGGAGGGCGTCGCCGGCTTCGAGCTCGGCGGCAAGGTGAGGGGCGGAGGTGTGGATAGGGGCGGCGCCGGCGGGAGCGGGGTGGGGTAGTGGGAAGAGGGAGCGTACCGCCGCCGCACATCTCATAAGGTCATGGATCGAGGCGGACGGAGGTGGATTGCGGCGGCGGCGGCGGCGCCGGTAGGAGTGGGAGAGGTGGAGTGGGCGGCGAAGACAGGGTGGAGGCGGAGCGAGGGGAGCGAGGGCTTCGCTGGATCGAACTGATTGAAGTTAGGCTTTTTTTTTTTTTTTTGACAGCTCAACTTTTATAGTAAAGCTGTTTTTTTATAAAATAGCTTTATGAGTAACTTTCTAAGAGCATCTCTAAGAGATTAGCTAAATCATTTTCTAAAAAATAATTTAGCTATTGTTGAAGGAAAAACGTCTCTAACAGACTCTGTAAATGACTCTTCAAATTTAGTAGCTCTTCATCCCACCTTATTCGCTCTCTACTTTTGAATAGCCTACCTCACTAGCCATCCTTTTACACAGTCTGTTGGAGTACTCTAATATTTTTTTGTCAAATCTATTTTAGAGAGTAGCTAAATCAGTAAATTTGACTAATGTTTTTAGCTAATCTCTTAGAGATGCTCTAAATGAAGCTAAATTATTTTAGAAAAAGTGTTTGGTAAAATAGCTTCACCAACTACTTTTACATAGATGGAAGAAAAAAATGAAGAATAGAGCTGCAATAAGCTACTTTTTTCAGCTTCATCCCACTCATGTTTTTGTGAGAGAGGAAAAAAACAGCTTCACTCATGAAGCTGTTTTGAAAACAAGTGTTTAGCAAAAAAAAAACAGCTCACAACAACTCATGAAGCTGTTGTAAGCTATACCAAACATACTCTTACTTTACTTTTCTTTTCTTTTGTTCAAAATTTCTCAGCGAGGCCTTGTTTACCCCTTGTTTAGATGTGAAAACTTTTTGATTTTGCTACTGTAGCACTTGTTTGTTTATGACAAATATTATTCAATCATGAATTAACTAGAATCAAAAGATTCGTATAGCAATTTACAACTAAACTGTGTAATTAGTTTTTGTTTTCGTCTATATTTAATGCTTCATGCATGTACCGCAAGATTTGATGTGACGAGAAATCTTGAAAACTTTTTTTGTTTTTGGGTGGCAAAATTTTAAGATTTCGGATACTATAACATTTTTGTTTTTATTTTATAAAATATTGTCCAATTATAGACTAACTAGACTCAAAAGATTCATCTCATAAATAAAACTGTGTAATTAGTTTTTGTTTTTGTTTATATTTAATACTACATACATATGCTGTAAGATTCGATGTGACAAGAAATCTAAAATTTTTGGCAAAGTTTTTTTTGGAACTAAACAAGCATAAACCCCTTTCTGCTTTGCATTGCGATCAGGATCAAAATTTCAGTAAAAGGTTCACGGGCCCAAACTTTTATAGACTTGTAACATCCCAAATTTTTACGAAAATAAAAAAAATATGAGCTTTTTAAAATTTTTTCTGTAATCGTGTGAATCATATAGTTTTTAGGACTAACTCGATCCTAACCCGCTAACAAAATGTCGCATACATATAGAATTGCTTGTAGGCAAGTGCCTTGTTCATGAGTCGTCTTGAGTTGGGTCTGGTTTGAGATTTTGAGTTTCTTTTGGAGTGCACAAATCCATAGCAAAGTCTTCCCAAATCTTCGTTGAGCCTATCTCAAAGACTAAGCGAATCCCTTCTCAACCTTATCGTTGGAGTACGTCTCAAATACCTTTGGATCCTTTTTGAGCTATTCCCAAAATTTCCTTTTCAAACCCTCTCCCTCTTTGATCTTATTCTAAATCTCCACTGATAAATCCATCTTGAATGCGTAGCAACACCTTTCCAATCCTTCGTGATCTCTCCCACCTCCTTGGTTCCTCTCTTGAATCCCTTTAAACCTCTTCTTGAATCTCTCATATATATATATATATATATATATATATATATTCTTCCGAATTCGTTTCAGTATCTAATTGAATCTCCGACAAATCCCTTCGATTCCCTCTCTTGTACAGTAAATCAAAAATGGGGAAAACCATCTCTACTCCCATTTGGCCCAATCGCCCTAGCTCCTCTCTCCCAGCCCAGCTCGTGCTAGCACTCCCTCGGCCCAGCACCCTTGCGCAGCCCGCCTCCCGCATCCGGCCCAGCCTGCTCTCCACCCCCCCTCCCTGTTCGGCCCATGTGCACAAGGGCGCCACCGGCCCGAGGCCCAGCCGGCACCCCTCCCTTGCCAACCCTAGGCGCGCCCCCTGTCTCTCCCAGGCTGCCGCCATCGCCTCCCCAGCAGCAGAGCCGCGCCCGCACCTGCCCCTCCACCTCGGCGCCCGTGCCGATGCCCGCCACGCGTCCTGGCACAGAAGCCGAGGATCACCGCCGTCCATCCCGAACCCTAGCCCTCGCGTGCCCTATAAAACGGGAGCCGCCTTGCCCCGCTCGCCACGGCGCCGCCATCCTCGTCATCTCGCCGCGCCGAGCCCCGACCCCGCGACGCCGTCGTCCGCACGTCGTGGCCGCAACACGCCTCGCCCTCGCCCTCGCCTCGACCACGACCCGGAGCTCCATCCCGCGCCGCCGAGCCCCGGTCGAGCCGCCGCGACGCCAAGCCGAGCGCGGCTCCGAGCTTGCCGCGGACGCTGCTCTGTCCGCGAACTGCAACCATGCTGAGCCTCTGCCTCGCCACCGCGGGAGTCGCTGCGGCCACTCTACGACACCGACTCGGCCCCGTCCGCCGCGACGACGCACGGACTCGCGACCACGACGACCACCGCCGAGTCGCACCCGCAACCTCGACGCCATGCACCCCGGTGGCCGTGCCCCACCGCGACGTCCTCGTCTCCACGATCCCTGCCGCGACCTCTGCGACGCCGTGCTGCCAGTGTCACCAAGCACCACCGTTGCGGCTGCAACGTCAAGCAGCGCCCCCACCATCTCCCCTCGTCGATGTTGTGCTCGCCTCGTCCTCGCCCCGACCGTGCTGCGTCGAGCCCCGAGCAGCGGCAGCACCTCGTCCTCAACGCGAAGCCGACTACGCCAAGCCTGAGCGCCCGTCTCGACACGTAGACTCCGCCATGGCCGGGAACGCGCGCTCGCCACCGCGTCAAGCACCTCTGTCCGCGAACTGCGACGTCGCCCGAGCCCTTAGCCACGTGCTCGCTGCGGTCACCACACCGGCAGCAGCGCGGCAACCACGACATCGCTGCGGCGACCAAGCGCCGCGACCCCGTCCGGCGTCCATGGCCCCGTCCTCGCCCTGCTCCGACCCTGCGGCCTCGACGCCACCCGGTGCTCCATCGAACCACTCCACCACGGCCACGCCAGGACATCGCGATGGTCACCGCGTCAGCGCCGGCCATGGTGATCGCGACCCCGAGCACGACGTCGAGCCCCGACGCGTCCCTGTCCTCGCGACGGTCACCGCATCAAGCTCCTGTCCATGCCTTCGCCAAGCCAAACCATCGGTGAGCCACCAAGAACCAAGCTTCTACCCTGCTCCCCATTCTATCACGTTCCGACTGAGACCGACCTTCGTGCCGTAATTCATCCACTGTGCAGGGAAACAGTGGCCTCGTTGTGCCTTTGCCGAAGATGTGACGCCTTCCCGATGCCTGCTGCACATTCCGGCCAGCCGCAGCGAGCCACAGCCGGCCAGCAGCAGGCTTGCAGCTGATCTACGCCTATCCTCGGCACACCAAGGTCGAACCTTGAACTGAGTTGACGCCCTCCGTGACGTCGGCAAAACCCTTGCCCTTCATTCTTGTATCTTTGTATATACTTGTTAGTTATCGTCTATATCCATCTATCTACACTTGTCGATACATGATTTATCTCTATCTATTTATGCCTGTGCCGTGCCTTCATGCCGGTCTATTTATCTATCTATCTCTATCTATCTCTCGTGCTATGGAAATGTGCGACTCCGAGTTGTCATCGTGTCCTTTGTGTTGTCTTTGGTCGAGTCGTGATTCTTTGTGTGTTTGTCGTTGTCTGTGGACCGTGCTGTCGAGCCGGTTGAGAGAGTGATGTGTTTGAACGTTGCGATCGCGAGTTTTTCTCGCCATGGCCGTAATGCCAAGCATGTCCCTTCTCTCGCATTGTCGTTGTTTTTGTGTTATTTGTCTGAGGACCGAGCCTTCTAGCCGGCTAGGGAAATGGTAGTGCATTCGACCATTTCGATCGTGGGTTCGTCCCGCCATGATCGCGATGCCGAGCATAACTCATTTCCCCGTGTTTAGTTGACTTCGTCACGCTACGCTCGTTAGCTCCTATTTCCGTCCCTCGGACATGGCCATCGTGGACTCGATGTCGTTATCAATGCGGTTCTTACCCGCACCATTCGAGACCTTCATGCTCTTGTCTAGTGCGATACAAATTAGGGGACAACCGTTGTGGGACAGTCGGAAGCCAACTCGTTAGGTGAAGCTCATGGACGCGAGTTTGCCTGGCCATGACCATCGGGCTTTAACTATTTTTCTCGCACGATTATATTATCGGTCTCGTATGCTTATGCCACCTAGACCCGGGCATTTCCCCTAGTTCCCGCGATGACAACCGCATTGTCTGGAACTATAGGAATGACCTTGTGCCGATTCAGAAGCACCTAGGTCGTGAAGTGTTATGAGTTGGAGTAGATTGTGGGGTCGTATCTCTTTTAACCAACCATTTTTCGTTCTATGGCATGTTGGTTGGAAAAGTGTGATTTCATTCTTCTCTCTTGGTCTCCATCCCTGTCGATCCAGTAAGATGCGGATTGAGCCCTTTTGCTTATTTGATGTTTTGTTTCCAATCCCGCGATTCCCGCCGATGCTATGGCGAGTGGATCAATGGAAAGGGGAACCCGTGTCTTTCCTTGCCTTTTTAGTTCTTCATGTTTAAACTCTTGTATGCTTGTACCTTGATCGACTGTAGCATTTCTTTGGTTCTCGTGGTGACAACCGCACTACTAAGAACCCTAGGGATGCCTTAGTGCATTTAGTGTACCTAGATCGTGGTACCCTACAAGTAGTTTGAGCACTTATGTTCTTGTGTGTCACTCTTTCAGATTCCCTGTCTACCATGGCGAGTGGATTGGAAGGAGTAGACCACCTTCCCTTTCTTCTCTCCTTGTTCCACCCTCTCTTGGCTCTCGCCAACTACAATAGCGTATGGATTGAGAGAGACCGGAACTTCTCATGCTCATAGTCTTTTCGATTCTTGTCGATCTCTATGACACTTGGATCGAAAGACCGTAAGCTGTGGTGTTTGCTTAGAATGAGTTAGAGTCTAAGCCATTTATTAAAGCCATACAGGTTGACTCAGTTGACCCGGGAAGTATCGGCTAGGCTAAGACTCTGACTTGTACTTGGTGAACAGCCATTCCTATTTCTTTTAGCCCAGGGATCGGACATCCGCCAAGAGGGCTAAGTCGTTATCCTTTCAGTGCTCTTTTAGTGCAGTCGTTCTTTAGTGTTTTGCCGCCTCTTTTCGTAGCCCTTCTATGTCTAGCGGTCTGATTGTTTCGCCTTGTTTGTCACTTACGAGGTAGTCGCTTTGGGGTTAGCTTGGATCGGATCAGGACCCGTTGGAGGGAGGACATGCGGAAAGGAGGATCTCGGATGAGAACAACTACAAGTACACTGTGGATCTTGGAAATGACATTCAACAGGTGCCACATCCTACCCAACCTCGTAGAATCCTATTAGTCATGCAATAAAGTAGATGCTAGTGCTTTACTTTTATGCAAATGAACTGAGATAGGTTGCATGGTAGAAATGCTTGTGAACCATTACCTTGTTGCAACCTATAACCCTCGCACACCCGCTGTTAGGTTAGATGCTTGCATACTACTTGCTACTGCTTCTACTACGCATTATATCTGTGATGTGATGCAATGTGGGAGATTGGATGTGAGTGGATAAGGCACGTGGTGCCGTTAACTGGATAAGAAATGGTAATGGATTTGGGGAGATCTTGGTGTGTGTCTTGAGTGTGTGGTGAGGGTTGAGTCGACCGAGCAGGATCTACGACGAGTCTTGGGACAAGTCTTGCCGGAGGACGCTACCTGGGCGTTCTCCATGAGAGTTACCTGTGGCGGGTACATGTGATAGGGAGAGGTCCCGGAGTGGAGTGTCTTCGTGGGACGAAGCGCCGGGATGGGAGGTGCTGTTTAGCATGGGGTAGCCGGATGTCCCGTCGAGCGGGGCATCGGTTGGCCCCTCGTGAAGATGTCCTGTTTGGTCACCCTAAGGACTGAGATGTTCTGTGGATCGGGTCTTAGGAAGCCTTACACGCCACTCGCCTTAGCCATGGAACGGGACGGATGTACGACCAGTTAGTGCGGTGCCACTACTACTAGGTTGATAGCAGATAGTGTAGGGAGGTACGGGCATGAGGACCCACACCCTCCTAAGACAGCGTAGTGACCTTGGGGGCCCGGTGCTACGCCTCATAGTCTCAGCATGCCGGTGGTACTCCGGTATGGCCCCAGTTCTGAGTGGTAGGGTGGCATCGTATTTAGTTGGGAGGCAGCCCGGAATCAGCCTAGACGAGGGCCTTCGTCGATGATGGTGATCTTGTGGTTAGTGTAAACCTCTGCAGAGTTTGGTTGATCGATCGATACATATGCCGATTCGTTGGCTATGGACCTTTCCTAAGTACAGCTTCACTTGACTAGAGAGAGGAGTCCTTTCTATCTTCCCCTGAGTTGGTGTTGGATCCGGAGATGGCCGTTGAGGCAAGGCACGAGCGGGAGTCGTACTTGCCGCCTAGAGAGTGAGAGTGTGGTGAGATGTGTGTGATGGAATGGATGGATGGATGTGTGGATGAGATGGAATAAAACTTGATGAATTATTATTATAAAATATTGATGAACTTGCATAGGAAAACTACAGCCATATATAGGCCTTTTGATCTACCCTTTGCATTCCACTTACCACAAAGCTTACGCAAAAGCATAGGGTGGGAGCCAATGGCCAGTACAAATCGTACTGAAAGTTGTTTAGCAGGTTTTGAACGTGGTCTATGACGATAACTACGGAGAATAGAAGGATTAGGTGGTCTCGTTCCTGCGCTCAAGTTTGGTTCGGAGATGAAGGCTACGCCCGCTGATAAACTACGCCGACTCTGATGATTGCCCGTGAAGGAGGAGCCTTCACCGCTGACGCGCTACATCGACTCTGATAAAGACCCGTGTGTGTTTCCGCTAGAAAAACGATGTAATAGGCTTGTTGACCAAGAGTTGTAAAGCAAATGTGTTGTAATCTTGTTTCTCATGATGTATGACTATGATAACAGCTGATATATGATAATGCGATGGTTCAATTTTTGAATTATCACATTAAATCTAGGTCGTTTCAAGACTGGCCATAAGTTTTTTTTCAAAATATTACACACGAGTGAACTAGCGCTAGGTTACAGAATAAAATATGATTAGAGAAAACCACTGTTGATGACTAACAATAAGACAAGACTTTTCAGCCAAATGAATAGAATCTTGAATAGCGAGCGAAGCGATTTATATACAGACATAAAAAAGCAATATAATGATATATAGAGGAAACTATTTTATTTATTGTCATCATCATCATTATCGTTATCATTATTATTACACTATAAAAGAGTGAGTTTTTTTCAGAGCTCTCTCTCTAAGGCCTTGTTTAATTCACCCTAAAACCAAAAAATTTTCAAGATTCCTCGTCACATCGAATCTTACGACACATGTATGGAGCATTAACTATATATATGAAAACAAAATCTAATTGCACAGTTTGCCAGTAAATCGCGAGACGAATCTTTTAAGCCTAGTTACTCTATGATTGAACAATGTTTGTCAAATAAAAACAAAAGTGCTATAGTGTCAAAATTCATAAACTTTTCGGATCTAAACAAGGCCTAATATCGGTTTGATGTAAACATCATATCATATAAGCCCTTCGTCACCTATGATCTTATATGATGTAAGATGTAAGACTCCTCCTAAACCAAGATTCCTCCTAAGTTAAATTACTGTGCACATGTATATAAGAAGTAAGACTCACTAGGTAGCGTGCCCGTACTTTGCTACGGGATAACTAACATTTTGTATTAAAAACACATGAATCACACATAAGATAATAATAATGTAAAAATTAAATACCAACATTAATGTGATATTTAATCTAAAAAATAAAGTTTATAAAATTAATGTAATCATAGAGAGCACGGCATCGTAGACTAACAAACTCTATTCTATATACCTTTCCGTGATGTGGTCAAGTCACCACACACACCTTTAGAAAAGGGCATGTGAACGATGGGCAACATGATTCCTATGTGTTACAACAGGAAAAGATATTCAACGGGTAACATATATGCTGTAAAATATCAATTGTTGTGATCAAGGCATCAAACTCAAGAGACAACAATGTCTCTTGGGCATAGAAGAAGCAACAGACATTAAACTTCCACCGGTCTCATAATGCCTCATAATGCCACACAATGCACTCTTGTTGTCTTTCACCAGGATGCTTGATCTTCAAATTTCAGTAACATTGCAAATCTTCTAGCTACAGCATCATCCAAAAAGTTTTTTTAAGAAGAGAGAGAAGCTTTATTAGCTAGCTATCAACAAATTACAATCGGCATGATGAAAGGACAGAGCACAGACACTTGTTCTTGCCAAGTCACAAAATTTTTACAACGTCTAGCTAAAGAAACTAAAGTATTTGCCACTTGACTGCACAATTTCTTTACTTAGGAACTGTAGCACCCGGTTTTAAGAACAAAACCAGATACACACCATATGTGAGCCCAGGAAGTCAAATCTCATATATAGCCACAATTAGGGGTAATATCAATAGACAATGCTTATAAATATAACGAACTTAGCATAAAAGATATAACCTTAGATAGCAAACAGCGGAAAGACACTCCGTTCTTCAGGCGAGAGCTCCAAATCCACAGGGACAACTGACTGGTTGAGCACAAGCCTAAACTCTTCTCCAACTTGCAAGCTGGTACCCATCCGGGATTTTTATCCAAATAAAATGTAAAGGCAAGCGTAAGTACATCTCGTACTCAGCAAGAATAACATAGGGTTCATGAGGCTCAAAGGCTAGACACTGGTTGAACTGCATGTAGCTTTTAGTTGTCACAATTTTAGCATATGAGTAGCATCAAGTTGTTAAGTCCCAAAGTAAACTCATGATCAAGTAAAGTGAATAAAGAATAGCATAAACAACATATTAACAATAATAACATTAATAACTTGCCATTAGTGATCATTTATTCTGTATTGGTCCAAGGCCGCTCGTGACCGTGAGCACGGCTGATATATCAGTTTTACACTCTGCAGAGGTTGTACACTTTCACTGTGAGTCATGATTTACCCTTTCGCCCGAAGCCCGTCGACCTCTTAGCCCACTACCAAGGAAGACCGGCAGGGTTCACTATGAAGCCTTTCAAAGGTTCGTCTAACAAGTTAGGACCGCTTGGTTTCATTAGTCAGTCCATGTGATTCACCCGCAGGAATCCACGGTCTGCTATTCCCCATTTGCGCCACAAGGGTAACCACTAACAAGCTAGAAAAGGTCCTCATATTGAGCTAAAGCCAAAGCCATGTAGCCCTCACAGTTGTACTGTATGTCCCGGATGGTCAGATACAGATAAGTTCTTATGGAGAGAAACTAGAGCACCATAAGATAGCCCAATGCTCTAGCCCTCTTTACCAAAGTTGCTAAAAAGTCATCTTTTAATGTTCATTGCATATTTCTTTAATCAAATTACAAGATCATGGTTTAGTGGAGCACTAACATAAGCTACCCAATGCAAAACCATGGGTGACAAGGTTTGAGATCAATACTAGGAAATCCTTATCAAGGAGACACATGCAAAATGAATCGTGTGATTAAAGTTATTAGGAAACAAGGATGATCCCATGCTATACTTGCCTTGAAACTCAGGTCCTTCTTTTAGTTCCAAACCTTCCACAAACTGCTTCTTGATCACCACGTAAAAGCTCACCGACTAAACTTAGTCTTCACATCAACATCAATCATCCAGAGGCAATCATACAAAGCAAACAAACCTATAATTAGAACAATACACCAACAGTAGCAAATAAAGATAAAAAGTTTATAAAACAAATCTACATCGCTCTACGATCACACAGACGTAAAGTACACGAAAATCGGAGCTAAAACGAAGAAGTTATGATTTTCCAAAGATTTCCTTTAATAAAATAATAGATTAAAACTAAACTCAGATTTTTTAAAAGTTTAAAACTTGTATAACAGAGCTACTAATCTATAGCTTACGCAAAAACGAATCTAACGAAATTTGAAAGGATCAAAACGGAGTTAGAACGAAGAATATATGAATTTTCTAAGATTTTCTTTAGAAAAACAATTAATTAATTTGGGTCACGGAATTAAAAAGTTTCAAACTAAGAAAATAGTGTTACTAACATGTAGATCTTTTGAAGACAAAACCAACGCAATTTGAACGAGTCAAAACGAAGTTAAAACGAATATTTTATGAGCAAAATAAAACCAGTGGCAAACTTGTAATTTTGTGAAAACGTATTTTGAATCTGCGCGAACGGGATTACGCTTTCGGAATTAGAAAACGTATTCTGAAAAATTCGCTAAGGACCGCGGGTTAACTCTTTAAAAACTAGAGGGGTTCTTTTGTAAACGTTGCGGCCGAAAGGGTACTTTTCATCTGTGGCCGTTAGATCGCGGATGGGTGGCTGAGATTAGATCGCAGGGGGGGTTAACGCCGGCCGGCCGGAATTGAAGTCGGCCGCGGCGGCTCCATGGCCGAACTTGGCCGGAGTTGGCCATGCCGGGGCTAGGGAAGGGTAGGGAGTAAACCGAGTACACCGGGACGCTCAGAAGCTTGTCGCGAACTCACCTGAGGCAAGAGCCGCGACGAAGAAAGGCCGGCTAGGGCTCGCGACGACGAACGGCGGACTGCGGCTCTGCAAGGAGGTTCGGCGAGGGTTAGCGTTGAGCACGGTGCACGAAATCGAGAAAAGAAGGTTCCGGCGACTTCGCAAACGCAACAGGAAGACCGGCAAGCTGCTCACGAGGCTCGGGACGCGCTGCAGCGGCGGATTGGTGGTGAGGCGGATCTCGGCGGCAAGCTTGGGCGAGTTTGACGCGACGGCTGCGGCTCGGGATGAATTGGGGGGATAGCGGACGTCGGGGCGAGTATTTAAAGGACGGGAATCGGGCGAAATCGAGACTCCTCGCGCGAATCGCGCGCGGTGGGTGCGACCGGACTCGTGTCCTACCCGGACTGAGGTAGGGGACGATCCTGACCTCTGGGTCCCACCTGGCAGCGAAACGGGGCACGGGACCCGCTTGCCAGTGGAAGGAGAGAGGGGGATGCTGGCGCGGGGGCTTAGCTGGGCCGCGGCCTTCTGCGCTTGGCTGGGCCGAGGGAAAGGGAGGGGGTGGGGTGTGGGCCTCCGGGCCAAAACCAAAGGGGAGGGTTCTTCCTTTTTTTTCATTTTTTGTTTCTCTTTTCTTTTAAAACAAAACTATTTCAAAATATTTTCAAACCCAAAATTTGAATCCCTTTTCAGTCTTTATCCAAACCACGCACCACAATAAATCCAAGTGCAAGGGCATGCATGCTCAAACAAGTTGTTAACTCCTATAGTAAATTTTAATTAAAATAAAAATATTATTTTTCATATATTTCATGGGCACAAAAATACACAATTTAACAATTTATCTTATTTTGGAAAATTGCAAATTTTGGGGTGTTACAATTCTACCCCCCTTAAGATGAATCTCGTCCTCGAGATTCGGTTGGTGCTTACTCCAACAACTGCGGGTATGTTTTTCCTAGATCCTCTTCTTTATTACAAACAGCCTCCTCTTCGGTGCACTGACTCCACTGGACTTTGTACATCCTGACAATCCAACTTCCGGTAACCCTTTTTGTTGTTTCCAACATTCTTACCAGGTACTCTTGGTATGTGAGATCCGATTTAACAGTCAGTTCTTATAACGATATCTGCTCTTATGACACACACAAGTACTTTTTAAGTTGAGACACTTGGTAGACATCATACACTCCTAAACTTTCAGGTAGCTCTATTTGGTAAGCCACTTCATTCCATATTTCTTTCATCTTGAAAGGCCTGACATATCTTGGTGCTAACTTTCCTTTCAGGTTAAATCTCCACACACTTCTCTTATGTGGCCCTTCCAAACACACGTAGTTTCACACTTCAGAACTAATTCTTTTCTCAGGTGTTAACATAACTCTTCTGTCGAGACTGTGCCACCTTTAAGTTTTCTCTGATCACTCTCAACTGTTGTTCTACATCACTTAGAACTTCTAGCCCAAACACTTGTGTTCTCCCGTTTGATTCTAAATCAACAGGGTTCTACACTTACATCCATACAAGCTTTCAAAAGGCTCCCACCGAAGGCTCTAACCGTTGTTCTAAGAAAACTTCGCATACGGTAAACTCTTTGCACCATACCGCAATACACAAGCTCACAACATATCTTCTAAGTAATCTTTGTAGTTCCTGTGGTTCCCAAATGAGTAATTTGTAGAGCTCATTTGGCAGTGCTAGTGACATCACTCCAGTTCAACACATCAACTCCTCAAACCTTGGTGTTATTTGAACTCCTCTAGCACACTCTTTATGCTCTGACGCAAAGGCTTTTTCTCCTACAAGTGATAGCATCTCTCCTAGTCATAACTCTTGATTCACTCGAATCCATCGACGATGTGACCAGCTCAAATCCAACTTCCTAAAGATGCCCTTTAGATTCATACGTTCTACACAGATATCACTCCTTAGACCCAAGAAGGCAGTATCTCCATGCTCCACTATGGATACCTCCACCTCACATGTCAGTTAATCCAACCCACTTAGTTGACTTAAGCACCAGCCACTACTTTCCTTGTATGGAGCACATCTAAGGTCTTGATGGAATAGAACAACTCTATTTGTCAATCTTTATAACACCTTCTGTGAACCACTGATAGTATCTTATCATTCCAAGTCAATCTCTTAGTCACTCTTATGCCAAGTTCACATTGGCTCCAGCAAACCTATGATAGCCTCTTGCCATATCTATAAAACTCTAAGTATCATTCATTTTCCTTTGATGGCTTCCAACTCTTGCATCTTTAACCTGCTTAAGTCCATCATTAAAGATGACATCTCTTTAGGTGAGAACTTTCATCAACTAGAACATACTGGTCGTGCTCCCTTTAGTAATAAAGCCTTTTGAATCTTAGTAGAATCAATAGTAGATGTAGCTTATCCACTTCCTAAGTTGTCAAGTGACCAATTTCACTAACTTGAGCCAGGATAGATGATTATAATCATGGGATATCTCCAGAGACAACTTCTCACTTCATGATAAATTGAAAGGGCATTAACCAATAATGTCAAGGTACTACCCCCCTTAAAATGATAGGTCGGGGGATAGTATGGACTAGCTTTCATATTCTGTTTAGATGCTACACATCATATAGTCTTTTAAATTCATTGTACCAAGTCTCATGATCCGGAGTGGGTTTCATCAATCAGTCCCAACTATTGGTACCTCTATCATAGTTGAATTGCTTCGCTCTCACATCCCATGTATAACTTTGTAGACTTTGGTGTCGCCTGATTCTCATAAGCACCATTCCAAGCTATGAGTACCAGCAATGACCTATGTCTCCTTCCATATTATCACACTTCAATGGAACAATTTCCTGTATCAAAACCAAATTTTCCCAACACTTGAGGTCCTTATCGATGATCCAATGTTAACCATTACTTCTCCCTGTAACTGCTTTGATAACTCTACCCCCCTTAAGAAAGGTCAACTAGGGGCTTAAATGGGTAGTTTAGTCCATTTTTCAAGTGAGCTTCTTATCATAAGATCTTCTAATACCGAAGAGAAACTCATGTGCACTGATATGTACAAGAACTCTGAATTCCTCACACCAGTGCAGTAAAATAGACATAACTCATTTTCTGTTAATCCAATAAGGTCTTAGCTTATACCGTTAGAAACCTTATCAAAATCCCTACAACTTTCATATAGAAGGCTTCCTTAGTTTCTGTCTTTAAACCTAGGTAAAACAGCCATACATGATATCCATCCCGATAATTGCTTCAGCATCCATACAACAATTTGCAGAAGTCATATCTCAAGCTACTTAGAGCATATGGGGACGAGTCTTACATAGTTGAAAAGCTTATGAAGTCCTTCATAACTTCTGTATATCCCACTTTTCTAGATTCGGACGCTAAGTTGGCTGAAAAGTAGGAGCTAACCAGAACTGTCCAGATTTTGAACTGCGCAGCAACAGCAACTTGTAGATGTCATAACTCAAGTTCTATTAATCTGATAAAGTTGCAGCTTGCATCGTTGGAAAGCTTATCAAATGACCTACAACTTTACTATAGAACCCTTTTCCAAATTCTATATTTACATTTGTTTGAAACAGTAGGCAACTGAAACTGGTCCTGATTCCTGACAGCTCAACTGTACCATCTTGTGATTTTCATAATTCCCAAACCACAACAGCTATGGGGGTGATTCTTGTGGACAGAGAAGGATCTTGAAGTCTACTATTACCCAGAATTTTCACATGATTTTATGGTCCTCCGAGATTAGGGCTTTGAACTGAAGAATATAAGTTGCTCCCAAAAGACAAGGACAAAGAAACAAGAGAAACTAAAACCCAACTATTTATTTCATTAATCCTTATACCTTAGGCCTGTAAACTAAATGAAGTTGTGGAGAAACCCACAAGATCATTGCACTCATTACAAAAATCCAACTCAAGCATAAGCACTAAGACAAACCAACCAAACATTAAAGGTTCACAAAGCACACATATAAGACTAAACTCAACTTTTACTACTAACGTTTATTACAAAGGGGGCTTCCTACTTCTTAAACACGGTGTGACTGCAGCGGCATCCAGGGTAGCATCTCTTGCGTGGAGTTAAGCGAGGTATGTCCTCCACCTCATTGATCTTAGGTAATCCACCACGACTTCTCCACTCATCAATCTCATCAAGGGCTTTCTCATAGTGTTGCCTTACTTCTGCCAATTCCAGTTGACTTTCTTCTAGCTTTTGATGCATGACTTGGATAGTCAAAGCCATCTGCCTTAGTTGTTCATTCTGCTCCAAGTAGGGGTCAGCCATCACACACTTCAAAGTGCCTGGTGGACGACGAGGAAGATACTTTTGTTTGCCATTCTTCCTCTCTTCGTAGTGCTTTCCATGATATGCCAGAAGAGCTTGATGGGCAGCATCAGATATGCTAGCATGCTTACTGAAGCGGTTACTGAGAGACGAGTGAATGGATTCCACCACGCGTGAACCAGTAAACTCATTCCACCTTGTGATGTGTGCTTCTGTGCTCCAGTGGCTCTCATACTTAGGATGAGTCCACTTAGTGCACTTATATTCCACCTTGGCTTGCTGTTCAGGATAGTGGTCTTGTAGTATACGCACAAACCGAGAGTGAAAGAAATCTTCCCCACTAAAGGATGTGGTAAAGTACTCCTTTCGCCAACAAATATGTCTTGATGGGACAGGGCGAGCTTCTTCATACTCTGGTTCCGTTAAGCCATAGATACCCCGAGTTAAGCATGGTCTTCCAGAGTTGCTGTGAGCAATCTTTTCGTTACGAACCATCTATGGAATTAGACCAAGAGGAAGTTAGAATAGAAGCAATAATTTTAGAATAGAATTAGATGATAGAAGCATAAGAATTTTAGCAAATAGTAAGGGTGAGATAGTAAGCATGAATGTAGTGAAGCAAAGATGACTAAAACGACCATTACTATCTAGGCTTGCGTCCTACAGTCAGCATTGCTCTGATACCACTTTGTAGCACCCGGTTTTAAGAACAAAACCAGATACACACCATATGTGAGCCCAGGAAGTCAAATCTCACATATAGCCACAATTAGGGGTAATATCAATAGACAATGCTTATAAATATAACGAACTTAGCATAAAAGATATGACCTTAGATAGCAAACAGCGGAAAGACACTCCGTTCTTCAGGCGAGAGCTCCAAATCCACAGGGACAACTGACTGGTTGAGCACAAGCCTAAACTCTTCTCCAACTTGCAAGCTGGTACCCATCTGGGATTTTTATCCAAATAAAATGTAAAGGCAAGCGTAAGTACATCTCGTACTCAGCAAGAATAACATAGGGTTCATGAGGCTCAAAGGCTAGACACTGGTTGAACTGCATGTAGCTTTTAGTTGTCACAATTTTAGCATATGAGTAGCATCAAGTTGTTAAGTCCTAAAGTAAACTCATGATCAAGTAATGTGAATAAAGAATAGCATAAACAACATATTAACAATAATAACATTAATAACTTGCCATTAGTGATCATTTATTCTGTATTGGTCCAAGGCCGCTCGTGACCGTGACCACGGCTGATATATCAGTTTTACACTCTGCAGAGGTTGTACACTTTCACTGTGAGTCATGATTTACCCTTTCGCCCGAGGCCCGTCGACCTCTTAGCCCACTACCAAGGAAGACCGGCAGGGTTCACTATGAATCCTTTCAAAGGTTCGTCTAACAAGTTAGGACCGCTTGGTTTCATTAGTCAGTCCATGTGATTCACCCGCAGGAATCCACGGTCTGCTATTCCCCATTTGCGCCACAAGGGTAACCACTAACAAGCTAGAAAAGGTCCTCATACTGAGCTAAAGCCAGAGCCATGTAGCCCTCATAGTTGTACTGTATGTCCCGGATGGTCAGATAAGTCCTTATGGAGAGAAACTAGAGCACCATAAGATAGCCCAATGCTCTAGCCCTCTTTACCAAAGTTGCTAAAAAGTCATCTTTTAATGTTCATTGCATATTCCTTTAATCAAATTACAAGATCATGGTTTAGTGGAGCACTAGCATAAGCTACCCAATGCAAAACCATGGGTGACAAGGTTTGAGATCAATACTAGGAAATCCTTATCAAGGAGACACATGCAAAATGAATCGTGTGATTAAAGTTATTAGGAAACAAGGATGATCCCATGCTATACTTGCCTTGAAACTCAGGTCCTTCTTTTAGTTCCAAACCTTCCACAAACTGCTTCTTGATCACCACGTAAAAGCTCACCGACTAAACTTAGTCTTCACATCAACATCAATCATCCAGAGGCAATCATACAAAGCAAACAAACCTATAATTAGAACAATACACCAACAGTAGCAAATAAAGATAAAAAGTTTATAAAACAAATCTACATCGCTCTACGATCACACAGACGTAAAGTACACGAAAATCGGAGCTAAAACGAAGAAGTTATGATTTTTCTAAGATTTCCTTTAATAAAATAATAGATTAAAACTAAAATCAGATTTTTTAAAAGTTGAAAACTTGTATAACAGAGCTACTAATCTATAGATTACGCAAAAACGAATCTAACGAAATTTGAACGGATCAAAACGGAGTTAGAACGAAGAATATATGAATTTTCTAAGATTTTCTTTAGAAAAACAATTAATTAATTTGGGTCACGGAATTAAAAAGTTTCAAACTAAGAAAACAGTGTTACTAACATGTAGATCTTTTGAAGACAAAACCAACGCAATTTGAACGAGTCAAAACGGAGTTAAAACGAATATTTTATGAGCAAAATAAAACCAGTGGCAAACTTGTAATTTTGTGAAAACGTATTTTGAATCTGCGTGAACGGGATTACGCTTTCGGAATTAGAAAACGTATTCTGAAAAATTCGCTAAGGACCGCGGGTTAACTCTTTAAAAACTAGAGGGGTTCTTTTGTAAACGTTGCTGCCGAAAGGGTACATTTCATCTGTGGCCGTCAGATCGCGGATGGGTGGCTGAGATTAGATCGCAGGGGGGGTTAACGCCGGCCGGCCGGAATTGAAGTCGGCCGCGGCGGCTCCATGGCCGAACTTGGCCGGAGTTGGCCATGTCGGGGCTAGGGAAGGGTAGGGAGTAAACCGAGTACACCGGGACGCTCAGAAGCTTGTCGCGAACTCACCTGAGGCAAGAACCGCGACGAAGAAAGGCCGGCTAGGGCTCGCGACGATGAACGGTAGACGGCGGCTCTGCAAGGTGGTTCGGCGAGGGTTGGCATTGAGCACGGTGCACGAAATCGAGAAAAGAAGGTTCCGGCGACTTCGCAAACGCAGCGGGAAGACCGGCAAGCTGCTCACGAGGCTCGGGACGCGCTGCAGCAGCGGATTGGTGGTGAGGCGGATCTCGGCGGCGAGCTTGGGCGAGTTTGACGCGGCGGCTGCGGCTCGGGATGAATTGGGGGGCTAGCGGACGTCGGGGCGAGTATTTAAAGGACGGGAATCGGGCGAAATCGAGACTCCTCGCGCGAATCACGCGCGGTGGGTGCGACCGGACTCGTGTCCTACCCGGACTGAGGTAGGGGACGGTCCTGACCTCTGGGTCCCACCTGGCAACAAAACGGGGCGCGGGACCCGCTTGCCAGTGGAAGGAGAGAGGGGGGATGCTGGCGCGGGGGCTTAGCTGGGCCACGGCCTTCTGCGCTTGGCTGGGCCAAGGGAAAGGCAGGGGGTGGGGTGTGGGCCTCCGGGCCAAAACCAAAGGGGAGGGTTCTTCCTTTTTTTTCATTTTCTGTTTCTCTTTTCTTTTAAAACGAAACTATTTCAAAATATTTTCAAACCCAAAATTTGAATCCCTTTTCAGTCTTTATCCAAACCACGCACCACAATAAATCCAAGTGCGAGGGCATGCATCCTCAAACAAGTTGTTAACTCCTATAGTAAATTTTAATTCAAATAAAAATATTATTTTTCCTATATTTCATGGGCACAAAAATACACAATTTAACAATTTATCCTATTTTGGAAAATTGCAAATTTTGGGGTGTTACAGGAACACTTCCGATCACTCCTTGAGAATCATTTAATTGATGCACCCATCGAGGACGGCATACACGGGTGTTACCTATTGGTCTCAAGTTTTCCCTGAGGAATCAAGTTGACTCCATATCCTTGTACTTCTCATATCTCCAATTTTGTACACCACACCATGTTTATCTCCAAGCCATATCCAATTCGTCTCCATGTTTGGGATCTTTCAACTGCTGGAACATTAACAAGTTACATGAAAGAAATATTTAGCTTTCAAAAGACGCGCACATAGACTATCTGGGAAGGCCACCAGCCTCCGTGCATGTCTAGCAAGTAAAGCCTGATTGAAAAATCTTAAATCCTTGAAACCGAAAGCTCCAGAGCTCTTAGGAAGTATCATTTGTCTTCCCATGGTATCGACTGAGTCTTCCATTCAGCTCCCCACCAAAAGACAATGCTCTTCATCAGGTCATCACACAAGGTCAATGGAAGTTTGAACACGGTCATCACATATGTAG
Source organism: Sorghum bicolor (assembly GCF_000003195.3). Lineage (NCBI taxonomy): Eukaryota > Viridiplantae > Streptophyta > Magnoliopsida > Poales > Poaceae > Sorghum > Sorghum bicolor. Next base: position 23,487,614 of record NC_012871.2, read on the forward strand.
GGATGGCTTGTGCAATAGATTTGAAACAAGACATGCTAAAATTCATCCGAAGAATTGTGAAATGACCTATAAGCATTGTCGAGGGTATCGATAAGGGGTACCCTAACCGATGCACATGATGAGAGGACCCGTACGCAAATCGAGGACCCTAACTCGACGACCCCGTTCGCACACGTGATTACCAAAACGCGATGACGACCATAGCCTCGAACATGGAAAAAGGGGTCACGCGAATCGGCAGAGGCTCGATCGGACAGAGACCGTCGAATACAGAACTGGCTCGTACGAATCGATAGGCCTCGAGCGCAAGGACGCCGTCCGCCACCTGACGGGGGTATGGAAACCAGGGCATTTAATGCGCCCGTTGCGCTCTCACCTAACCCGACAGTCACGGGAAGCGTGACTGGGAGCAAGCACCCGTCTAATCCCCCTTTTTGCAGCCTTGTCCCCCATATGAGCCAGAGTATGGCCGAGCATAGTGGGACAGTCAGGACGTCACGTCACGGCCCCCCTCAAAGCGCCCAAAGTCAGCACACCGATCAGCAAGACCTTGCGCGGCATCGGACCCTCGAGCAAACACGTTCCTTCCCAAAGAAGAGTCACGTGATGAAAGACAGAACCTCAACCACTTTGACGCAACAGCTGCCACAATGTACAGGCGTGCCCACGGTTGAGCTAGTCTAGGACAGCGTACAGGAGCCGAATTCAGAAGCACGCGTAATCATCACAAAAGTACTGAGCAACAAGACGGTTCGAGGCCACGCTGGTACAGAAGCCTCGAGTAGGTCAGCGCATCACGCCCCTATCGACCCCTACTCTATCACCTATGTCGTGTAACCTAGGCCTCCCCTTGGAACTATAAAAGGGGAGACATAGGAAGGGATGGAGAAGGGAGATACGTAGAAGAACAACCATACATCACCTCCATCTAGGACTTAGAATCCACCACAATCCGACTTGTATTCGCCCCTATACAAGCACTTAGGTGCAAGATAATCAAAACATCCCCCCCCACTGGATGTAGGGCCTTCTCTTGCCCGAACCAGGATAAACCTTTGTGTCTCTCTTGCATCACCATCTGGGAAAGGGAACACGCACACAAGTTTTACTCATTGGTGTGACCCCCCAGGGGTAAAACACCGACAGTTGGCGCGCCAGGTAGGGGTCCTGCGTGTTTTTTCACCGACTTCCCATCTCTTTCAAGATGGCCACTCTCGTTTTACCGATCCCGCGCTCCACAATGATTTGGTTCGGGAGCCTCGAGTTCATGTCCACCGGTTTCGGCTACGACATGATCTTGCTCTTGGTCAAAGGACTAGGAGGAGCTCACAATGCACCCGCACGACTGAAGGCCCCAAGACGGCCTCGCCACCACGCCTCCCCGCTTAAGAAGAGGCGTGGACAGCACCGCCACCACCACTCTGCTGCTTCATGGCCATCGGCTCGTGCCAGGCGAGCTGTGGTACAGGAGTCGACAGCCCCGCGCGCCGAAGCCGCGGATATGGCGGCCCGATGTCGCGAGGGCCGCGCGACGACGTTGGGCGACGACGCACCTCACGTGCTCTCGCCCTCGACAACGCTACTACCGCACGGGTTGTTCGCCCCCAGGAGAACGCAACCGTTCGGTCTAGACAACGCCACGGCGTCGCTCGGCAGGACAATATGCCCAAACACCCAGACGTACGTGGAACGACCAATGGTCCTCCCGCGTGACGCCGGAGCACAGCAGCAAGCAGCTGAGCTGCCGGATTTCTCCCAGGTGCGAGGCATCCGACGCCTAGGACCCGGGCGATACACAATCACCTCGCTCAGGCAGTGACTCACGGAAGAAGGACGCGGATGTTTCTACGCCGCCGAGCCAGATCCCGACTCTAAATCCGACAGCTACGACCCTACGAGGGAATGCTTCAACATCGACGGGGAAGTGGAGACCACAGACGAAACACAAGACGCCGTCGCCGGCGGCCGAGCCTCTGTAGCGAGGGAGGACCCCAGGACACCTAGGAACAATGGTCAGGTCGACCCTCCGCCTCAGGAAGACAAAGCCGCACAACTTGCGCAGTTACGGGACCTCAAAGCAAAGCTTGATGAAGATCGCGAGCGCCTCACCCAGCTCGAGCGGGCCCTCGAGCAGGACCAACCATACCCGCGTGGCGGAGGTGCGCATGGACGAGCTCGAGAAGTGCACCGACAGATTGTCGGAGATGGGGAGCCAGAGCAACCCGTCAGCCGTTTCCCTCGAGCGGGCCAGAACGTCGTGGCAGCGACCATGCTACTACGTAACATGCGTGAACCCTCGAACTCCCAAGCACGACGCATTCGAGACGAGGTGTAGACTCTGCTTCAAGTTGTGGCAGCTCAGCAAGCCGAGAGCTCGGCCTCTCGACGTCGAGGGGCAGCCTCGAAAAAACACGTCGAGCCGGTCCGAAACGAAAGGGAGGTGTCGGTCCATCAGCAACCACCCCCTCGAGGAAAGAAAACAGCGCATGTCCAAGACCACCTCGCCGATAATCAACGGTGGCACGATGCACGACACGACATCCACGAGTATCATCGCCGTCGACATGGGGATGCAGAGGAACGCGGCTATAGCGCCCACCGTGGCGGACGATATGACAGCGACGAGGACCGGATGGCCCCAGAATCATTGGGCCCTCACGTGTTCAGCAGAGCAATCCGCAGCACACCGCTGTCCAGCCCGTTTCGACCCCCGACCAGCATTGCTAAATACAACGGCGAAACCAAGCTAGAACTGTGGCTAGCAGACTTCTGACTAGCCTGTCAATTGGGAGGCGCTCGAGGAGACGATCGAGCCATCATCCATCAGTTGCCGCTCTTTCTCTCCGACACCGTCCGCAGATGGCTCGAGGAACTCCCTGCCAACCAGATCCACAATTGGACCGATTTGGTCAGGGTGTTCGAGGGCAACTTCAAAGAGACCTACATACGACCCGGCAATTCATGGGACCTCAGCAAGTGCAAGCAGAAATCAGAAGAGACTCTCTGAGAGTATGCTCGATGCTTCTCGAAGCAGTGCACCGAGCTGCCGCACATCCCCGACCACGACGTCATCCTGGCCTTTGTCTCAGGCACCACCTGCAGAGACCTAGTGCGGGAGTTGGGTTGGAATCATCCTCAGACTGTCGACGAGCTAATGGACGTGGTGGCAAACTATGCTGCGGGAGAGGAAGCGGTCGGTGCTTTCTTCAGCCATGAAGGAAGCGAAGGCAAGGCGCCAGCAGATGACGACGAGGGCCCAAGTCGAGGGCCTAAGAAAAGCAAGAAGAAGAAGAAAGCGCGACCGTTCAAACGGGAGGCCCTCAACAATGATCTCGTCGCTGCCGTGGAGCGTAAGAAGCCTCGAGGACCCCCTGAGGGAGCCATCTTCAACAAGATGCTAAAGGAGCCCTGCCCTTATCATAAGGGAGGAGCAAATCACAAACTTGAAGACTGCCGCATGCTAAAAAGATACTTCGACGGCCTGGGGCTTAAGAAGGACGACCAAAAGAAAGAAAAGAGCGGCGACAAGGGGGACGACAAAGAAGACGAGGGTTTCCCAGCCGTCCAGGACTGCTACATGATTTACGGCGGACCCTCGACGCAGCTAACTGCAAGGCAGCGCAAGAGGGAACGCCGTGAGGTCTTTGCAGCAAGGATGGCGGTGCCCCAGTACCTCAGCTGGTCGAGCACCCCCATCACCTTCAATCGTGACGACCATCCCAACAGGGTGGTCGCCCCCGGCGTCTACCCGCTCGTCGTCGACCCCATCATCGTCAACACAAGACTCTTGAAGGTACTGATGGATGGCGGCAGCAGCCTGAACATCATCTACCTCGAGACCCTTGACCTCCTCGGCATTGAAAGAGCGCAGCTCCCAACCAAGCGCGGGCAGCTTCCATGGCGCCGTACCAGGAAAGAAGGCATTGCCGATGGGTCGAATCGACCTACCGGTCTGTTTTGGCATGGCGGCCAACTTCAGGAAGGAGGTTCTCACCTTTGAAGTGGTGGGCTTTCATGGCACATACCACGCCATCATCAGACGCCCGGGCTACGCCAAGTTCATGGCTATCCCCAACAACACCTACTTGAAGCTAAAGGTGCCTAGGCCCAAGGTGGTCATCACTGTCGGCTCCTCCTACGAGCATGCGTATGAATGCGACGTCGAGTGCGTCGAGTATGGAGAGGCCGTCGAGAACTCCGCCGAGCTCGCCTCGAAGCTCGAGGCCCTTGCTGTAGAGGCTCCGGAGCCCAAGCGTCACGCAGGCAGCTTCGAACCAGCGGAAGGCACGAAGAACATCCCGCTCGACCCCAAAGACACCAACGGCAAGGCGCTAATGATCAGCGCCGACCTCGACCCCAAATAGGAAGCCATGCTCATCGACTTTCTCTGTGCAAACGCCAACATGTTTGTGTGGAGTCCCTCGGACATGCCAGGCATACCAAGGAAAGTCGTCGAGCACTCCTTGGAAATTCGAGCCGGTTCCAAGCCAGTGAAACAACGACTGCGTTGCTTCGACGAGGAGAAACGCAAGATCATTGGCGAGGAGATCCACAAGCTTCTGACGGCCGGATTCATCAAGGAGGTTCACCATCCCGACTGGTTAGCAAATCCTATATTAATTAAAAAAAAGAATGGGAAAATGAGGATGTGTGTCGATTACACGAGTTTGAATAAAGCATGTCCAAAAGTTCCTTTCCCTTTACCATGTATCGATCAAATTGTTGATTCTACTGCAGGATGTGAGACCCTTTTGTTCCTTGATGCATACTCTGGTTACCATCAAATAAAAATGAAAGAATCCGACCAGCTCACGACATCTTTCATTACGCCTTTTGGGATGCATTGTTACATAACCATGCCCTTTGGGCTTCGAAACGCTGGAGTGACATACCAGCGATGCATGATCCACGTGTTTGGCAAACACATAGGGTCGACGGTCGAGGCATACGTCGACGACATCGTCGTCAAATCGAAGAAATGAGGTGACCTGATTCAGGACCTCGAGATCGCTTTCGGTTGTCTACGCGTCAATAAAATCAAGCTCAACCCCGAGAAGTGTGTCTTTGGTGTACCTCGAGGCATGCTCTTGGGTTACATAGTCTCCCAACACGGCATCGAGGCCAATCCCGAGAAAGTCTCGGCCATTGCAAGAATGGGACCGATTCGAGACGTCAAGGGAGTGCAGAAAGTCACGGGGTGTTTGGCGGCACTAAGCCGTTTCATCTCGAGGCTAGGAGAAAAGGCGTTGCCGCTATATCGGCTCTTGAAAAAGGCTGAACGTTTCTCCTGGACCCCTGAAGCCGAGGAAGCCCTCGATAGCCTGAAGAAAACATTGACCTCCGCCCCGGTCCTAGTTCCCCCTCAGCCTGCGGAACCTTTGCTCTTGTACATCGCTGCAACAACCCAGGTGGTCAGTGCAGCCGTGGTGGTCGAAAGGCCGGAAGAAGGACACGCACTGCCAGTCCAGAGGCCGGTCTACTTCATTAGTGAGGTACTCTCAGAAACCAAGGTACGGTACCCACAGATCCAGAAATTGATCTACGCAATGATCCTTGCCCGACGCAAGCTGCAACATTACTTTCTCGGTCACCCTATCACGGTGGTCTCGTCCTTCCCATTGGGAGAGATCATCCAAAATCGAGAGGCCATGGGGAGGATCGCCAAATGGTCGGTCGAGCACATGAGTGAGACCCTCACTTATGCGCCCCGCAAGGCCATCAAGTCTCAAGCTCTGGTGGATTTCGTCGCGAAGTGGACAGACTCCCAGCTCCCCCAAGCTCAAGTTCAAGTGGAGCTGTGGACGATGTACTACGACGGATCTTTCATGAAGATGGGAGCTAGGGTAGGTGTCGACGAAAGCTAGTCGGCAGTCTACCTTGGGGTATACCCACGGTAGTAGTTTATCGGTAGACGGTGCGCAAACTACGAACTCGATGGTGACGCAAGACACGGACAAGCTTTTTATCCAGGTTCGGCCGCCGAGTTGGCGTAATACCTACGTCCTGCGTCTCGTTGTATTGGATTGTGTTGAGAGATAATCTGTCCTAGGGGGTCCCCTTGCCCCTCCTTATATAGTCTGGAGGGCAGGGTTACAGATCTAGAAACTAATCCTAGCCGGTTACAATTGCCATAGATAATTCGATATCAATTCCTATTCTAACCGACTAGAATCCTGCTTGATCTCCACGTCCTGTTTCCTTGCGCGAAACTCGGGCTGTCGGATCAAACCTTGAACTCGTCTCGTAGTGGGCCAAGCTTCCTAGCTGAAGTCTAGCCGTAAGGGTATAGGGGTTTATACCCCCACAGCTAGTCCCCGAGCGCCATGTATTGTGACGCAACACTCCGCCTTGAGCTTCTTCGATCAGCGTGGTCTGTCGTCTTCAATGAGCGGGGAAATCGCCCAAACGGTTCATTGATCAACGTTGTCGTCGAAGAAGCCGGTTGTTCGAAGAATGCATGGTGCTCTAAAAAAAATTTCTTTCCTGGTGAAGTGTGCCCACTTTGCCTTTCTGAAAGGTAGAAGCATCAAAAAAGCAAGCAAATTCACCGCTAGGTGAAGTGTGCCCACTTAGTCCCCGAGCCTGGTAGTAGGTGTCGTAGGCACGTGGTGCCAGGGTCAAAAGAAAATTCCCCAAAGTAGTTTTGAGACTGAGATGCATCGCTAGATGCATCGTACCGATGTAGTCCCCGAGCTTGCTGGAAGGCGAAGTATGAGCCTTGTAGCAAGGTCTAAAGAATTGAATTTACCAGTCCCCGAGCATGTCATGCTCGTCTGCAATCGAAAAAACCAATCGACCAGTTCCCAGGCACTTAGTGTGCTGCCTGGAATTACATGTTACTATACTGTACGACCAGTCCCCGAGCATCGAGTGCTCAGTGGTCGGTGAATGCTTTAAAGCTGTGAGCTGATAGACTGAGCGACCAGTCCCCGAGCGTCGAGTGCTCGGTGGTCGGTGAAGTCTTTGAAGTTCCGAGCTGATAAACTGGGCGACCAGTCCCCGAGCGTCGAGTGCTCGGTGGTCGGTGCAGTCTTTGAAGTTCCGAGCTAATAAACTGGGCAATCAGTCCCCGAGCGTCGAGTGCTCGGTGGTCGGTGCAGTCTTTGAAGTTCCGAGCTAATAAACTGGGCAATCAGTCCCCGAGCGTCGAGTGCTCGGTGGTCGGTGCAGTCTTTGAAGTTCCGAGCTAATAAACTGGGCAATCAGTCCCCGAGCGTCGAGTGCTCGGTGGTCGGTGCAGTTCCCGGATTGCTGACTCACTGGCGTATGTGTCTTCTTACTTTTGAAAAGGTCTTTCAAATTTGAAGTTGACGTGACGGGGTCTCCTGACGATATGTCAGACGGATGCATGAAAAGCTGTGCCTGGCAACTGTACAACCGCTCTTTGCGTGGTTTGAGAAAAAGGAAACCATCAATTGGTACGAAAACTCCGCCGCATTAATTGTCTATAATCATTGTAAACCGAAACGCCGCGTCCGCCGCATGGCCTGCCCACTTCCCGAGATTACAGGAAGTGGGAGAGGTGGGGTCGCTGGTTTATAAGGGCCTAATAGGACCGCCTGTACCGCTTCTCCGGCCATTGTCTTCAAGCCTTCCGTTCTCATCTTCTCCAATCACCTGCATCTTCCTAACTCCGGCCCACATTCGCACCTCTAATGGCGAAGAGCGACTCCAGGAAGAGGGCCGACCTGATGGCCAAGGAATGGAAGAAGTCTCGCAGCACCAAAAAATCTCTTGGTGACCTCGTCGATATGGGGCTGCTGCACGACGCAGAACTCGGCGGCTGGAGGGCACCAGAGGGGGAGAGCTACCCCGATCCTCGCGCCGGTGAGGTCGTCGTTTTTGAAGACTTTGTTAAGAGAGGTTTTGGTGTTCCTGTCCATCCTTTTCTTCAAGGTCTTCTTTTGTACTATGAGATCGGGATTTGCAATCTGCACCCGAACTCAATTCTCCTTATTTCCACCTTCATCCATCTGTGCGAGGCCTATGTTGGCATAGAGCCGCACTTTGATCTTTTCCGGTATCTTTTCTGTCTGAGGAAGAAGGGAGCAGTTGGAGGCTCTAAGGTTGCAGGTGGAGTATACCTCAACCTCCGTGATGGGATGAAGAATCGCTACCTGCACTGCCCATGGAACACCTCCTTGACCGAATGGTACAGGAAGTGGTTCTATGTCAGGGAGGAACCGGGCAGCTCCACGTTCTGCGACGTGGGGTACGTTCCCGAGAAGAGGGCGAGCTGGACTGACCGCCCAGAGTTCGACGGTCAAGTGGCGGTTCTGATGAAGCTGATCGACTGGTCGCGCCTGGATGGGCTCAGCGTGGTCGGCAACTTCATTTGCCGCCGGGTGATGCCCTGCCAGAAGAGGGTGCACTCGGCGTATGAGTATGCCGGAAGCACAGACCCGACCAGGATGCGGTCGGAGATCCTGGAGAAGGCGGAGGTACAACAGCTGCTGAACGAGCTGTTTAACTTCGCGGATGGGGGCTTCACCCGTAGCAGTGATCGGGTGCAAGCCTTCAAGTTAGGACGACCAGCACCAAAGGTACGTAGCAGACTTCGTTTGATCATTCGTATGTCGCCTGTAGTTGGCTCATCTCTGTTACCTTTGCAGGTCGGTGATGTCGACCGGTGCGTAGTGTACGTATCACTGGCACCGGGGATGGAAGATCCTGTGGGAGAGGTCCCGCCGGAGGAAGGCAGAGCCCGCCCCGTCCCGACCTCCGAGGAGAGGGTGGCGGGGAAAAGGCCATTGCCGGTGGATCCCCTGCCGACGCCGGAGCTGCCGGCAGACCTACCGGCGGAGAGCAGCCAAGCGCCGAAGCGTCGTCGGCTCGTGCGGATCGTCGACGACGACGACGACGACGAAGAGGCTGCGCCGTCGTTGGTCCGACGGCCTCGGGGCCGCCCAGACGCTGCATCAGTCGCCACTGATCGAGTGGCCAGCGGCGCGGCTGCCCCGCAAGTTGCCGAGGTGGGGGCACAGGCGCCGACCGGCCGGGCGAGGAGGAGGTTCACCGCGACCCATCGCCGGTCAGACCTGTAAGTGTTCAACTTACGTATTTTGGACTCCCCCTTTTTTTTTTTAACTTTTGTTCCTGTAGTGCGGCATCGGATGTCGACCCTGGCCAAACTGCCGGCCAGGGAACGGGCGAGCCTGCCCGCGGTTCTGGGGATGCGGCCCCCCAGACCACAGAGCAGCCGACTGCTGCAGTCGCGCCTGGGAGCACCGAGGAGCTCCCGAGCGCGGCGCCGACTACAACAAGCAGCCCGACCGGGGCTGGGGAGGCTCCCCCAACTGACTCTTCGGAGAAGGGAAAGTCTCCGACCGCTCCTCCTGCCGGGGGGAGTGAAGTCCCTCCGCCGCCCCGAGCAGAAGCCTCTCCGGCTGCGGGCTCCCCAGGTCTGGTCCAAGGGACGTTGACGCCTGGGACCACCACTGGGGGTGACGCAGCCCAGGAGGAGGAAACCAGGGCGGCCTCCGACGACGAGGTAGAAGAGATCGAGGGTCGTCCCCGTGATGGCCGCCAACACGTGTATGTGTGGCGCCAACGCGGGGATCACTTTATCGGTCATGAGGAGCTTGCCGAGTCCGAAGAGGCCGCCAGGGTGGAGCGCGCGGCCAAGCGCCTTGTCGACGAAGTCAAGGTAAGCGTCGTTTTGAGCTGCCGCGCATTCTTTTGCCTTGTCCTCTGCGCATTGTTATATGCTTGCTTTGTAGGACGTTATGAAAACGGCGAAGTACCGGAAACGGTGCTTTGACCAGATAGAAGGCGTCATGGCCGAGAACAAAGCCCTTGCCGCGGAGGTAGACCGGTTGCGGGCGGAGGTCGGAGAGAAGGTGGTCGAGATGAGCACCGAGAAGGAGCGTCGTCTCGACCTCGCTCGTCGCCTGGCCGACCAATACCGGCTGCAGGAAGGTTAGTCTCACGCTCCGAGCAGTTTCGCAGACTTATATAGTTTGCTTCGCTGACCAGTTTAGGATTCATTCAGACTTGGAGGAGGAGGTGGCGAGCCTCCAACAAGAGAAGGAGCAGCTCGGCCAACAGCTCGCCAGTGCACAGGAGTCCGGACGGCGAGCGGAAGAGGAATTAAGTCGAAAAGACCGGGAGTTAGCTGGTAATGGGTGCCGCCTTGTTGGTTGCTACCTGCCCCTTTGCTTGTCTGGTATGCCGAAAGTAACGTTTCGTTTCGCTTGCAGTGCTCAAGGTGAACACCAAAAAGCACCTGGATGAGCTGGTCAAGGACCGGGACTCCTGGAAGGTCAACTGTTGCAGGATCTGGAAGGGAGTGTCCCCGGTCCTGGACCTGATCAGTCCCGAGCTCCCGGAGAGCCAGCCCCGCGCGCCGCAGTTGACCCCGGTTCAAAAGGCGCAACGGGCGTGGGACTGGCTCCAGCAGTTTGTGAAGGACGCCGGGGAGTTTGCCGGCGCGCACGTCCTCAGCATGGTACGCGCCCACTACCCCCTTGTCGACTTGAGCAGGCTGGAGAAGGGGTACCCGAAGGAAGTCGGCCCACAGGAAGCGGACGAACTTCGGGGTAGTCTGCTGGACTTGTCGTCGACAGTGATCGGCGACATCAACCTGTGCGGAACGGCCACTCCTCCAGACCAGCCGAGCTCAGATAGGTCGGCCAGGGAGTTGTCGGGCGCGTCCTTTGCTGGAGATGGGCGGTCGACGCCTGCGGTCTCGACCAGCCAGGCGCCGGTGGCCCCGACCCCTTCGTCCGGGCAGCAGGGCCAGGCGGGTGATCAGCCCGAGCAGCTAGGCCAATAAAGTAGTCTGTAGGAATAGACTAGTATCTGCCCGTCAGGGTATTTATTGTAAACTTTGTATGTAAAGTTTGTAATAAAGTTTTCTTTTTGTCATGACTGTTGTTTTGAGCGCTGTAAAAGTATCTGAGTGACGTGTCACCGTATTTGTCTTGGTTGTCGCCAAGAGCATCCATTGCGGGAGTTTTGCCGAGTGCTGTGTATGACAAGGTATAGGCAAAAAATAGAGAATTATACTGTCGCAAATTATAAGACACTTACAAAAGAAAGTCGCTAAAACTTTATGGATAGAAACGTCGCAGTTTGTCGATGTGCCAAGAGTTAGGCACTCGTGTTCCGTCTGGGTATGCCAATCTGTAGGACGTAGGTCGTGTGACCTCGGTCACCACGAAGGGTCCTTCCCAGGGAGTAGATAACTTGTGCATTCCCTCCTGGCTTGTTTTCCATCGAAGCACCAGATCGCCGACCACGAAGGAACGGTCCTTGACGTTCCTGTTGTAGTATCGCCTGACTGCCGCGAGATATTTTGCTGTTCGGAGACATGAAACTAAACGCTTTTCCTCCATGCAATTGATTTCGAGTTCTCTGGCGTTGTCGGCGGTCGACTGGTCGAAGTGCTCAATTCTAGGGGATCCGAAGTGTATGTCGGACGGCAGAACCGCCTCTGCGCCGTACACCATGAAATAGGGAGACACCCCCGTGTTTCGACTGGTCTGAGTTCGGAGGCCCCAGACCACTGCCGGCAATTCTTTCATCCATCGACCGGGTGCTCTGTCGTTCTCGGTGTACAATCTTTTCTTTAGGGCGTCGACGATCATTCCATTAGCACGTTCGACCTGACCGTTGGCGCGTGGATGTGCCACTGACACATATTTTATGACTATGCCTCTGTCATCGCAGAAATCCCAAAAAGTGGTGCCAGTAAACTGAGTGCCCAGGTCGGTGATTATGCTGTTCGGGATGCCGAATCTGTGTACGATTTGATTGAGGAACTCCACAGCCTTCTCGGAAGTTGCCTTGACCAGGGGCATGTATTCAATCCACTTGGAGAACTTGTCGATTAACACGAAGACAAACTTGAAGTTGCCCGGAGCTGGTTTAAATGGTCCGATCATGTCAAGCCCCCAGCAAGCAAAGGGCCAAGACGACGGGATGGTTTGAATTTCATGGGCAGGTACGTGGGTCCTCTTAGCGAAAAACTGACATCCTTCGCAACGCCGAACCAGTTTTTCTGCATCGCTGACCGCGGTCGGCCAGTAAAAACCTGCTCGGAAAGCCTTTCCGACCAGCGTTCTAGATGCGGCGTGGTTGCCGCAGGATCCGGCGTGTATGTCCTCCAAGAGCTTGATACCATCGTCTTGGGGTATGCACTTGAGCAGTACCTCGGAGCTTGCGTTTTTCCGCATGAGTTTTCCGTCGACCAGGATGTAGTTCTTTGACCGTCGGATGAGACGCTCGTTCTCTGTTTTGTCCTGAAAACCTGTCCCGTCTGAGATGTATTTGATGAACGGGACACGCCAGTCGCGCCCGCCGGTTGTCGGAGTGGCGTCATCTATGAGCATTGCCTCGTTGGGTTGCTTGTCGACCAGGGGGGAGCTTACGCTCGGCTCATGGATGTCCTGGACGAAAATACCACGCGGGATTTGGGCCCGGGACGAGCCTAACTTTGACAACGCATCTGCTGCTTGGTTCTTATCCCGGACCACGTGGATGTACTCTATGCCATAGAAGTTAGTTTCCCATTTGCGAATTTCTTTGCAGTAGAGATCCATCTTCTCGTGGGTTGCGTCCCACTCCTTGTTGAGCTGGTTGATGACCAAAGCGGAGTCCCCGTAGACATAGAGGCGCTTAACCCCCAGCTCAACGGCTAGTCGTACGCCATGTAAGCAAGCTTCGTATTCGGCGACATTGTTTGACGCCGGGAAAAGGATTCGAAGGACGTAGCGGAGTTTGTCCTTGTTTGGTGATACGAACAATATCCCAGCGCCTGCACCGTTGATGTTCAAGGACCCATCAAAGAACATTGACCAGTGGTCTGAGACATCGGGAACGGGCGGTTCGTTGAGATCCGTCCATTCGGCAATGAAATCGACCAGGGCTTGGGACTTGACAGTGGTGCGACTCTGAAACTCCAGGGAAAATGGACATAATTCCATTGCCCATTTCACGATTCTGCCATTGGCGTCTTTATTGCGCAGGATGTCACCGAGGGGAAAGCTGGTTGTCACCAGGACTCGATGGCCGTCGAAGTAGTGCTTCAGTTTTCTTGACGTTATCAGGATGGCGTATATAAGCTTCTGTATTTGTGGGTACCTGGCCTTGGATTCGTTTAAAACTTCGCTTATGAAGTAAACGGGCCTCTGGACCTTGAAGACGTGACCTGGTTCATCTCGCTCGACCACTATTGCCGTGGAAACAACTCTGTCGGTTGCAGCAATGTAAAGAAGCAGGTCTTCGTTGGGCTGAGGCGCTGTGAGAACAGGCGGTGAAGTGAGGAAGGTCTTAAGCTGAGTGAACGCAGCGTCGGCGTCTTCTGTCCAGGAGAATTTTTCTGACGCTTTCAATAGTTTGAAAAAGGGGAGGCCTTTTTCTCCCAGCCTTGAGATGAAACGACTGAGGGCGGCCATGCATCCGGTTAGCTTCTGAATATCCTTGACGTTCTTCGGTGGTCGCATGTCGAGTACGGCTTTGACTTTTGAAGGGTTTGGTCGTATGCCGTCGCAGCTGACGACGTTGCCGAGCAGTAGACCGGAGGGAACGCCGAAAATGCATTTCTTGGGGTTGAGCTTCCACTTGTACCTATTGAGTGCCTTGAAGGTTCGGTCTAAGTTGTCGATTAGGGTGCTCGCATCCCTTGTTTTTACGACCACGTCGTCCACATAGGCCTCGACGAGGTCGTCGCGAATCTCGTCGTGGAGGCATTGCTGGATGGCCCTTTGATAAGTGGCCCCGGCGTTTTTAAGTCCGAAAGACATGGTAGTGTAACAGTATGCGCCGAAAGGTGTGATGAAGGATGTTTTGATCTGATCTTCTTCTTTTAACGAGATCTGGTGATAACCAGAGTAGCAATCTAGGAAGGAGAGGAGTTCGCATCCGGCCGTTGAGTCGACCACCTCGTCGATGCGAGGAAGACCAAAAGGATCTTTAGGACAGTGTTTGTTGAGATCGGTGTAATCAACGCACATTCTCCATTCATTATTCTTTTTGCGTACAAGAACCGGATTGGCGAGCCAATCGGGATGATACACCTCTTTTATGAATCCGGCTGCTAGAAGCCGTGTTATTTCTGTCCTAATAGCCTCCTTTTTGTCACGAGCGAACCGTCGCAGTTTTTGCTTGATTGGTCTTGCGGTCTTCGAGACGTTTAAGGAGTGCTCGATCAGGTTCCGTGGGACGCCGGGCATGTCTGCGGGTTTCCATGCGAAAACGCTCACGTTGTCCCTTAGAAACCTGACGAGCGCGTCTTCCTATTTTGGATCCAGGTTAGCCCCGATGAGGGCTGTCTTCTCGTGGTTGCCCTCGACCAGCTGCACTTCTTTGTACTCCTTGGATTTCGAATTCTTTCTGGCTGTCTCCTGCTCAGGTAATCGGAGCTGGTCGGGGGGCAGCTGTGCGGCTTGGCTTGCTGTTTCCGCCATGCGGATTGAGAGGTCAATTGCCTCGGTGATCTTGAAACTTTCTTCTTCGCAGGTGTACGCAGTGTAGACGTTGCCTCTGACGGTCAGGACACCCTTCTCCGTGGGCATCTTAAGCACTAGGTATGAGTAGTGCGGGACTGCCATGAACTTGGTCAGCGATGGGCGGCCCAGTATGGCGTGGTAGGTCCCGTCGAAGTCCGCGACTACGAAGTTGATGAACTCCGTCTGGAAGTGATCGGGTGTGCCGAATTGGACAGGCAATGTTATCTGTCCGAGGGGCACCGAACTTTGACCTGGCAAAACCCCCCAGAATTGGGCGTCGTAAGGTTTTAGTTGGGCCGGTGATATCTTGAGGGCGGGCAGGCTGTTGCGGAAGAGGATGTCAATGGAGCTTCCCCCGTCTACGAGCACGCGCTCGAATCTGATGCTGTTGATGCAAGGATCGAGAATTAGTGGGAAACGACCTGGCTCCGGGATAGCGGCCCACTGGTCCTTCCTGCTGAACGCGATCTCCCTGTGGGACCAGGCGGGAAATTTCGGATCTGCGATCAGCCCGTCCGTGCTGTCTATGTTGAGGCAGGCTCTCTTCAACAGCTTTCTTTCTCGCTTGGACTCAGTGGAGACCTTGCCCCCGAAAATGGAGTGGACCACGTCGGTGGGGCTGACGTATTGGTGTCGGGGGTCCCTGTCTTGGTCCTCATCCTCATCTTCGTGGTCGTGCCCGTCGCGTTTGTTACTTTTCTTGGCGGTGTCTTCTTGGGCGGCCCGCCGTGTATAGATATTTTTGAGGACGCGGCACTCTTCCATGGTATGGTTAGACTTTGGATGTAGCTGGCACGGTCCCTTCAACGTTTTGTTGTAGTCGTCTTGGTAGTCCCGTCGTCCATTGGGACGTTTGACCGTGTTTACTTCGTGGTCGTATTCGCGAGGGCGCTTTCCTCTGAAGTCGTCGCGGCTGTCGCGCCGCCGATCCCAACCCTCTCGGTGATCGCGGTTGTCGGAGCGACGGTGATTTCTGTTGTCGTAGCGGCCACGACCGTCGTCTCGCCGGGAGGGCTGGTCGGTGCCTCTCGCATCGTCTCGGATTAGTTTTTCTGCGTCATCAGCATCGGCATAATTTTTAGCCGTGGCGAGGAGCTCTGCTACCGTTGATGGACGCTTACGCAACAGCTTGTTCCTCAGCGCTTCATGGAAACGTAAGCCCTTGATAAAGGCTGATATGGCCTCGTCATGAGAAATCTTCGGGATTTTGAGACGCATATCCGAGAATCGTCGGATGTAATCACGCAGAGGTTCATTCTTCCTGTCTCTTATCCTTTCAAGGTCATACTTGTTTCCGGGCTGTTCGCATGTGGCGATGAAGTTGTCAATGAAAGCCTGTCGTAGTTCTTCCCAAGAGTCGAAGGAGTCCTCGGGCAAGCCGAGAAGCCACTGATGACCAGCCTGGTCGAGGACTACGGGGAAGTAGTTAGCCATGACGTGCTCATCTCCTGCCGCTGATCGGACGGCGATTTCGTAGAGGGTGATCCAGTTCTCTGGATTTTCCTTGCCGTCGTATTTTTTAAGTTTTTCGAGCTTGAAATTTCTGGGCCACACGACCTGGCGGAGGTGTGAGGAGAACTGCCTTAGGCCCGGGGGACCATGGGTCGCGTCGTACTCGATGCGGCGCAGGTTTTCGTGGACTGCTCTCTCTGCGGCGCGCCTGTTGATGCGGTCCCGGGCATCTTTGGGAGGGATGTTGTGGCGGAGATCCCTGTGTTGATCTTCTTCTTCCTGGCCGCGTACGCGGTTCTGCTGGCGGCGGCCATCGGCGTCTCGACCACCATCGTCGCGCCGTGAGTCCCCTCGACGGTTGTCGGGGGAGCGGCTGCGGCGACGCCTGCTGGGCGAGGCCCGGCTACGATGAGTCTGGTCGGAGGCGGCTTCCGTATAAGGGACGTCCTGGACTCTCTTAAGCAGAGTTGCTGTCTGTCCCATCGCGGCGATCAGGTGTGCTCGGATGCTGGTCCGGACCCCCTGGCATTCGGGTGTGTCAGGAAGCCGATCCAGGTTGGCCATGGCGACAGCCACGTTGGCGCTTGGCGTTTTGTAGACCGGCTGGTCCCCGACCATGTCAAAGGCATCGTTGAGGTTACCCGGTGGCGTGTGTTGTTGCTCGTCCGCACGCCGTCGGGCGCGATCGGCGTTACGCTGTTCGCGGAGTTGCCTCTGGTCGTCTGTTTCTCCGTCAACAACCGGTTCGTCGGCGCTGACATTGAATACAGTATCCCCTCGCCGGGGGGGGGGAATATCGGGAACCGGTCGAAACCCGGAGGGTGTGAAGGGAAATCCAGGTCGTAGCCCTCGTCTTCGGTGTTTATAACCTCGGTGGGGACGGAGCCGGTGCTTGAGTTGGTGCTGGAAACCTGGCCGTTCCGTAGCTCTCGGATTGTCACCATGTTGACATGGTGACGATTGTTCCTTGTCGGCGACCAGCCCGCTTTGCTGAAAACGGATTGAACATGCTGTGAGTAGACAGAGGCCGAGTTATTCAGGCCGCAAGGATGGTCTCCCTTTTTGAGCTCGACGGATCGGCCTGAGGAGGTTGAGGTTATCGTCAGGGACGTTCCCAGCCGTTCGTGTGTGGTGACACGAGTTGGCCGGCGGGATTTCGAAAAATCCGCTTGAGTGGCTTGGTCGGGCCGGCGCAGAACTCCATCTATTAGTTGGGAGACTTCGAGCAGCTTGGAGTCGGCGCGATCGAGCGCTTGGAGGAGGTCCGAGCAGTCGATCTCCTTTCCCTTGTGGAGTGGGAACGGTGGTCGGGAGTTTGGTGCCGTCATGCGTGTGGTCGGAGACGGCGTGATCTCAGATTGGATCTGGATCTCTTTCGGGACCGTGGTCGGGAAGCCGCCGCTGCACGTCGTCCACGTGATCTGGCCGACGGTGAACGTGAGGCCTTCGGGCACGGTCGCGGAAGCTGGGATCGTGACCATCTTGTTCGCCGGAAAAGTTGCACGCACACCCCCTACCTGGCGCGCCACTGTCGACGAAAGCTAGTCGGCAGTCTACCTTGGGGTATACCCACGGTAGTAGTTTATCGGTAGACGGTGCGCAAACTACGAACTCGATGGTGACGCAAGACACGGACAAGCTTTTTATCCAGGTTCGGCCGCCGAGTTGGCGTAATACCTACGTCCTGCGTCTGGTTGTATTGGATTGTGTTGAGAGATAATCTGTCCTAGGGGGTCCCCTTGCCCCTCCTTATATAGTCTGGAGGGCAGGGTTACAGATCTAGAAACTAATCCTAGCCGGTTACAATTGCCATAGATAATTCGATATCAATTCCTATTCTAACCGACTAGAATCCTGCTTGATCTCCACGTCCTGTTTCCTTGCGCGAAACTCGGGCTGTCGGATCAAACCTTGAACTCGTCTCGTAGTGGGCCAAGCTTCCTAGCTGAAGTCTAGCCGTAAGGGTATAGGGGTTTATACCCCCACAGTAGGCCTGCTATTCGTCTCACCCCTTGGCATCCACATGAGGTATGTCATTAGAATACACTTCACCGCATCTAACAACGTCGCAGAATACGAGGCCCTCGTCAACGAGCTAAAGATCGCCATCGAGCTAGGAGTTCGGCGCCTCGACGTTCGAGGCGACTCTCAACTCGTCATCGACCAAGTAATGAAGGCTTCGAGCTGTCACGACCCGAAAATGGAGGCGTATTGCAAGGAAGTACACCGGCTCGAGGACAAATTCCATGACCTCGAGCTTGTCCACATCGCTCGATGATACAACGTGGCAGCCGATGAACTCGCTAAGATCGCGTCGACTCGAGGTACAGCCCCGCCCGACGCATTCTCAAGAGATCTGCACGAGCCATACGTCGACTTCGGCTCGGGGGCTGACGTCGAAACTGCCACCCCCCATTCAAACGACGCCATCGAAGCCCTGCTAACGGCAGCAGAAGTATTGGAGGTGGAACAGCGTCCCGGTCGACTGTTCGACTGGCATACGCCGTTCCTTGATTGCCTGATCCGATGCGAGCTACCGGAGGATCAATCCGAGGCCCGCCGTATCGCTCGACGGGCCAAATCGTACGTAATCTACGGCGAAAACAAGGAGCTATATCGACGAAGCCCGACCGGGATCTTGTAGCGCTGTGTCACAATAGAAGAAGGCCGAAAGCTCCTCGAGGATCTACACTCGGGGGCTTGCGGCCACCATGCTGCTCCGAGAACCCTTGTAGGGAACGCCTTCCGACAAGGCTTCTACTGGCCAACAGCCCTAGCTGACGCCATAGAGCTCGTACGCTCATGCCATGGGTGTCAATTCTATGCCAAGCAAACCCATCTCCCTGCTCACGCTGTCCAGATGATCCCCATCACATGGCCATTCGCGGTGTGGGGTCTCGACCTCGTAGACCCTTTACAGAAAGCTACGGGAGGATGCACCCATTTGCCGGTGGCCATCGATAAATTCTCCAAATGGATCGAGGCTCGACCCATCACGAATATCCGCTCCGAGCAAGCCATCCTTTTCTTCACCGACATCATCCACCGGTTCGGGATACCCAACGTCATCATCACTAACAACGACACCCAGTTCACCGGCAAAAAGTTCTTGGACTTCTGTCACCGTCATGACATCCGTGTGAACTAGTCTGCATTGGGACACCCTCGAACTAACGGCCAGGTCGAGCGTGCCAACGGTATGATTTTGCAGGGACTTAAACCAAGAATCTGCAACCGGTTGAAGAAATTTGGCAAAAAATGGGTCGAAGAACTCTCTTCGGTCCTATGGAGCTTAAGGACAACGCCGAGCAGGGCCACGAAATACACCCCATTCTTTATGGTCTACGGTTCCGAGGCCGTGCTTCCAACAGACCTTGAGTATGGGTCACCTCGACTCAAGCCCTACAACGAGCAGAGAAATAAGGAAACCCGAGAGAACGCGGTCGACCAACTCAAGGAAGCTCGAGACATGGCCCTCCTCAACTCCGCAAGATACCAGCAGAAGCTTCGACGCTATCACGACAAGCATGTGCGCAAAAGGGATCTAAACGTGGGCGACCTCGTCCTACGGCGACGGCAAAGGAACCAAGGACGCCACAAGCTGACTCCACCCTAGGAAGGCCCATACGTGGTGGCCGAGGTCCTGAAGCCAGGGATGTACAAACTCGCGGACGAAAAAGGGGCAGTCTTCACCAATGCGTGGAACATCGAACAGCTACGTCACTTCTACCCCTAGAGCTTCGAAGTTTTATGTTCTCATGTACATTCTGTACCAAGATCCTATGAATGAATGTATGAATAAACGAGATTTTTTTCAAGAAGTTTACATTATCACCGGTCAAGTCGCGACGTTAGAAGGGAGTCCCAACTATGACCCATCATAGTCGATAGTCCCTCGGGGGCTAGCAGGGGGGACCCCCCAAATTCCTAAAAACCGAATGGCTTTTCTTTTCTAAGTCCTAAAACAAAATTTCGCAAAATCAAGTAGCAAAGGCACCTCGAACCCCTTAAGGGCCGAGAAACGTCGAGCGTGAGAACCCCTACGCCCCCGGGCTATGGCATCTCTACTCACTTCCTTACCCTTAAGGTAATCGAAGATGCCTTAACAAAAGATCGAGTAAAGAATACAAAATTAGGCAGAATAGGAAACAAAGGAATTTCGAGCATAAAAATAAGCAAATATTCACAAATATTAAAAATCATTCAAGTCACAACGTTTACCTAAGACAAGTACTTTACAACGGGCTCGAGTACCCAGAGTAGGCTCACAGGCCTTGGTGCACATCTCCGCCCTAACCACCATCATCCGCACCTGAGCACGTCTCGGGAGGAAGTACCCCTGGCTCGAACAGCCTCGCTAACCTGTCTCCAGGGACCTCTGCGTCGTCGATCAAGGCATGGAGCCTCTCCTCGTTCTCGGCGTCAGTCTTGGATATGTCGGTGACGAAACCGTGGGACACCACCTCCATGTCGTAAGAGAAGCCCGAGCAGACGACCGCCATCGCTCGCTTCACCCTGGTATGAAGGGCGTCCCGCACTTGATCCCTCAGTGTAGCGCCTAAGTAGCACAGCTTGTCGACCAGCGCGTCGCCTCGAGCCACCTCCCTCGACTCGTCCACAGGCTCGAGCTCCCAGGAGGCCAAAAGGTCGCTTATCGCAGTCCTTAGTCGACCGTTCAAAGCAACCTCCCCCTCGAGTTGAGCCCGGGCAGAACGGACGTCAGCCTGAGCAGCCGGGAGATCATCCTTAAGACCTACAAAGACCGACATGGGGAAATTAGGCAACACAGAAAATACCTTGCAAAAAGAAACATGAAAGTGTAAAGAAGCCTACCACGAATCCTCTCCTCCAGAGCCATATTTCCACCAACCAAATCAGTGTTGGCCCTCTCAATCCCCCGGTAAGAGCGGGCTAGGTCGGTGTTGGCGACCCGCAAGTCCTCGATCACCTTGCCCGCCTGCGAAATAGCTCCCTCTTTCTCTAACAGCCCTCTCTTCAGACAATCAACGTCGTCAGAGAGCCCGCGAGAGCAAGCTCGCTCCGCCTCGAGATCCTCGTGGGCCTTCTTCCCAGCCTCCTCTGCGGCGCTCCGAGCGATTTTGCTGTTCACGCACTCCTCCTTTATCTCTCGATAGACCTGCCGGGCAGAGGCAAGTTCCGACTTGACAAGGCTCTTCTCCTTATCGAGCTCAGCGGCCGCATCTTTGTAATGCGCGGCCTCTTCCTGGGCCTTGGACGCAGTCTCCTCAGCCGACGAGGTCCGCGCCCTCAGCTGCATGGCCTCTTCTATTTCCTTCTCTGAGGCCTCTCGAGCCTTGGCCAGAACAGCCTCCCTCTCCTTCTTCTCCTCCTCAGCCGCCATAAGGTCCTTGTAAGCCTGGAGAAGCTTCTCCTGCGACTCCAGGAGTTGGTCCTTGAAAAGAGAGAGCTGTTCCCAACCGCCTCTCATCGCATGAATAAAACCCAACTTTAGGTGGGAGGTCTCCTTCAGGTCCTGCAGCAAGTAGCTAAACAATAAGAATACGAGACTAAGTGCCCAAATAGCTAAGGTCCAAAGATACTTACAAAATAGGCTTGACCAAGCCCGTTGTTGACAATATCGGACATAAGTCCCACAACGTGCTTCATCCAGAGACGAAGATCCTCGAGATGCTCCCACTTCTCCGCCTCCTTCCGGTCGTCCATCATGATGTTGGGCTCCTCTGGACAGGTAGAGGCTCGAAGGCGGATTCTCCCAGGGCCCCAGTTCTCTATCTCCTCCTCCGTGCGCGCCTTGATGCCCCGGATGAACTCTTGGATAGTCTCAAGCGACCCCCCGTGGCGCAAGAACAGGTCGACAAGGGAAGGAAACCGCCCATCGTCATCCAACGTCCTCCAAGTCCCTGTCTCGCCAGTATCGCCTCCACCAGAGGTCCCGGCCTCATCATCCCTGACAGTGCTAAGGTCCACCCACGACCGTCGATCCCAAAGGAACTCGGGAGCAATCCCCTCGATACCATAGATCGTGCCCTTGATCTCTGACTCGGGGTCAGCTGGAGTGCGCATGGCGCAAGCAAGCGCCACCACACCGTCAGCCCTCCCAGGCTTAGCCGGGATGGAGGCGGGCCCAACTGGACGGAGCCATGCGGGGGTTGGAGGACCATAAACCAGAAGTCCCTCTTCCCCCACCTCGGGCCCTTGTGGCGGCAACGATTCTTGTTGGCGCGGGCTCCGCGGCGGCTGCTCGAGCAGCTCTTCCAGCTGTTGACACCGTTGATGCTGCTCGTGCTGAAGCTCCTGCAGCTCCTGCTGGCGGCACTGCTCCAGCTGCTCCTCGAGATGCTCTTCCTCCTGCCGTCACTGCTGCTCTCCCTGCTGCTGCCGCTGCTGCTCTACTTTTTCTCCTTCTCATCGCTTCCGCCCTTCTTCTACTCTTTTCCTTCTCTCCTCGATGGAGTGAAGCCCGATGGGCCATGGCGTCCGCTTCCCAACAAGAGAAGTCTCGACCTCCTCGTCTGCAGTACGGACCTCCCTCGAAAGTCGGTCGTCGCCGGACCCATCACTGATGGTGATAGGGTCGCTCATACCACCAGACTAGAGAGGCTCGGGTGCTCCTTCCTGACCCTGGAGAGGAGGCGTCTCAACCCGCCCAGGCGACGGCAAGGCAGTTCCAGAGATGTCGCCCCCCTCCGACGGTCGAAGTGGGGTCCCCTCGATATCTGCCGACGGACGGGGATCGGAGGAAGCTGTACGCACCCCAAGGCAGGACGTTAGTCACAAAAGGACCGACCTGACTCCAGAACCACTAAAGGAAGGATAAAGTTACTCACTCGGGCCTTGGGAGACCGCCCCCACCTTCCGTTTCTTGGCCATCGAGGGTTGGGCCTGTTCCAATGGCCTCTTTAACCTGGGAAAAAGGGGAAATATATTAGGAAAGCCAAAACCAGAGAGGGTGCAAGACATCGGGAAACAAGAATCGCAACGTAAAACCCTTACCCCACGGGAAGCACGACCCGCCTGCCAGTACCTCGACCAACTGGCCTTGAGCCGCCCCGCGTCGAGACCCTAGGCCTCTCAGGGGCAGGCGCAGGCCTCGGCTCAACATCCCCCGTCGGGCGAGCACCGGGGCCAGAGCTCCCACAACTTATTTCCCCCTGACTCGAGGACGCCACTGCGGCGCGGCCACGGGTCAGTGGCCCCGTCGCCATAGTCTTGACCTGGTGGCCCGCCCCAGACGCGGGAGGAGGTGGGGGCCAAGAAACGGCCTGACCCTACGCAGGCGCAGGAGGGCTGACGGTGCGAGAACGGCGCGGTGAGGATTCCCTTTGTTGGCCGTCGCGGGACCCGCCCGATGCCCTCTTAAGGGGTCCCGTCTGCGGGACGTCGACGTCGGCTTGCGGTGGGCCCTCAAGGATCCTGTTGAGACGAGCCGCCATCCCCTCAGAATCGTCGCTGCCGTCATCACCATCGTTGCCGTCATCCTCGTCGGGAGAGTCCTCCTCGGGCTCCCCCCTCTGCCTAGATTTCGCTCGACGTGTCTCCAGCGCTTGTCGCTCGAGATTCTTTCTCTTTTCCTTCTTCTTCTCTAAGTCCTTTGCGGACTTTTGCTTCTCCGTGGATTCACGCCTCTTATCACGATTGACGTCATCCTCCTTTACCAGAGGCCTCGAAGACCGAGCGTCGATTGGTCCCTATGCGGACAGGAGTGAGTCCTAAGGAGGATCGAAAAAATCAAGAATTGAGCGACGGCTGGGGGAAACACTTACCAGGTCGATCGACCCCTCGTCAGGTCTCATGGGGAAGCCATTAACGCGCTCAGGGTGGAAATCGCCTGCGACGGCCGCCCTGACCCTGGCGGCAACCTCGTCATCCGCAGGCGCCTCGTTGGACATCCGGCACGCCTCGGGATCCCGGGATGAGACGTCGGGACCCATCTCGTCCATCCTCAGCGGCTGAGACATCAACAGGAGTACCCGTCGATGGTGTACAGCTGAAAGGACGAGCGTGGTGGTCAGACCTTCCTCGCGCAGCTTCTTCAGGGCGTCGAGGATGGGACGGAGCCACGACTGGAGGGTCTTGATGACGTCATAGTTCCATTGGTCCGGGTGCTCCGAGATCAAGCACCCGATGTAGGCAGGGAAGAGGTCGTCATCGTTGCGCAGATAGAACCACTGGGAGTCCCACCCGGCGTGGTTCGACGCCAGCCCCACCGGAATGTACTCTCGAGGCTCCTCCGCCTTGCCGGTCTTCTGCACCAAGTTGAGGCAGCCTGCCCGCACCGGTTTCCTCACCCCTGTAGCCCTACCGGGGGCATGGAAGAGCTCGCCCCGGTACAGGTGGAGCCACAGATCCCAGTGCGGCATCATCCCTAGTTAGCCTTCACACACCGCGGCAAAAATCGCCACGGCGGTGATGGCGTTCGGAGAGAAGTGCTGGAGCTCCACACCGTAATGGTGACAGAGCGCCCGCATGAAGCGGCTCAGAGGGGAACCAAGGCCGTGGCGGTGAAACTTGGCGAAGGAGACCACGTACCCCTTGGGCGGTCTCGGCTCCCGGTGGTCCGCCGCCGGCGCGATCCACTCCGGCCGCGACAAGGAAACGCAAGGGCGCAGGAGTCCCTCCTTCTCGACCTCCAGCAGCCGACGCTCCGTCATCGACGACGGGCGCCAGTCATCGGCGGCGATAAGTCTCACTGACATTCTGAGGGATGGTGGAAGGCGGTTCCGCTGCTATGTGCTCGCGGGTGCGCGCGCGCGTGGAGACAGCAAAGGAAGCAAAGGCAAGAACAATGGCGGAAGGTGGAAGGAGCAATGGCTAGGAGACCCAACGATATTTATAGATGACCAACCTCCAACGGGCAGATCCGGCAAATACGGTAACCTCCCCAGTAAATGCGCCGCCTAACGGTCATAAATGCTCTCAATGACAGGGCGCTACGAATTCCACGACAGCACAGTACCGCAACGGCTCCCACCTAAAAAGGCGCGCCCAACGGGCAGGAAAATGAACCGCCGCGGCCCCTCCTTCCCCTACAAGATAAGGTACGAGCATGTCGCGATAAAAATCTTGAGGGATCGTAGACCGGCCCGCTGAACGGGTTCGACGGTCGACCTCGAGTACCAGAGTCAGGGATGCCCAGCAAGGGGTCGAAAACGAGGCCCGCCTCGAGAATTCGCTGGGGATGTCCAAGGCAAGGGCAAGAGGGTCAAAAGGAAACCCCATGGAGGGAGGCAACGAGCCATTGCACTCTATCGAACGAGACCAGTAACCACAACCATGTTGACCCCGCTTTATGAGAACGCCTCCGGGCTACAGCTGACCCCCTCGAACAGGGCACAGGTTCTCACTTGGATTACCCGATAAGAGCTCAACCTGGGGTAGGTGACGCTCGCTCCGCCGGGAGTACGTCACGATCCCGATGCGAAACCTATCGAAGCCCAAAAGCCCCTCTTTCATTAGAAAAGGTAACATAACCCTCGAAGGAATCAAAGACTCCTCCAAGGGCTCGGGGGCTACCCACGTGGGGGTCGCTCGCGCGACCCCGCGGAAACTCGACTGACGAAAGAGCCTCTACTCGAGCGCAAGCGCTCAAATAGAGACTCAGGGGCTACTATCGAGGGTATCAATAAGGGGTACCCTAACCGATGCACATGACGAGAGGACCCGTACGCAAATCGAGGCCCCTAACTCAACGCCCCCGTTCGCACACGCGATTACCAAAATGCGATGACGACCATAGCCTCAAACATGGAAAAAGGGGTCACGCGGATCGGCAGAGGCTCGATCGGACAGAGACCGTCGAATACAGAACTAGCTCGTACGAATCGATAGGCCTCGAGCGCAAGGACGTCGTCTGCCGCCTGACGCGGGTACGGAAACCAGGGCATTTAATGCGCCCGCTGCGCTCTCACCTAACCCGACAGTCACGGGAAGCGTGACTGGGAGCAAGCACCCGTCCAATCCACCTTTCTGCAGCCTTGTCCCCCAGATGAGCTAGAGTATGGCCGAGCACAGTGGGACAGTCGGGACGTCACGTCATGCCTCCCCTCGAGGCGCCCAAAGTTAGCACACCGATTAGCGAGACCTTGCGCGGCATCGGACCCTCGAGCAAACACGTTCCTTCCCAAAGAAGAGTCAGGCGATGAAAGACCGAACCTCAACCACTCTGACGCAATAACTGCCATGACGTACAGGCATGCCCACGGTGGAGCCAGTCCAGGACAGCGTACAGGAGCCGAATTCAGAAGCACGCGTAATCATCACCAAAGTACTGAGCAACAAGACGGTTCGAGGCCACGCTGGTACGGAAGCCTCGAGTAGGTCAGCGCATCACGCCCCTATCGACCCCTACTCTATCACCTATGTCGTGTAACCTATGCCTCCCCTTGGAACTATAAAAGGGGAGACATAGGAAGGGATGGAGAAGGGAGATACGTAGAAGAACAACCATACATCACCTCCGTCTATGTGGGGGTATAAACCCCTATACCCTTACGGCTGGACTTGGGCCAGGAGGCTTGGCCCATTACGAGACGAGTCCAAAGCTTGATCCGACAACCTGGAGTTCCGCGCAAGGAAACAAGATGTGGAGATCAAGCAGGATTCTGGTCGGTTAGAATAGGAATTGATATCGAATTATCCATGGCAATTGTAACCGACTAGGATTAGTTTCCAGATCTGTAACCCTGCCCTCCAGACTATATAAGGAGGGGCAAGGGACCCCCCTAGGACACATCATATTCTCTCAACACAAATCAATACGACCAGACGCAGGACGTAGGTATTACGCCAACTCGGCGGCCGAACCTGGATAAAAAGCTTGTCCGTGTCTTGCGTCACCATCGAGTTCGTAGTTTGCGCACCGTCTACCGATAAACTACTACCGTGGGTATACCCCAAGGTAGACTGCCGACTAGCTTTCGTCGACAGTGGCGCGCCAGGTAGGGGGTGTGCGTGCAACTTTTCCGGCGAACAAGATGGTCACGATTCCAGCTTCCGCGACCGTGCCCGAAGGCCTCACGTTCACCGTCGGCCAGATCACGTGGACGACGTGCAGCGGCGGCTTCGCGACCACGGTTCCGAAGGAGATCCAGATCCAATCTGAGATCACGCCGTCTCCGACCACACGCATGACGGCACCAAGCGCCCGACCACCGTTCCCACTCTACAAGGGAAAGGAGATTGACTGCTCGGACCTCCTCCAAGCGCTCGATCGCACTGACTCCAAGCTACTCGAAGTCTCCCAACTAATAGATGGAGTTCTGCGCCGGCCCGACCAAGCTGCTCGAGCGGATTTTTCGAAATCCCGCCGGCCAACTCGTGTCGCCACACACGAACGGCTGGGAACATCCCTGACGATAACCTCAACCCCCTCAGGACGATCCGTCGAGCTCAAAAAGGAAGACTATCCTCGCGGCCTGAACAACTCGGCCTCTGTTTACTCACAGCATGTCCAATCCGTTTTCAGCAAGGCGGGTTGGTCGCCGACAAGGAACAATCGTCACCATGTCAACATGGTGACAATCCGAGAGCTACGGGACGGCCAGGTTTCCAGCACCAACTCAAGCACCGGCTCCGTCCCCACCGAGGTTATAAACACCGAAGACGAGGGCTACGACCTGGATTTTCCTTCACACCCTCCGGGTTTCGACCGATTCCCGATATTCCCCCCCGGCGAGGGGATATTGTGTTCAATGTCAGCGCCGACGAACCGGCTGTTGACGGAGAAACAGATGACCAGAGGCAACTCCGCGAACAGCGTAACGCCGATCGCGCCCGACGGCGTGCGGACGAGCAACAACAGATGCCACCAAGTAACCTCAACGATGCCTTTGACATGGTCGGGGACCAGCCAGTCTACAAAACGCCAAGCGCCAACTTGGCTGTCGCCATGGCCAACCTGGATCGGCTTCCTGACACCCCCGAATGCCAGGGAGTCCGGACCAGCATCCGAGCACACCTGATCGCCGCAATGGGACAGACAGCCACTCTACTCAAGAGAGTCCAGGACGTCTCTTATATGGAAGCCGCCTCCGACCAGACTAATCGTAGCCAGGTCTCACCCAGCAGGCGTCACCGCAGCCGCTCCCCCGACAACCGTCGAGGGGACTCGCGGCGCGACGATGGTGGTCGGGACGCCGACGGCCGCCGCAAGCAAATTCATGGCATACGCGGCCAAGAAGAAGATCAACACAGGGATCTCCGCCACAACATCCCTCCCAAAGATGCCCGGGACCGCATCAACAGGCGCGCCGCAGAGAGAGCAGTCCACGAAAACCTGCGCCGCATCGAGTACGATGCGACCCACGGCCCTCCAGGCCTAAGACAGTTCTCCTCACACCTCCGCCAGGTCGTGTGGCCCCGCAATTTCAAGCTCGAAAAACTTAAAAAATACGACGGCAAGGAAAATCCAGAGAACTGGATCACTCTCTATGAAATCGCCGTCCGATCAGCGGCAGGAGATGAGCACGTCATGGCTAACTACTTCCCCGTAGTCCTCGACCAGGCTGGTCATCAGTGGCTTCTCGGCTTGCCCGAGGACTCCTTCGACTCTTGGGAAGAGCTACGCCAGGCTTTCATCGACAACTTCATCGCCACATGCGAGCAGCCCGGAAACAAGTATGACCTTGAAAGGATAAGAGACAGGAAGAATGAACCTCTGCGCGATTACATCCGACGATTCTCGGATATGCGCCTCAAAATCCCGAAGATTTCTCATGACGAGGCCATATCAGCCTTTATCAAGGGCTTGCGTTTCCATGAAGCGCTGAGGAACAAGCTGTTGCGTAAGCGCCCATCAACGGTAGCAGAGCTCCTCGCCACGGCTAAAAATTACGCCGATGCTGATGACGCAGAAAAACTAATCCGAGACGATGCGAGAGGCCCCGACCAGCCTTCCCGGCGAGATGATGGTCGTGGTCGCTACGACAACAGAAATCACCGCCGCTCTGACAACCGCGATCACCGAGAGGGTTGGGATCGGCGGCGCGACAGCCGCGACGACTTCAGAGGAAAGCGCCCTCGCGAATACGACCACGAAGTAAATACGGTCAAACGTCCCAGTGGACGACGGGACTACCAAGACGACTACAACAAAACGTTGAAGGGACCGTGCCAGCTACACCCAAAGTCTAACCATACCATGGAAGAGTGCCGCGTCCTCAAAAGTATCTATACACGGCGGGCCGCCCAAGAGGACTCCGCCAAGAAAAATAACAAGCGCGACGGGCACGACCACGAAGATGAGGATGAGGACCAAGACAGGGACCCCCAACACCAATACGTCAGCCCCACCGACGTGGTCCACTCCATTTTCGGGGGCAAGGTCTCCACTGAGTCCAAGCGAGAAAGAAAGCTGTTAAAGAGAGCCTGCCTCAACATAGACAGCACGGACGGGCTGATCGCAGATCCGAAATTTCCCGCGTGGTCCCACAGGGAGATCTCGTTCAGCAGGAAGGACCAGTGGGCCGCTATCCCAGAGCCGGGTCGTTTCCCACTGATTCTTGATCCCTGCATCAATAGCATCAGATTCGAGCGCGTGCTCGTGGACGGGGGAAGCTCCATCGACATCCTCTTCCGCAACAGCCTGCCCGCCCTCAAGATATCACCGGCACAACTAAAACCTTACGACGCCCAATTCTGGGGGGTTTTGCCAGGTCAAAGTTCGGTGCCCCTCGGACAGATAACATTGCCTGTCCAATTCGGCACACCCGATCATTTCCGGACGGAGTTCATCAACTTCGTAGTCGCGGATTTCGACGGGACCTATCACGCCATACTGGGCCGCCCATCGCTGACAAAGTTCATGGCAGTCCCGCACTACTCATACCTAGTCCTTAAGATGCCCACGGAGAAGGGTGTCCTAGCCGTCAGAGGCAACGTCTACACCGCGTACACCTGCGAAGAAGAAAGCTTCAAGATCATCGAGGCAATCGACCTCTCAATCCGCATGGCGGAAACAGCAAACCAAGCCGCACAGCTGCCTCCCGATCAGCTCCGATTACCTGAGCAGGAGACAGCCAGAAAGAACTCAAAATCCAAGGAATACAAAGAAGTGCAGCTGGTCGAAGGCAACCCCGAGAAGACAGCCCTCATCGGGGCTAACCTGGATCCAAAATAGGAAGACGCGCTCGTCAGGTTTCTAAGGGACAACGTGAGCGTTTTCGCATGGAAACCCGCAGACATGCCCGGTGTCCCACGAAACCTGATCGAGCACTCCTTAAATGTCTCGAAGACCGCAAGACCAATCAAGCAAAAACTGCGACGGTTCGCTCGTGACAAAAAGGAGGCTATTAGGACAGAAATAACACGGCTTCTAGCAGCCGGATTCATAAAAGAAGTGTATCACCCCGATTGGCTCGCCAATCCGGTTCTTGTACGCAAAAAGAACAATGAATGGAGAATGTGCGTTGATTACACCGATCTCAACAAACACTGTCCTAAAGATCCTTTTGGTCTTCCTCGCATCGACGAGGTGGTCGACTCAACGGCCGGATGCGAACTACTCTCCTTTCTAGATTGCTACTCTGGTTATCACCAGATCTCGCTAAAGGAAGAAGATCAGATCAAAACATCCTTCATCACACCCTTCGGCGCATACTGCTACACTACCATGTCTTTCGGACTTAAAAACGCCGGGGCCACTTATCAAAGGGCCATCCAGCAATGCCTCCACGACGAGATTCGCGATGACCTCGTCGAGGCCTATGTGGACGACGTGGTCGTAAAAACAAGGGACGCGAGCACCCTAATCGGCAACTTAGACCGAACCTTCAAGGCACTCAATAGGTACAAGTGGAAGCTCAACCCCAAGAAATGCATTTTCGGCGTTCCTTCCGGTCTACTGCTCGGCAACGTCGTCAGTCGCGACGGCATACGACCAAACCCTTCAAAAGTCAAAGCCGTACTCGACATGCGACCACCGAAGAACGTCAAGGATATTCAGAAGCTAACCGGATGCATGGCCGCCCTCAGTCGTTTCATCTCAAGGCTGGGAGAAAAAGGCCTCCCTTTCTTCAAACTATTGAAAGCGTCAGAAAAATTTTCTTGGACAGAGGAAGCCGACGCTGCGTTCACTCAGCTTAAGACCTTCCTCACTTCACCACCTGTCCTCACAGCGCCTCAGCCCAATGAAGACCTACTCCTTTACATTGCTGCAACCGACAGGGTTGTTTCCACGGCGATAGTGGTCGAGCGAGATGAACCAGGTGACGTCTTCAAGGTCCAGAGACCCGTTTACTTCATAAGCGAAGTCTTAAACGAGTCCAAGGCCAGGTACCCACAAATACAGAAGCTTATATACGCCATCCTGATAACGTCAAGAAAGCTGAAGCACTACTTCGACGGCCATCGAGTCCTGGTGACAACCAGTTTCCCTCTCGGGGACATCCTGCGCAATAAAGACGCCAATGGCAGAATCGTAAAATGGGCAATGGAATTATGTCCATTTTCCCTGGAGTTCCAGAGTCGCACCACTGTCAAGTCTCAAGCCCTGGTCGATTTCATTGCCGAATGGACGGATCTCAACGAGCCTTCCGTTCCCGATGTCTCAGACCACTGGTCAATGTTCTTTGACGGGTCCTTGAACATCAACGGTGCAGGCGCTGGGATATTGTTCGTATCACCCAACAAGGACAAACTCCGTTACGTCCTTCGGATCCTTTTTCCGGCGTCAAACAACGTCGCCGAATACGAAGCATGCTTGCATGGCATACGACTAGCCGTTGAACTGGGGGTCAAGCGCCTCTACGTCTATGGCGACTCCGCTTTGGTCATCAACCAGCTCAACAAGGAGTGGGACACAACCCACGAGAAGATGGATCTCTACTGCAAAGAAATTCGCAAATGGGAAACTAACTTCTATGGCATAGAGTACATCCACGTGGTCCGGGATAAGAACCAAGCAGTAGATGCGTTGTCAAAGTTAGGCTCATCTCGGGCCCAAATCCCGCGGGGTATTTTCGTCCAGGACATCCATGAGCCGAGCGTAAGCTCCCCCCTGGTCGACAAGCAACCCACCGAGGCAATGCTCATAGATGACGCCACTCCGACAACCGGCGGGCGTGACTGGCGTACCCCGTTCATCAAATACATATCAGACGGGACAGGCTTTCAGGACAAAACAGAGAACGAGCGCCTCATCCGACGATCAAAGAACTACATCCTGGTCGACGGAAAACTCATGCGGAAAAACGCAAGCTCCGAAGTACTGCTCAAGTGCATACCCCAAGATGATGGTATCAAGCTCTTGGAGGACATACACGCTGGATCCTGCGGCAATCACGCCGCATCTAGAACGCTGGTCGGAAAGGCTTTCCGAGCAGGTTTTTATTGGCCAACCGCGGTCGGCGACGCAGAAAAACTGGTTTGGCATTGCGAAGGATGTCAGTTTTTCGCTAAGAGGACCCACGTACCTGCCCATGAAATTCAAACCATCCCGTCGTCTTGGCCCTTTGCTTGCTGGGGGCTTGACATGATCGGACCATTTAAACCAGCCCCGGGCAACTTCAAGTTTGTCTTCGTGTTAATCGACAAGTTCTCCAAGTGGATTGAATACATGCCCCTGGTCAAGGCAACCTCCGAGAAGGCTGTGGAGTTTCTCAATCAAATCATACACAGATTCGGCATCCCGAACAGCATAATCACCGACCTGGGCACCCAGTTTACTGGCACCACTTTTTGGGATTTCTGCGATGACAGAGGCATAGTCATAAAATATGTGTCAGTGGCACATCCACGTGCCAACGGTCAAGTCGAACGTGCTAACGGAATGATCGTTGACGCCCTAAAGAAAAGGTTGTACACCGAAAACGACAGAGCACCCGGTCGATGGATGAAAGAATTGCCGGCAGTGGTCTGGGGCCTCCGAACTCAGACCAGTCGAAACACAGGGGTGTCTCCCTACTTCATGGTATACGGTGCAGAG
The DNA here is from genome assembly GCF_000003195.3 of Sorghum bicolor. Classification (NCBI taxonomy): domain Eukaryota; kingdom Viridiplantae; phylum Streptophyta; class Magnoliopsida; order Poales; family Poaceae; genus Sorghum; species Sorghum bicolor. The sequence goes on from NC_012871.2 coordinate 23,520,419, forward strand.
GCGGTCCTGCCGTCTGACATACACTTCGGATCCCCTAGAATCGAGCACTTCGACCAGGCGACCGCCGACAACGCCAGAGAACTCGAAATCAATTGCATGGAGGAAAAGCGTTTAGTTTCATGTCTCCTAACAGCAAAATATCTCGCGGCAGTCAGGCGATACTGCAACAGGAACGTCAAGGACCGTTCCTTCGTGGTCGGCGATCTGGTGCTTCGATGGAAAACAAGCCAGGAGGGAATGCACAAGCTATCCACTCCCTGGGAAGGACCCTTCGTGGTGACCGAGGTCACACGACCTACGTCCTACAGATTGGCATACCCAGACGGAACACGAGTGCCTAACTCTTGGCACATCGACAAACTGCGACGTTTCTATCCATAAAGTTTTAATGACTTTCTTTTGTAAGTATCTTATAATTTTTGATAATGAAATTCTCTATTTTTTGCCTATACCTTGTCACACACAGCACTCGGCAAAACTCCTGCAATGGATGCTCTTAGCGACAACCAAGACAAATACGGTGACACGTCACTCAGATATTTTTACAGCGCTCAAAACAACAGTCATGACAAAAAGTAAACTTTATTACAAACTTTACATACAAAGTTTACAATAAATACCCTGACGGGCAGACACTAGTCTATTCCTACAGACTACTTTATTGGCCTAGCTGCTCGGGCTGATCACCCGCCTGGCCCTGCTGCCCGGACGAAGGGGTCGGGGCCACCGGCGACTGGCTGGTCGAGACCGCAGGCGTCGACCGCCCATCTCCAGCAACGGACGCGCCCGACAACTCCCTGGCCGACCTATCTGAGCTCGGCTGGTCTGGAGGAGTGGCCGTTCCGCACAGATTGATGTCGCCGATCACTGCCGACGACAAGTCCAGCAGACTACTCCGAAGCTCGTCCGCGTCCTGCGGGCCGACTTCCTTCGGGTAACCCTTCTCCAGCCTGCTCAAGTCGACTAGGGGGTAGTGGGCGCGCACCATGCTGAGGACGTGCGCGCCGGCAAACTCCCCGGCGTCCTTCACAAACTGCTGGAGCCAGTCCCACGCCCGTTGCGCCTTCTCGACCGGGGTCAACTGCGGCGCGCGGGGCTGGCTCTCCGGGAGCTCGGGACTGATCAGGTCTAGGACCGGGGACACTCCTTTCCAGATCCTGCAACAGTTGACCTTCCAGGAGTCCCGGTCCTTGGTCAGATCGTCCAGGTGCTTTTTGGCGTTCACCTTGAGCACTGCAAACGAAACGAAGCGTTATTTTCGGCATAAAAAAGGGGCAGGCAGTAACCAACAAGGCGGCAACCATTACCAGATAGCTCCCGGTCTTTTCGACCCAACTCCTCTCCTGCTCGCCGCCTGGACTCCAGCGCACCGGCGAGCTGTTGGCTGAGCTGCTCCTTCTCTTGTTGGAGGCTCGCCACCTCCTCCTCCAAGTCTGCGTGAATCCTAAACTGGTCAGCAAAGCAAACTATACAAGTACGCGAAGCTGCTCGGAGCGTGTGACTAACCTTCTTGCAGCCGGTACTGGTCGGCCAAACGACGAGCGAGGTCGAGACGACGCTCCTTTTCGGCACTCATCTCGACCACCTTCTCCCCGACCTCCGCCCGCAACCGGTCTACCTCCGCGGCAAGGGCCTTGTTCTCGGCCATGACGCCTTCTATCTGGTCAAAGCACCGTTTCCGGTACTTCGCCGTTTTCATTGCGTCCTACAAAGCAAGCATATAACGACCATGCAAGACAAGGCAAAAGAATGTGCAGCAGTGCAAAAAGCCGCTTACCTTGACTTCGTCGACGAGGCGCTTGGCCGCGCGCTCCACCCTGGCGGCCTCTTCGGTCTCGGCGAGCTCCTCATGCCCGATAAAGTGATCCCCGCGTTGGCGCCACACATACACGTGTTGGCGGCCATCACGGGGACGACCCTCGATCTCTTCCACCTCATCATCGGAGGCCGCCCGGGTTTCCTCCTCCTGTGCTGCATCACCCCCGGTGGTGGTCCCAGGTATTACTGGCCCTTGGACCAGACCTGGGGAGCCCGCAGCAGAGGAGGCTCCTGCTCGGGGCGGCGTGGGGACTTCACTCCCACCGGCAGGAGGAGCGGTCGGAGATCTTCCCTTCTTTGAGGAGTCAGTTGGGGGAGCCTCTCCAGCCCTGGTCGGGCTGCTTGTCGTAGTCGGTGCCGCGCTCGGGAGCCCCTCGGTGCTCCCAGGCGCGACTGCAGCTGTTGGCTGCTCTGTGGTCTGGGGGGCCGCATCCCCAGAACCGCGGGCAGGCTCGCCCGTCCCTTGGCTGGCAACCTGGCCGGGGTCGACATCCGACGCCGCACTACAGGAACAAAAGTCAAATTTCAAAAAAAAAAAAATCAAAGAGGAGTCCAAAAATACGTAAGTCGAACACTTACAGGTCTGATCGACGGTGGGTGGCGGTGAACCTCCTCCTCGCCCGGCCGGTCGGCACCTGCGCCCCCGTCTCGACAACTTGCGGTGCAGGGGCGTCGCTGGCCACTCGATCAGTAGCGGCCGGCGCATTATCTGGGCGACCCCGGGGCCGTCGGACCAACGACGGCGCAGCCTCCTCGTCGTCGTCGTCGTCGTCAACGATCCGCACGAGCCGACGACGCTTCGGTGCTTGGCTGCTCTCCGCCGGAAGATCCGCCGGCAAAGGATCTGCCGGCAATGGCCTCTTCCCCGCTACCCTCTCCTCGGAGGTCGGGATGGGGCGGGCTTGGTCCTCTTCACTGCTGGTGTAATGAGTACACCGAGCAGCGTCCTCCTCTGGCGGGTCTTCTCCCGCAGGATTTTCCATCCCCGGTGCCAGTGATACATACACTGTGCACCGGTCGACACCGCCGATCTGCAAAAGCAACAGAGATGAGTCAACTGCCGACGATATACGAATGCTAAAACAGAATCTGCTACATACCTTTGGTGCTGGTCGTCCTAACTTGAAGGCTTGCACCCGATCACTGCCACGGATGAAGCCTCCGTCCGCGAAGTTAAACAGCTCGTTCAACAGCTGTTGTACCTCCGCTTTCTCCAAGATCTCCGACCGCATCCTGGTCGGGTCTGCGCTTCCGGCATACTCGTACGCCGAGTGCACCCTCTTCTGGCAGGGCATCACCCGGCGCCAAATGAAGTTGCCGACCACGCCAAGCCCGTCCAGGCGCGACCAGTCGATCAGCTTCATGAGATCCGCCACTGGACCGTCGAACTCCGGGCGGTCGGTCCAGCTCGTCCTCTTCTCAGGAATGTATCCCACGTCGCAGAACGTGGAGCTGCCCGGTTCCTCCCTGATGTAGAACCACTTCCTGTACCATTCGGTCAAGGAAGTGTTCCATGGACAGTGCAGGTAGCGATTCTTCATTCCATCACGAAGGTTGAGGTATACTCCACCTGCAACCTTGGAGCCTCCAACTGCTCCCTTCTTCCTCAAGTAGAAAAGATACCGGAAAAGATCGAAGTGCGGCTCTATGCCAACATAGGCCTCGCACAGGTGGATAAAGGTGGAAATGAGGAGAATTGAGTTCGGGTGCAGATTGCAAATCCCGATCTCGTAATACAAAAGAAGACCTTGAAGAAAAGGGTGAACAGGAACACCAAAACCCCTCTTAATGAAATCTTCAAATACGACGATCTCACCGGCACGAGGGTCGGGGTAGCTCTCCCCCTCCGGTGCCCTCCAGCCGCCGAGCTCCGGGCCGTGCAGAAGCCCCATATCGACGAGGTCACCAAGAGATTTTGTGGTGCTGCGAGACTTCTTCCACTCCTTGGCCATCAGTTCGGCCCTCTTCCTGGAGTCGCTCTTCGCCATTAGAGGTGCGAATGTGGGCTTGAGTTAGGAAGATGCAGGAGATTGGAGAAGATGAGAGCGGAAGGTTTGAAGGCAATGGCAGGGTAAGCGGTACAGGCGGACCTATTAGGCTCTTATCAGCCCGCAACTCCACCTCTCCCACTTCCTGTATTCTCGGGAAGTGGGCAGGCCATGCGGCGGACGCGGCGTTTCGGTTTACAATGATTATAGACAATTAATGCGGCGGATTTTTCGTACCAATTGATGGTTTCCTTTTCTCAAACCATGCAAAGGCGGTTGCACAAGTTGCCAGGCGCAACTTTTCATGCATCCGTCTGACACCCCGTCAGGAGGCCTCGTCACGTCAATTTTAACTGGGAAGATCTTTTCAAAAAAAAAAAAACAAGACGACACATACGCCAGAAAGTCAACAATCCGGGGACTGCACCGACCATCGGGCATTCGACGCTCGGGGACTGGTCGCCCAGTCTATCAGCTCGGAATTTCAAGGACTGCGCCGACCACCGAGCACTCGACGCTCGGGGACTGGTCGTCCAGTCTATCAGCTGGAAGCTTTAAAGGACTGCACCGACCACCGAGCACTCGACGCCCGGGGACTGGTCGCCCAGTCTATCAGCTGGAAGCTTTAAAGGACTGCACCGACCACCGAGCACTCGATGCTCGGGGACTGGTCGCCCAGTCTATCAGCTAGACGCTTTAAAAAACTGCACCGACCACCGAGCACTCGATGCTCGGGGACTGGTCGTACAGTACAGCGACACAGGATTCTAAAAAACACTTGGTGCTTGGTGACTGGTCGATTAATCTATTCAATTGCAGTCAGACTGGTAAATTCCACTTTTTAGACCTTGCTACAAGGTTCATACTTCGCCTTCCAGCAAGCTCGGGGACTACATCGGTACGATGCATCTGGCGATGCATCTCAGTTACAGAATTTCTTTGAGGACTTTTGTTTTGACCCTGGCACCACGTGCCTGCGTCACCTACTACCAGGCTCGGGGACTAAGTGGGCACACTTCACCTTGCGGTGAATTTGCTTGCTTTTTTGACGTTTATACCTTTCAAAAAAGTAAAGTGGGCACACTTCACCAGGAAAGAAATCTTTTTTGGTTTAGAGCACCATGCATTCTTCGAACAACCTGCTTCTTTGAACCTGCTTCTTCAATGTCAATGTTGATCAACTGTCTTTTGAGTTGGTCAAAATACCGTTGCAACTGTTCGGGCAACTTTCCTGAAGACGTCAAGCCTCACTGATCGAAGAAGCTCAAGACGGCGTGTTACACCATAATACATGGTGCTCGGGGACTAGCTGTGGGGGTATAAACCCCTATACCCTTACGGCTGGACTTGGGCCAGGAGGCTTGGCCCATTACGAGACGAGTCCAAAGCTTGATCCGACAACCTGGAGTTCCGCGCAAGGAAACAAGATGTGGAGATCAAGCAGGATTCTGGTCGGTTAGAATAGGAATTGATATCGAATTATCCATGGCAATTGTAACCGACTAGGATTAGTTTCCAGATCTGTAACCCTGCCCTCCAGACTATATAAGGAGGGGCAAGGGACCCCCCTAGGACACATCATATTCTCTCAACACAAATCAATACGACCAGACGCAGGACGTAGGTATTACGCCAACTCGGCGGCCGAACCTGGATAAAAAGCTTGTCCGTGTCTTGCGTCACCATCGAGTTCGTAGTTTGCGCACCGTCTACCGATAAACTACTACCGTGGGTATACCCTAAGGTAGACTGCCGACTAGCTTTCGTCGACAGTCTAGGACATAGAATCCACCACAATCCCGACTTGTATTCGCCCCTGTACAAGCACTTAGGTGCAAGATAATCAAAACATCCCCCCCCCGCTGGACGTAGGGCCTTCTCTTGCCCGAACCAGGATAAATCTTTGTGTCTCTCTTAGATCACCATCTGGGAAAAGGAACACGCACACAAGTTTTACTCGTTGGTGTGACCCCCAGGGGTAAAACACCGACAAGCATCATATATGTTACTTTTTTTATCAAAAAACCAATTCCTCTACAAATGCTAAGGAAACATATGATCTATAACAAATACTGACAAAATTAATGCCGAGCAATACTAAAATACTTCTATAATTTCAATGGTTCCTTATAACGTCCAACGCGGGTGACTACCAAGCTAACCAGTCTGGATTTAATGTTTAGATCAAATATACAGTAGAAAAGATCCAATTGTAGGAAGAGAAAGGGTTTACCTTAAGAGGACAAATATGTATTGACCCGTAATTTAGTATTGCTGCTATATCTCAATATTAATCTTGAAATGTAATTAGGAAGAGCTTTTACTCTTGAAAAAAAATAGTGGAGTGCACATGGAGGAAGAACCAAATTACCAAGGTTGCCAAGATCAAGCCGGGAGCTTTGGATAGGGAGATAGGAGGGCAGCGCCTTGAAACCATGGCAGAAATCACCATCGAGGATGGCATCACTGTTTCAGATGCTATTTCCATATTAATGCTGCACCTGAAAAAACAAAAGTACAAAATGAATTAACTAAATCAGCAAGAGTGCAGTTAACCAAGTACTGTTTAATTCGATGCATTCTGAAGGAGCAATTGTTTAGAAACAAAGGTCATATATAATGTTAAAATTATGAAAAATATAATCATCTACAAAATGAATAAACCATCAGCTTAATTTTCTTTGGTTCAATATCCACTCATGTTTATGGCTAGAATGCAAACATAGTTGAATCCAAAACTTAATAAGAAAAGCAAACAAAAATTAATATAAAAATTGTAGCCAACTGACCTCTCATCTTGTTAGTGAATCGAGGGGATAAATCCTTAGGGTGCTGCATGTACTTGGATCAAGCGTGCTTAGGGTACTCCAGTAAATTTAAGCAGATAAAACGGGATGGAGAAATTGGCAATGATAACAGAACCATAACTTGGAATGAATATTAAATAGGCTTGTACTGTTAAAGATATACGAGAAACCTTATATTATGTTAACTGATACTGTCTTAATAGAATTAATAAGTGATATGTATTCACATATAGAAAAAAACGCCAATACAAAAACATAAGATTCCATGAGCCAAATATTTTCCATGCATAAACAATGAAAGAAAGGAGAAGCTAATTTCACAATGGCATATCATAACGATCAGAGAGTCATACACTTTGTACTCGACAAACTAATCCTAAAAAGTAGCAGAATAATACTACAAAGTAGCAGGCACTAACTAATAAGGTTATGTGCCCCTCTGTACTACTGAAAATCAGGATAGCATCATCATTATTGCTGAAAAATCTAGCACGAGTCACTAGTACATGGGCACACTATACAGGCGGTTGGTAACATATTTCTACAGGCGTTTTCCAAATCCGCCTGCGCTGGAGGCCAGTAGAAATCGTTCATTTCCACAGGCAGTTGCTTGAGAGCCGCCAGTAGAAACAATTTAGGTTCCCTAAGAGAGCCGTCTGTGTAAATCTATTAAAATATGTATTATTTATTTATTTATTTATTTATTATTTTATTGTTATTATTTAAATATATTGATATTGGTTGGTCTTCTAACATAGCAACATGTAATTTAAATACTTCATCTCATACATACATTTGTATACATCAAAGTTTGGTGCTCAAAGACATAAAGTTAATTACAAGAGTATATCCATCATCACACATCATATATATACATCAAAGTTTGTTTCTGTCCTCTAATAACCCTCTTTAGTAAGTTTGAGCTTACTAATCTCTGTTAGCACTCGAACTGTGGCCTGGATAATTGGCTTTCATCATCATGATATTTGCCTTCACGTGGAATGACATGCTTCTTGATGAACGAGCAGATGTCCTCAACTATGTTGTCTAAAGCACGTTCGTCCATGCGCTCCGCCGTCCCTTGCTTATATACCTGCAAAGAAAGTTTATAAACATTATATATTTTATGACTTCCAACTTTAATAGACTATTACTTATATTACCTTGTTAGGGTTCCTTGCATATCGTCCGTTTTCTCTCATGTTCTCGCACACGTAGTAGCCACAGAGGACAGATAACGGTGGTTGCTTCATGCACTGTTATAGAGAGTGGTTATTTAATTATAGTTGGAACTGTGGTCGTATGTGTATGATTTGTATTCATAATAGTAAATTTTTATACGTACCGGCCAGTTATGTATAACCTCCAATGGTTGCCCTGGTGTCTTGGACTCGCACTTTCCATGATTTATCTTATAGAACCTGTATGCCCTATGATCTCAAATAGAATCACCATGTTATTATCAAATTCTCACTATGCTTAAGTATGCATGCATACCTTGACTTACAGCTCTAGCAGTTTGATGAATGGAGCATAGCTTTCTTTCGGGTAATCTGCGGAGTCTAGTACCAACACCCTTCCCTCCTTGGGATAAATGATGAAGCATATCCAGTGCCTCCTGCTTGAATTAAATCCATGATGCATTTATGTATTGAAATAATTTAGATAGATATTTGTAAACTCACACTTACCCAAAGTGGTACGGGGCCACCACCGCTTTCCGGTCTTGAAACTTTATTAGTGAATGTCCAATGTAGAAGGCGTATTTGGCTTCAAAATCAAGTTTCAACTTTCAGAGTTTCTCATCCCGTTCTGCACCTTCCAAACCATGTACCTCTGTGCTGTCATTCCCGATCCGGAATGTGTGCCGATCTTCGGCTATATCTATTGGGCAGAGATAGGCATTCCTTTCTTCGGCACAATAATTTAGGTCCGAACCAAAATACAAATCTTGTTGATCATATAACATTCTGCAAGACAGAAGCATGTCAAATATTGAAAATTGATGCAACTACAATGTGTGTAACTATGTAACACTTACAATGCAAATGCCGTTACGATCTGTACATCTAGCATCTCATGGTTCATCAGTGCCCACATGTCATCAAATGTAAGCATGCATTTGTCAGTACTCTGGCTGAGAAATGCTATTTGTGGTATGCGCATGCTTATGGTGTCGATGCCAGCAGAAGAGGCTCTCATGTACCAGTCATGAAACCTTTTTATACCACTTGGTTTCTTCATAAGTTTGGTCCGACTGAGTAGAGGCTTTCCCCACATGTACTTTTTGGGGATAGTCTTGTAGTCTTCTGCAATTGGCACCTTGAAATTGATAGGAGTTATGACCTTAGGCGCCGGCACCTCTGACTTTGCTAGCTCAGAAATCTCATGCTCTTGTATTGTGCGTTTCGAAGCAATGCCTGACAAAAATCTCACTTGCCCAGCTGATTTTTTTCTTTGGCTCGTATGGTGAAATCAACTTAGGTATCGGAAATACTTTCTTCTTTGGCACCTTTGGTGGCTCGCTTATTGGTTCTGGATCTTTGAGTTGTGGGGAAGGGGTGGAATTGAATGGTGGTGGAGATTGTGTTGACTGTGGGGTAGAAAGATCATGGAGAGGAGATGGTTGATGGACAAGGAAAACATGGAGAGGTGATTCTGGTGGGTCAGGAAGAGACTGGGGAGGTGAAGGCGGTGGGTTAGGAAGAGGATCGACATGAGCTGACGACTCCTGGGTTAGTGGCATCTCTTGAGAGGGTGGTGGTGGCTCCCTTAGTTGCACGTCCCTCTGAGGCCAAAGGATGAAATTGTTAATCGCCTGTCCCAGTTTCACAATGTCCTTGGGACCAGGTGTTGACGGTGGATATACCATAGAAATCCACATACAAAACACCGTCAACATGCCTCGGTTGCAAGGGGAAATGACATGACATGAACATATTTTATCCATAACTAGTTCCACTTGTACTCTTAGCTTGTTTATGCAGGAACAACAAATTCAAGACATTATTTGACAAAGCCAACATCAGAATCATCAAGAGGAGATCGAGGGGACAACAGGTGACACCCTGGGCCCACAGGGAGGGGGTCGCCCGACCCCTCTTTGGTGGGACCCAGGTGTGCCACCTAGTCCACCGACATAAGGGACCCCTGTGGACACTGCTGGTGGGCCCAGAGGCCCAGAAGTGGGGTCGCCCGACCCCACATCAAAGGCGGTTCCAGGGTCGGTGGCCTCCCACCGACCTTCCCCACATGTCCCACATGTTGATTTGCCCCTGCCGTTGATCAAATGGCGGTTGTGAGGTCGGTTTGATCCAAGGGTGGAGAGAAGATGTCACGCGGATCGATGACGTGGCGATGAAGTAACCCCTACTCCATCTCCCTCTATAAAAGGCAGCCTCCACCCTTCATTTCAAGTGTGCAATTCCAAGGCCAAGTGCATTACAAGTTCCAAGCATACAAGTAGAGTAGTAGTTAGTCTAGAGTGGGAGTTAGAGTCGAGTCGAGCGAAGCTCGGGGTCTCCGGAGTCGTCTTCTGGAGAGTCTGGTATAGCTCTTGTACCTTTCTACTTTTGTAAGACTTTCCTTTTATTAATATATTATTCTTACTTTACTTTACTGAGTTCTTACTTAGTGCAAGTCTTTTAGTCTTGTTGTGCATTTACTTTAGTAATATAGTTGTCTTAGTGAAGTTAGTGACCTGTAACCACTCCTGTGTGTGCATCATCGTCCTATCTTGTATAGGAGCTCTAGCTAGCTGCAACTAGTTAGAGTTGTAGGATTAAGTGTGAGCATGGTGCTCATACTTAAGATTACCTTTGATTACCGCTGGCTTGAACGGAAAGTAGGAGCGCACTCCCTAGTAGGTGACAGATCGTGGGCGGCATTAGGTTCTCCTCACGTACAGGCTAGTTCTTAAAAGGTAAGGCGTCCATAAGCCCAATAGTCGCTTTCGGTAAGGGGTTAGGTGAAAAACCTTCTAAGCGTCTTACCAGCTCGGCTATCCCTCGCACACAGTTAGTAAGGCTCTAGCGTAGTTAAGGCAATTATCTATTAAAGTAAGTCATAGAAATCAAGTTAGATACATAGGAGTCCTTTACTCACTCGTTGTCCTCCCACCTAGCTAACTCTACCATTTACCTTTAGCATAGGACCTTGGATTCACCACTACCCTTCCTATTCATTATTTACCACCCTTATTCACTAGTTGATACTAGACAACTCAAGGAATCTCATTCCCCTTTTTGTTAAACACACTTAGCCGCTTTCCCTTGGGAAAATATAAATTACGATACCTTGGAATACTCCTTGGTGAAGTGCTACAGCGGTACATTCTGTGCGCTTGCGGAATTATCCAATAGTAAATAGAGTTACCCTACCAGGGCACTTCTGGCGCCGTCGCCGATATCCGGTGGTTGCGTTAAGAATTGTCAACAAGCATTTCTGGCGCCGTTGCCGGGGAGAGCGTCTGTCTAAGAGTTTTAACAAAAAGAGAATCCAGAGTTTGCTAGTTATCAAGTAGTGATAGGGATAACCCATCACTTGTCTTGTCTTCCTTTATTGTGAAGCCTGACAGTGTATGAGCGGTTTCTAATTGCCGTCAAACTTCGTTGAAGATCCTGAGCAACTGTTGAGGAGAACTAGACGTCGTCAAGTTCCACCTCAAAGGTTCATCTCGAACCTGAATCTGTTAGAGGAAGGAGTATCTACACCGGTTATCAAAGAAGCTATGGCCCAGAAGACCATCTCTGAGTACTCTGCGCCGTCGGCTGACAATGTCGCCACGGGTCCGCAGCTTAACTTGGGGGATGCGACTTTTGAGTTGAAGCCTGCGCTTATCAATATGGTGCAAGCCAATCCCTTCTGTGGAAAGCCACACGAGGATGCCAATGACCATCTCCAACACTTCTTGGAGGTGTGCGGCACCTTCACCATCAAGAATGTCGCCGCAGACGCCATCCGTCTTCGCCTCTTCCCATTCTTGTTATTGGGGAAGGCGAAGCAATGGTTCTACGCCAACAAGGGTGAAGTGACCACGTGGGAGAGGTGCGCCAATGCATTTCTCAAGAAGTTCTTTCCGATGGGCAAGACCAGCGCCCTTCGTGGAAAGATTTCCAGCTTCCAACAGCAAGCGGATGAGACGATTCCCGAAGCATGGGAACGTCTGCAGGAGTACATTCGCGCCTGTCCTCATCATGGGATAGAGGAGTGGCTCCTAATCCAAGGTTTCTACCATGGCCTGACCGGTTTGCCCGTAGTCACCTTGATGCTGCCGCTGGAGGAGCATTCTTGCAACACAATGTCAAGGATGCCAAGGACCTCATTGAAAAGATGGTTATAAACCAAGGATGGAATGAGGAACGCCTCCAACCCAAGAGAAGAGGTGTCCATGCCTTGAATGAGGTGGACATGCTCTCTGCTAAGATGGACCTCTTAATGAAGAAGATGGAAGAAAGTTCCAAGCAAGAGACCATTCAACCTTACGCCACTGCACGGGCCATTGAATCTGATTCATGGTGCGAAGTGTGCGGAGGAGATGATCATTCGGGAAACAATTGTCCCGAAACAAAGGAGGAAGTGAGCTTCATCAACAACAACAACAATGGGTACCGGCCCCAACAACAGCAATGGAACTCGCGCCCCTTCTACCAAGGTAATCAAGGTAATGGTTACAATCAAAATTTCAATAATTCTTTAGGTAACCAACCTTCTCTTAGAGATCTTGTCTTAGGCCAATCTAAAATCAATGATAGCATTAACAAGAAAATGATGGCTAATGATAAGATCCTTGAAAACTTAAGTGAAAAGTTGGATAGCTTTAACTCTGCTATGAAAAATCAGTTGAGCTTTAACAAAATGCTAGAAACACAATTAGCTCAATTAGCAGCAGCTGTCCCATCCTTCGAGCAAGGTAAGATCCCAGGGAAACCTGAGGACCCAATTGAAGGAGTTAAACTAGTTACTACGAGGTTCGGTAAGCCTCCAGTACAATCCAACTGGAGCTATCTTCTGGATTCGCCCTTCATCACCAAGAAAGATGACCCAGGCCTGCCGACCATCACCTGTGAGATCGGACCGCAAATCTTCCACAACGCCTTCTGCGACCTTGGATCGGGTGTCAACATCATGGCCAAGGTAACTTATGATAATTTGCTAGGGGGGCCTTTGCACCCCACATTTGTTCGTTTGCAGATGGCAGATCAGACGATCAGGTTCCCTGAGGGGTTGGCAAGGGACATACTGGTAAAGGTCCAAGACGACTACATCCCTGCCGACTTCATCATTTTGGATATGGGATCCAATAATGATGTCTCGATCATCTTGGGAAGGCCATTCCTCAACACGGTCAATGCAGTCATCTATGAGGGGTCCGGCCAGATTCACCTCCAATTCCCAGGATGGAAGGTAAAATGTCCATTCAATGGTTATAAAGCTAACATGCAGGTGAAGGACAAAGAACCTCCGACTAAGCCTCGCCACATCCGACGCCGAAGGGACAAGAGAGGTAAGTCGGCCAAAAGGGCCGAAAAGAAAGAAGAGGAACCCGCTGAACCAAACATCAATACCAAGCAAGTATGGCGGGAGAAAGAGGTGCAATCAAGGTCCACGTCTCCGGGACCATCTGATGCACCCGAAGAATGAACAAGATGGAGAGGTCCTGCTCTACGGACCTAAAACATGGAGCCCTTGCTGATAAGGTAAATCAGTAGTTATCCCATATTTATTTTCTGCATTTCAATTTCTACTATTCACTTTTCAATTGCATTCTTACTTTGAATTTTGCATATCTTATTTTGACAAAATGTTTAGCCATAATAAATAAAATCTTGAGAATAACTTGTCATAAAAATTTGAGCTGCTGGAGCTCCCAAAGGGGGGTCGCCCGACCCCACCTTGGGGCCCACTTCACCACATTTCAACCTTGCTAGTCATAGAGGTTCCAACCCAGCACTTGGATGCTCTGGGAGCTCCAATGTGGGGGTCGGCCGACCCCCATATTGGCCCCACTTGCCTCCTGCTGGCCACCATTTGAATCACAATGGAGTCCTATGCTTGTAACACTAGCTAAAGTTTGAAAAAGAGTGGTCCCTTGATCCTTTACTTTAGTCATAAGATGCTCCTTTCATCTTTGATTCTTTTGGGACCACTCCACTAGCTTAAATTCTGCAAAGTGGTCACCTAGGCATGCTTGAGTGCTCCCATGGTCCATAGGAATCACTTTAGACATGTCTCCACTTTTGCCATTCATCTTTTACCTTTCACAAAGCACTAAAACAGGGAATCTCAGAAACAATTTGAAAACTTTTGGTCCACACCTAGCCTTTACTTTTCTGGACAATCAATGACACAATGTTTAAAGTGGAGGAGGGGCTAGGATGGGGGTCGGCCGACCCCCATTTTGGACCATCTCTGCAAAATCTTGAAAGCATGCAGAATGGTTCCCTGTATAAAGCTAAGTTCAAATTCAAAGTGCTTCTAGGGGGGGTCGGCCGACCCCTATATTGTGGGTCCACTACTTGCCCTTTTCCCCCTATAAATACCACAGCATTGTGAGCTCAACTCCACACCCAAAACCACCAGAACCATTTCGAGCTCACAATCCTTTCTCTTCTCTCTTTGTTACAAGTCATTTCTCAAGTTTAGTTTAGAAATAGTCATCAAAACAAAAACCCAAAAAGATTCCCCTTGCATAGTAGTAGTAGTAGGAGCTTGGTTTGCCTCACTTGTGTAGGAGGATGAAGAAGCATATCTTCGGCAAGTTCAAGAAAGCAAAGGGTGAGAGCTCTTCTCAAGGCTCTCACCATGCTCATGGAAGGGAGGAAGAAGAAGGTTACCATGGGATGGTACCCTACGAGCCTCCATCAAGGATGAGAGAGCCCGAGAGCGGCCTCATGTTAAGCCAAGAAGAGTTGCAAAGGTGCTACATCATCCGAGAAAGTCTCTTCCTACACACTAGCATCATCGATCCGGACCTTTTGGCCCGCACAGGTATGGATGTTGAATTCGATAAGGTGTTTAGAGCAATTGGTTGGAGTAGTTTTTGGCAAGTGCCTGAATTTGGAAAAGAATTGCTTGCTAAGGAATTTCTATGCACCCTAAAACTCACAAATAATGGAATATCTTTTCGCATGTGTGAGCAAGAACATCAATTAAATTGGAGATTGCTAAACACTGCTTTAGGGTGTGAACATGAATGTGAACTTGATCTAGATCATGCCACTAGAATGTTCGATAAATTTAGATTCTGGAAAGCAATTTCTGGCTCTAATGATTGTTCAAATCCTACTCCCATTGAAATCCATAATCCAACCTTGCGCTTTCTTCACTTCTGGATCATGTGCACTCTATATCCTGGCATGGGAACTTATACTTTAATTGATGATGAACTTAAAATTCTCTATGCCATGGTTAGTAAAATCAAGGTCTCCCCTGTGAAACTGCTAGTGAACTATTGGCTTAACTCTATTGAGTATGGGAAGCCCATCTATTTCACATCCTTTATTACTCGAATAGCCGATACTTTTGGATTACTTGAATCACATTATTTTGAAGACATTGGCTATGTTAGAGGAGTGGTAGATGAGAACTTCTTTATCAATGCTAACATGCTCATAAGAAATCCAAATGGTGAACTTAAAATGATTTATCCGGGCTATACAACCGAAATTCCTCTCCCATGTGCGAGGCGCCGGTTGTATGGGGTCCGCACACTTACCATTAGACTAGCCCAAGTGGCAAGTCCAGATATTGCAGGGACACGCAGGGTGACAAGAAGGATGATGCAAGCCGCCCAGATGGAGCAAGGAGGATCCTCGCACCATGACGTTGAAGAGGGCGATGAAGCGATGTCAGTGGATGCTTCAGACTCCATGGGTCTACCTCCACAACGCACTCCACGCCCAAGGGACAGGGCTAGGCGTCACCAGCCCACAGGTATGGACAGTCTCATTAATGACATGGGCGAATTGCAGAATGGGCAAGAAGCAACATTGCAACTGGCGTTACAAAATGGCCAACATATCCGACGTGTGCGAGAGGAAGACGCACAACGCTGGGCTGGATGGTACCAGAATTTCCCGCCACCACAGTGAGCGAAGATCTAGCTTGGGGGAGATCCTCTCCCCCACTAAGGTAAGTATTCTATCCTATTTATTTTCATGCATTTTATCATTCTTACTTAAAAAAAAATATTTATTAGCATTTCCCTTTAGCATATATGCTTCATGTATGTTTATATCCCTCATGGAAATGATGACTAGTTGCTTGTTAATGTTTCTCTAGTACCTAGTATACAACTTAGTATTTCTCTAAGTATGGATCACTTAGCTCACTTAAACTGCCATGAACCTAAAAACTTTGTGGGTTGCAAGTGCTAGAACTAAGTCTAAGTTGTTGTGGGACATGAGATAGTAAGACAAGAGCTACTATAATATTTTTCTAAGCATGCATGATTATCAGAGATTTATTCTTAAAATGATCAAAACCTTAATTGTTCCTCAATGGTGATGAATTCCTACCACAGCCATATCTACTTTACATAATTGCAACCTTTCCACATAAGCTATTTGCTTTGTGTTGAGTGTCGTCAAGTCTTGTTGACCCTTGTTAAGAGACTTTTCATGCTCCTAAGATCAAGATCACGTACACACCACATATATATATGCTGCTTCTACACTGGAAGTACGCAACCACATGTATTTCGCATCCACTAAATAGGTTGCTCCATACTCTAAATGTTAGAACATCTCTCTAAGCATTATTTGGTAAATGAGACATCAAAAGGCTAGGCAAAATGAAATAAAAAGATGGACATGTGCAAGTCCACAGAAAAAGAAAATTGAGCACATGAAAGCTCATATATAAAAAAAAAAGAAGAAAAAAATGCTAGCCATGTCTCAATACATAGAGAGTCTATCAAATAAAGGAGCAACCTAGTCCACCATATATCACACTTGCACATCTTGATCTGGGAGTATGACACTTCTCTTCAAGGATCCGAGCTTTGACTTCGCAATATATGCAAAGTAAGTATGCTATCTCCTTTCATCCCTACCTTGAACTCCACATAAGCCTTTTAGAAATAGGATGAAATAGAGAAGGCAACTCTTACCATATGCCTTGGTGAGGAATCATACACCATTTGAGTGACATGAGAGAACCATAAGAGGAACATTTAAGCTTTCTTTTGAAAATATCACAAAACCTCTGATATGAAACTTGCTAAGAATGAGAAAGTTAGTGCTCAAGTCAAACTGTTCTGTCTCTCAACCACCTAAGACAAAGGAAAAGCCATAAGCCCCATAAGGGACTAAGGTAATAGGGGTAAGTTTACATAGCTAAATTTTTCATGCAAAGAGAAGAACTTTGTTGTACACATGGTACTCTTGAAATGTGAACATAGTAACAATACCTGATCCACCGAGGCTAAGTTTGATTGTTTGCTCGGGACGAGCAAAGGTTAAGCTTGGGGGATCTTGTTGACGGTGGATATACCATAGAAATCCACATACAAAACACCGTCAACATGCCTCGGTTGCAAGGGGAAATGACATGACATGAACATATTTTATCCATAACTAGTTCCACTTGTACTCTTAGCTTGTTTATGCAGGAACAACAAATTCAAGACATTATTTGACAAAGCCAACATCAGAATCATCAAGAGGAGATCGAGGGGACAACAGGTGACACCCTGGGCCCACAGGGAAGGGGTCGCCCGACCCCTCTTTGGTGGGACCCAGGTGTGCCACCTAGTCCACCGACATAAGGGACCCCTGTGGACACTGCTGGTGGGCCCAGAGGCCCAGAAGTGGGGTCGCCCGACCCCACATCAAAGGCGGTTCCAGGGTCGGTGGCCTCCCACCGACCTTCCCCACATGTCCCACATGTTGATTTGCCCCTGCCGTTGATCAAATGGCGGTTGTGAGGTCGGTTTGATCCAAGGGTGGAGAGAAGATGTCACGCGGATCGATGACGTGGCGATGGAGTAACCCCTACTCCATCTCCCTCTATAAAAGGCAGCCTCCACCCTTCATTTCAAGTGTGCAATTCCAAGGCCAAGTGCATTACAAGTTCCAAGCATACAAGTAGAGTAGTAGTTAGTCTAGAGTGGGAGTTAGAGTCGAGTCGAGCGAAGCTCGGGGTCTCCGGAGTCGTCTTCTGGAGAGTCTGGTATAGCTCTTGTACCTTTCTACTTTTGTAAGACTTTCCTTTTATTAATATATTATTCTTACTTTACTTTACTGAGTTCTTACTTAGTGCAAGTCTTTTAGTCTTGTTGTGCATTTACTTTAGTAATATAGTTGTCTTAGTGAAGTTAGTGACCTGTAACCACTCCTGTGTGTGCATCATCGTCCTATCTTGTATAGGAGCTCTAGCTAGCTGCAACTAGTTAGAGTTGTAGGATTAAGTGTGAGCGTGGTGCTCATACTTAAGATTACCTTTGATTACCGCTGGCTTGAACGGAAAGTAGGAGCGCACTCCCTAGTAGGTGACAGATCGTGGGCGGCATTAGGTTCTCCTCACGTACAGGCTAGTTCTTCAAAGGTAAGGCGTCCATAAGCCCAATAGTCGCTTTCGGTAAGGGGTTAGGTGAAAAACCTTCTAAGCGTCTTACCAGCTCGGCTATCCCTCGCACACAGTTAGTAAGGCTCTAGCGTAGTTAAGGCAATTATCTATTAAAGTAAGTCACAGAAGTCAAGTTAGATACATAGGAGTCCTTTACTCACTCGTTGTCCTCCCACCTAGCTAACTCTACCATTTACCTTTAGCATAGGACCTTGGATTCACCACTACCCTTCCTATTCGTTATTTACCACCCTTATTCACTAGTTGATACTAGACAACTCAAGGAATCTCATTCCCCTTTTTGTTAAACACACTTAGCCGCTTTCCCTTGGGAAAATATAAATTACGATACCTTGGAATACTCCTTGGTGAAGTGCTACAGCGGTACATTCTGTGCGCTTGCGGAATTATCCAATAGTAAATAGAGTTACCCTACCAGGGCACTTCTGGCGCCGTCGCCGATATCCGGTGGTTGCGTTAAGAAGTGTCAACACCAGGGATGTCTAGAATCTCGTCCTCATATGCTTGGACCACGGTTGATACCTCTACTCTGCTGTAGTCTTTAGGGATGTCAGCACCATGGTATTTAGGTCCTCCTGGGATCGCTTTGCCCGTGGCTACTTCCCTTGTACGATGATTGTTAATCCCATATCTTATGACAAGGGAGCAAGGTGTAGAAGTAACAATGTCATCAACTGGATAGTGATCCTTGTTTGCCGTAGATGCGACACTGCTTGGAATGAGTGTTTCACTTGATGCCACCAATGGTTGCGACACCACTGGGACTAGCTGCATTTGGGGAGCTTGAGTGTTCATTTGGGTAGCTGCGTTTGACATGGCACTCGCTAGTTTCTGCATCAACTTAGGAGGAGGATTTTCAAGCAACTTCCCCATCATCTCTTGGAAGTCTTTCTTAGCCTCTTCCTGAAAATAATTTGCCATTTGTTCCTTGTACCGATCACATTTCTTATACTCATTTATCCATTGAGGGCCGAATCCATCCTTCCATCCTTCTTTGGATGAGATGCCTCGAACACGACCAGGATGCTCGGGGTTACCGAGGCCAACACTAAGGATGTCCCTCTCCCTTAGTGGCGTAAACTTGCCTTCCTGTTGCATGCCTGCCACTGCAAAGATGCTCTTCATTGCTTCATCAAGCATCGGGTCTTCAAAGGACACACCCGTCTCGGTTTCCTTTGGTTTCCGAGCATGGATCCAATTCGCAGACCTTTCACCGACTTGCTCGGACAGCACTGGCAACCCTACTGCCTTCTTCGCAGCCTCTTCTTGCCTCCATTTAGGAACTTGGTGCCGGTAACCACCTGTGCCTAGATGGTGGTGGTACTTGTTTCTCTTTGCGAGCTGGGAGTTGGCTTCGCTCCGAGCTAAGAAGTTAGGGTCATTCCTCTGCTCTAGAAAAACAGCCCACTGCCCTTTAGTAAAATTGTATTTGGATGTCGGATCCATCCCTGTCTTTGCATACTTGACTTTCATCTCTGACCTCCAATTTCGGAAACTAACCGCACATTGCTTCATTGTATATGCCTTCACTAAATCTTCTGGCACATTCCTAGGAAACTGGAACCTTGTCTTAATCTTATCCCAAATTTTGATCTTGTGATTATTCGACACACCGGCCCAGTTCTTAACTGTGATATGAAGAAAGTCCCTCACACAGAAACCAATTGCGTTCCTGTATTTGGGTAGGGCCTCCTCTGGAGCTAGGGCCTGTCCGGTAGGGCTCACATGTGTGATGGCATATGTGTTATCTGGAAATTGGTTCAACCCTCTCTCGCCTCGTTTCAAACCTAGCCGCTTCCTTTTCCTAGACTGACATGGCCTCTCAGGGCTCATCGTTGCGGTCGTCGGTTCCGATGCGTCTTCGTGTGCCACTTCCTCCTGAGACATCATCTCTCTAAACTGAGACATTGCCTCCTGAGTATAGACATGTGAATCATGAGCGTGTTTATATATAGAAACTATGAATAGAAATCATTTAATTACATGAAATCGTGAATGTCTCTAATTTACCTCATCGGCTTCTAGATTGTAATCGGGGTCACGTGCCAATTCACGACGAGTCTTCCTCACTTCTAGAGACTCCATGTCGTCGCTTGCTTCTTGTTCATAGGACGAACCTGATGTTTCGCCCGTTTCTACTTGTTTCGTGACCTCACGAGCTTGTTCCATAGGGTCGGATGACCCTTCTACTTGCTCCGTGGGTTGGGACTGCAGTGCTTCGTCCTTGTGCAGAGAACTCATCGCAGAAATCTATGTAATTTATGCATAAAATTAAATTTATGTATCCTGGGGTATATACACTAATACATATATAAAGAGAAATAATAACAAGTATTTATAAAAGAATAGACACAAATAATACATACATATATTTCCTCAACATAATCACATATGAAATAATAACTATGAATTCATTACCTATATAAAGAGAAATAATAACAAGTATTTATAAAAGGAATAATTATGAATGCAATTACATATATGAAATAATAAGTATTTAACATATGAAATAACAAGTATTTAACATAATCACATATGAAATAATAATTATAAATAATACATACATATATTTCTATACAACAAAATCACATATGAAATAATAAGTATTTAACATATGAAATAACAAGTATTTAATATAATCACATATGAAATAATAATTATAAATAATACATACATATATTTCTATACAAATAATACATACATATATTTCTATACAACATAATCACATATAAAATAATAAGTATTTAACATATAAAATAACAAGTATTTAACATAATCACATATGAAATAATAATTATAAATAATACATACATATATTTCACTAAACAAATAAATTACTAAAGTAAAAAAAAGAAAATCTCCCTTTCCGGCCCAGCCCGTGACTCCCTCTCCTCTCCCCCCCCCCTCTCTCCCTCTCTTCCTCTCTCTGGCACGTGGGCCCCACGTGTCGGGGACATCCCTAACCTCGCGCCGCGCGCTGCCCGCACACCGCCCGCACGCCGCCTCGCGCCGCGCGCTCGTCTCGTTGCCCGCGCAGCCACGCGCACGCCTAACCCCTTCCCTGCCGCCGCCGCCGCGCGCGCCTAACTCCGTCCGGCCCCACCACCGCCGCCGCCGCGCGCAGAGAACGACTACCGCCGCCGCGCGCCCACACGCAGAGAGAGAGAGAGAGTGAGGCGCGGAAGCTCACCGCAGTGGTCCAGGAAGGCCGCGAGCGAGGGAGATGGAGGAAGACGACGACGTTGGATTTTTCGGCAGCCTGCCGGCGTCGGAGTGGAAACTGGAGCGCTGAGGACTTAGACAAAATTTTGGAATCGGAGCGCGGGATATATATTGAAACTATTTGTACAGACGGTTGTCTTAGCCAACCGCCAGTGCTAATGCATTTGTATAGGCGGTTGGCTAAGCCAACCGCCAGTACTAATGCATTAGTACTGGCGGTTGGCTAAGCCAACCGCCTGTACAAATGTATTTTCAGTTTATTTAAAGTTTTCCTTATATATATTTTTAGAAATTATTTAAATGATTCAAAAAATCATATCTTCAAAAATATTTGTCCTAAATTAGTGAAATTTTTTTTGTTGTGTTCCTCTTGACCAGAGACACATGTTAAAAATATGAAATTTCATGTTTGAGGTACTTTTATATACAGCTTTATTTAAAATGATTTAAATTGAATATGTGCCCCATATCTTGTTTAATACATAAATAATTCTAGGAATACCAGAAAAATGTAAATCCAATTTTGTTAGCTTTATTGTAGTGTGTAAATGCTATGAAAAATATATTCCTTTGTGCAATTTATCGTTGACAATATAAATGTGAGGAACCCATATGTTTGAGCATAGTTCGGTGGAATGACTCTTATACGTTTGTGAAGCATGTATGTTATGCCTATCTCCAAATGTCTTGAAATTTTTTTGGCAAGCTTCTACACTCAAATGATAACCCCACACAAGATCTTAGGATTTTTTGGTCATGCAAGCTATTATTACATTTTTCTTTGTGCCAAATGAGATGAAAAATGATGGACTACACCTAGATCCCACTAGGTTTTTCCACCAACCACAAGGAAGTTTTATTTCCTATGGTATATAAGACCCTGTGGAGAAGTTTGGCACCATTTGGAGTCATTTCAGGGGTAGACTTAGTTCAAGCGCTAATTAGTGGGTGACGTCGCACGAAAATTCAATTAAACCGGATAAAGTAACAAACCACATCAAAAAAATCCCAAACTTGGTGGATTGAACATCAATGACACTAGTAACCCTTAGTAAAAGTTTGAGACCAATACGATATCAAAGTGTTACGACATGGTAAGTCTTAGATGTAGAAATAAGTATAGGGTCTTACATGTAGAAATAGAGAAGGGCACATAGCATAAGATACACATTTTATCATAAATAGATTACATGGCAAATGACAAATAAAATATAGGCAGCTACTATTCTTCCTTGTCCATCGTGAAGCACCCAGGGCAACGAGCTCTGTGGAATGCTTCGCTCAACATTCCTTATCTTTACTAGATGGTCGTCTACAAAGAGAGACATGTCACTGAACTGGTTAAATTCATCCAAGTCAGATACACCATCAACTCTGATGGCTTGTTGCTTTCCAGGGAAAACTATGTGCTTTGGATGGTCCGTAATTTTCTTCTTATCATTAGGAGAGAGGACCTGCTGAAAGCCCTAGTTTGGTTTTGGATAATTGATGAAACCCTAGTACTAACCTCTATACTAAGTGTGTGTAGACTTAATGAGGTTGGTACATGCCAAGTGATGGAGCAAGTAATGATCATGGTGATGATGGTGATGACCACAAGATGATCAAGTGCTCAACTTAAAAAGAAGAAAGAGAAAAACAAAACCCTATGGAGATCAAGGCAAAGGTATTGCTTAGGGTTTTGGTTTTGGTGATCAAGACACCAAAGAGGGTGTGATCACATTTAGGATAGATAGCCGTACTATAAAGAGGGGAATTCTTTGGCTAAGCGGTTATCGAGTGCCACTAGGTGTCATTGTTCATGTGCATGCTTTTAGAACCTAGTGAGCTAACTTAACTCCTTCAAAGAAAATGATTGTGAAAATGCTAACACACGTGCACTTGTTGGTACACACTTTGTGGTGTTGGCACACTTTGAGAAGGAGGTGGAGTTTGAAGAGTAGAGAGAGGTTGGGTTCCTCTCTCCCTCCCGCCGAGCTTGCGAGGCGGGATTCGACGCTTTTGAGAAAATGAAGTGTATATTTTCTATTGCGCCGGTGTGAAAGCCCAAGTTTGGTTTTGGTAATTAATGACACCAAGTTGCTAATGCCTTGTGTTTAAGTGATTTGAGTTAGGCATAGCAACACATGTGATGAAGGTGCATGGTGGCATGGAAAGGTGGCCACATGAATACAAAAAGATGAAGCATGATATGGAGATCATGATGACAGACAAGGGAGAAAGTGAACAAGGCAAAGGTATAAACATAGGGTTTTACTTTTGCCGGTCTAAGATGAGTAGAGAAGTGATTGACCGGGTTTAGGATAGATAGCCGACTATCAAGAGGGGAAATCACAGTCATCTCTCGAATCAAGTGCTACTAGGTCCATATCTTGAGCATATGCATTAGGATCTAGTAAAGTGCTAACTTAACTCCTTTAGGAAAATGTTTGTGAAAAGCTAACACACATGCACTTTGGTGGTGGACACTTGTTGGTGTTAGCACTTTTTCAAAGGAGGTGGAGTTCCTAGGGTTGAGAGGGGTGTGGGTTCGGCGGGATTCGGCGCTTTTGAGAAAAATAAGTGTATATTTTCTATTGCGCCGGTGGGAAATTTTGAGAAGTCACGGGAGTGTTTTCTCACTGAGAAACACTCACCGGACGCTGAGTGCGGAGGCACCGAACGCGGGCCTCAGCGTCCGGTGTGCTTGACCCTGCTAGGGTTGAGCACCGGACGCACTCTGAGAGCGTCCGGTGGTTAGCGTCCGGTGTGAGGAGTTTTTGCAACCCTCTCTGCGCACGAGTCCGGTGAGCACCGGACCGTCCGGTGCCCAGCGTCCGGTGAGGTCGCGAGTTTGACACCCTCTCTGCGCACGAGTCCGGTGAGCACCGGACCGTCCGGTGTGGACTTGCAGAGCGTCCGGTGTTTTGCAGGTAGCCGTTAGGATCTGACACGCGAGATTCAAAGAGGACACGTGGCCAACTCCAGTGCACCGAACACAGGGAGTCGAGCGTCCGGTGCTCACTTAGTAGCGTCCGGTGCCCCCGTTTTCAGCCCAGTGAAAAACAGCCAACGGCTAGTTTCTTTGAGGGGCTTATAAATAGTTGGTGGCCGGCTTTGGGAGGTTCCCTCTTGCACATTTGATTACTTGAGACATACATTGAGCTAGAGAACACTCCCTCCACTCATCTCCTTGCTTGATTGCTCATCCTAGTGAGATTGAGTGAGATTCAAGTGCATTGCTTTGAGAGTTGCATTTAGTGGCACTTGATTCTTGAGTTTGCTGCGGATTTCTTATTACTCTTGGGTGTTTCCCGACGCCCTAGACGGCTTGAAGCAGCGGTGGTGTTGAGCTCGTGATTGGAGATTGTTTCGAGCCTCACCAAGTGATTTGAGAGGGGTTCTTGAGCCTTCCCCGCGGGAGATCGCAAATTGGTTACTCTAGTGGATTGCTCGTGGCTTGGAGGATCCCCATCTTGTGAGTGGATGTGCGGCACCCGCTGAGGGTTTGGCTTTGGATTGCCAATTAGCTCGTGATCCATCAAGTGGGTGTATCGCCACAACGAGGACTAGCTTGCCGGGAAGCAAGTGAACCTCGGTAAAAAATCTTGTGTCATCTCTTGCCGAGGATTCTCTTGTGATTGTGAGTGATTGATTGGATATATCTCTACTCTACAACGTTGGTATAAAAATCACTCTCCACTTCTTTACTTTCTTGTATATCTTGCTAGTTGCTTAGCTTGTTTAGGAGTGTAGCAAGTTTGTACTTGTGCTTTCTTGTTGTAACTTGTGTTTAGCTTTCTTGCTAGACTTGTGTAGGTGGCTTGCATAGCTTAGTCGTGCTAGTGCTAGAATAGCTTCGCCTTTTGTTTTACTAATCAACTTGTCTAGTTGAAGTTTGTAGAATTTTAAATAGGCTATTCACCCCCCCTCTAGCCATTTGGACCTTTCAAGTGGTATCAAAGCCGAGGCACCGTTTATTTGAGGCTTAACAACCTACGGTGAAGAAATGGCTCTTAGTTTGCATATCAACAACACTAAGAAGGCACCTTACTTTGATGGCACAAATTATGCTTATTGGAAGGTCAAGATGACCGCCCATCTCAAGTCAATCAATAGAGAAGTTTGGAAGGTGACCGAAACAAAGTTTGAGGTTGCAAATGAGAATGCACCAACACCGGTTGAAGAAAAGAAGCTTCAATGCAATGACATCGCAATTAGTGCTCTTCATGAAGCTCTTGATGACAAGACCTTTGAGCAAATCAAGAACATTGAGATTGCTCATGATGCATGGGCAAAATTAGAAGAAACATTTGAGGGCACCAAGGGAACCAAGACCGCCAAAGCATACATCCTCCAAGAAAAGTTCTCAAGCTTCAAGATGCAAAAAGATGAAAGTGTGCCGGAGATGTTTCACCGGTTACAAGTTATTGTAAATGAGCTCAAGGCACTTGGGGAAGAAGTGAAGGATAGTCAATTCTCTATGAAGTTCTTAAGAAGCTTGCCCAAGAGATTTGACACATTGATCACCGTGCTAGTCAAGACAACACTTAGTGAATCAACTCCCCAACAAGTCTTCCAAGAAGTGATGACCGATGATGCTTATAGAGAAGATGATGAGAAGGATGAGTTGATCAAGAAGAAAAAGAAAGATGGTGAGAAGAAAGATGATGAGAAGAAGAAAAGTGTGGCATTCAAGGCCTCCACATCCAAGGGCAAAGCCAAGCAGGAATCATCAAGTGAAGAAGAAGCAAGCTCTTGTGATAGTGATGAAGATGAGGAGATGGCTCTTCTTGTCAAGAGATTTGGCAAGTTTATGAAGAAGAAGGGCTATCGGGCAAGAAGGAAGAAGAGCTCCTCCAAGAAGAATGACCACTCCATGAGGTGCTTTAGATGCCATAGCAAGGATCATCTCATTGCCAAATGTCCTTATGATAGTGATGATGAAGATGCTATCAAGAAGGAAAGAAAGAAGCAAAAGAAGAAGCAAGAAAAGAAGGAAGGCTCAAACAAGAAGAAGGGTGATGCCTATGTTGCAACTTGGGATAGTGATGATTCCTCAAGTGATGATGAGAGCACCAAGAAGAAGGCACATGCTAGTATTGCAATTTAAGAAAAGAGCTCCATCTTCGACACTCCATCATGCTTCATGGCTAAGGCCACTAAGGTATCATCCGATGATGAGAGTGACCATGCTAGTGATAGTGATAGTGATAGTGATGATGATGAACCAACTAAAGATGAACTAATCACTATGCTAGAAGATTGCACTCATCACTATAAAGAAACTAGAAAGGAGTGCAAGCTTTGCTTAAGGATAAGAAAACCCTTGAGCAAGAACTTGATGAGCTTAGAGCATCTTATGAGAGTCTAAAGGAAGACCATAAGAAGCTTCAAAAGGCTCACACTAAGCTTGAAGAAGCTCATTCCTCTCTAGTTAACAAGTGTAAAAATGAGCCAACTAAAATTGAAAAAGCTCAAACTTGCAACATAGGCATAACATGTGACATCTTGAGTAAGCCTATTGTTATTGCTTCTACTAACTCTTCATGTAGCACATCTACATCATCCTCATCTAGTAGTGATGGTTTCACTTGTGACACCATACTAAAAGTTGAGAATGAAATTCTCAAGAAGGAGGTGAAAGAGCTCAATCACACCTTAGCCAAGGCTTATGGGGGTGAGGACCGCTTGCTTATGTGCTTGGGTAGCCAAAGAGCTTCTCTCTATAAAGAGGGATTGGGATATAACCCCAAGAAAGGCAAGGCCGCCTTTGCTCCTCACAAGACTAGTTTTGTGAAGAACAATGGTCGGTATTGCAAAGCTTGCAATCAAGTTGGTCACCTAGAGCAACAATGCATGAACAAGAAACCCAAAGCTCATGTATCCTCAATTAAGCTAAATTCTTTCTATGTGCTTACCAAGGATACAAAAGGTGTTCATGCTAAGTTCATTGGTGCACCATGGATGGGCTCAAAGAAGAAAGCCATTTGGGTACCAAAGAGCTTAGTTGCTAACCTTGGAGGACCCAATCAAGTTTGGGTACCTAAAAGGAATTGATCTTGTCTTGTAGGTCAATTACAAAGCCGGAGGAAGGCATTGGGTGCTTGATAGTGGGTGCACTCAACATATGACCGGGGAGTCTTGTATGTTCAAATCAATTGATACTAGTCAAAATGGTGGCTTTGATTCAATTACCTTCAGCAACAACAAGAAAGGCAAGGTCAAGGGGCTTGGTAAAATTGCTATCTCAAATGACATGAGTATATCAAATGTGTTGCTAGTTGAGAGCCTTGATTTCAATCTCTTATCAATTGCACAACTTTGCGACCTTGGTTTCAAGTTCATCTTTGGTAGTGATGATGTTGGGGTTGTTAGTGTTGATGGATCAAACTTGATATTCAAAGGATTTAGGCATGGTAGCTTATACTTGATTGATTTCAATGATAGTAACACTCAATTGACATCATGCCTAATTAGCAAATCAAATTTGGGTTGGTTGTGGCATAGAAGGCTTGGTCATGTTGGAATGAAACAATTGAACAAACTATTGAGGCATGACTTAGTTAGAGGCTTGAAGGATGTCACCTTTGAGAAGGATAAACCATGTAGTGCTTGTCAAGCCGGAAAGCAAGTTGGAAATGCACATCCTAAGAAAAGTGAAATGAGCACATCAAAGGCATTTGAGCTATTGCACATGGATTTATTTGGGCCAACAACATACACTAGCATTGGTGGCAACAAGTATGGATTTGTGATAGTAGATGACTACACTAGATACACTTGGGTGTTCTTTCTCTATGACAAGAGTGATGTTTGTGATCTATTCAAGTCTTTTGTCAAGAGGGTGCAAAATGAGTTTGAAACCACTATCAAGAAGATTAGAAGTGACAATGGTAGTGAATTCAAGAACACAAGAATCGAGGAATTGTGTGATGATCTTGGCATTGGACATCAATTCTCTCCAACATACACTCCTCAATCCAATGGTGTAGTTGAAAGGAAGAATAGAACCTTGATTGATATGGCTAGATCAATGCTTAGTGAATATAATGTTAGCCATTCATTTTGGAGTGAAGCTATCAACACGGCTTGCTATTGTAGCAACCGTCTCTATTGCCATGGGAAGCTTGGGAAGACACCATATGAGCTATTGAATGGAAGAAAGCCCAACATTGCATACTTTAGAGTGTTTGGTTGTAAATGCTACATTCTCAAGAAAGGCACTAGATTGAGCAAGTTTGAGAAGAAATGTGATGAAGGGTTCTTACTTGGTTATTCCACTACAAGCAAGGCATATAGAGTTTGGAACTTGGTAAGTGGCACATTGGAAGAAGTCCATGATGTTGAGTTTGATGAAACTGAAGGATCTCAAAATGAAGCTCAAAATCTTGATGATGTGAGGGGAGATCAATTGGCAAATGCAATGAAGAACATGGATGTAGGTGACATAAGGCCAAGGCAAGTTGATGATGATAGTGATATTCACATGATCAATCAAGAAGTACAAATTGATACAAATCAAGTAAGTACTAGTGGCTCTCATGATGATGATCAAAATCAAAATCAAGCAAGTGGAAGCAATCAACTCCCAATACTCCAACCTACAAGCATAGCAAGAGATCATCCATTAGATCAAGTCATTGGAGGTATTCAAAGTGGTGTGCAAACAAGATCAAGGCTAGCTTCCTTTTGTGAGCACTACTCATTTGTCTCATTTGAAGAACCAAAGAAGATAGAAGATGCATTGAAAGATTCCGATTGGGTAAATGCCATGCATGAAGAATTGAACAACTTCACAAGAAATCAAGTGTGGGAGCTTGTTGAGAGGCCAAAGAACTACAATGTCATTGGTACCAAGTGGGTCTTTAGAAACAAGCAAGATCAAGACGGTGTGGTTGTGAGAAACAAAGCAAGATTAGTAGCACAAGGCTACACTCAAGTTGAAGGTCTTGACTTTGGAGAAACATATGCACCGGTTGCAAGATTGGAGGCAATTAGAATATTATTAGCCTATGCTTGTGCCCACAACATCAAGCTCTATCAAATGGATGTGAAGAGTGCATTTCTCAATGGATTCATAAATGAGTTGGTTTATGTTGAACAACCTCCCGGTTTTGAAGATGACAAGAAACCCAACCATGTATACAAGCTCAAGAAGGCATTGTATGGTTTGAAGCAAGCACCTAGAGCATGGTATGAGAGATTGAGAGATTTCCTTCTCTCTAAAGGGTTCAAGATGGGAAAGGTTGACACTACCCTCTTCACCAAGAAGCTAGGCAAAGACTTGTTTGTGTTGCAAATATATGTTGATGATATCATCTTTGGATCAACCAATCAAGACTTTTGTGAAGAGTTTGGAAGAATGATGGCAAATGAGTTTGAGATGTCCATGATTGGAGAGCTTAGTTACTTCCTTGGTCTTCAAATCAAGCAAATGAAGAATGGCACTTTTGTAAGTCAAGGAAAGTACATCAAGGACATGATCAAGAAGTTTGGGTTGCAAGAAGCCAAACCAATGAGCACACCTATGGGCACAAATGATCAATTAGGTAGTGATGTAAGTGGCAACATGGTGGATCAAAAGCAATACCGGTCCATGATTGGAAGTTTGCTCTATGTCACCGCATCAAGGCCGGATGTAATGTTTAGTGTGTGCAAATGTGCAAGATACCAAGCTTCACCTAGAGAGAGTCACTTGAAGGCAACCAAAAGAATATTGAGGTATCTAAAGGGCACTCATGATGTTGGATTATGGTATCCTAAGGGGTCTAACTTTGAGTTGATTGGATATTCGGACTCCGACTATGGTGGATGCAAGATTGATAGAATGAGCACAAGTGGCACTTGTCAATTGCTAGGAAGGTCTCTTGTTTCATGGTCATCAAAGAAACAAAATAGTGTTGCACTATCAACCGCCGAGGCCGATTACATTAGTGCCGGTAGTTGTTGAGCACAATTACTTTGGATGAAAGCTACTTTGAATGACTTTGGAGTCAAATTCAAGAATGTGCTTTTGCTATGTGACAATGAGAGTGCAATCAAGATGACACAAAATCCGGTTCAACATTCAAGAACCAAGCACATTGACATAAGGCACCATTTCATAAGGGACCATCAACAAAAGGGTGATATTAGCATTGAAAGCATTGGCACCGAAGATCAACTAGCCGACATCTTCACAAAGCCACTTGATGAGAAGAGATTTTGCAAGTTGAGAAATGAATTGAACATACTTGACTTCTCCAACTTGAGATGAGTGCACCCCCACATTTATATATGACATGCCTCTCCTCCAACAAAGCAAGGTAAAGTTGGTTGACATAGCATTCATACTTTGCTAAGGACATGATTAGAACATATAGACATGTTTGCATAACAATAGGCTCATTCATGAAAATCAAAAGATTTTGATGTATGTATGGTACCACTATTGCTTATATGATCTAGTGGTAGCATATGACATGTTTGTGAGCTTGTAAGCCTAGTGTTGAATCTAGAATATGAGCTTATGATGTGTAATTCAACATGGTCAAGATAACCCTTATACTTCATGAGGTGTAAAAAAGCTTGTCCTTGGATCAAACCGAATTACATGTTTTAGGCAAGTGATCTAGATTGAACCATAATTTGACCCTCACATTGATTGACTCAATTCTCACTAAAATTTGAACCTTTGTGGTCATTGATGACAAAGGGGGAGAGAAACAAAGATATAGTCATAAAGGGGGAGAAAAGTGCTTAAGGGGGAGAGGCGAAGAAAAGTGCTTAAGGAGGAGAGATAACTTGAAAAATTAAAACTTGAGCACACAAATAGGGGGAGCAAGCTCTTGAACCATTTGTTGCATTTGAATGTGCACTAACATATTGAGTTGTTGCATTGCAAGTTTAAATATACTACTCTTGTTTGTTTGGTGCTTGCTAGAAATAGAACTTGAATGAGGCTTTGAATTCTAGCATAGAATTTTATTTTCATGTGGCATCTAGACATATAATGTGATCTCACGAGGTATCTTGAGTTTTTGATGTATGTCTAGCTACATTGGTGCTAAGGATGGTATATTGGCAACTCCGATTGGTATCACGCTTCAAAGGTCCATTCTATATACCTTAGCATCATTTTGGTAGTAATAAATCTCCCAAAATTTCCAATTCATGCATATGTGCAAACTTGAACCAAACTCATGGAAGCACATATGTAGGGGGAGCTAGTACTACCAAAACCGAAATTGAAATGTTTGTCCAACCTTGTCTCTTGATAAAAATGCTTTGGACAAGCAATTCAAGTTCCTTGTGATTTCATTTCATATCTTTGTGATGGTTGTCATCAATTACCAAAAAGGGGGAGATTGAAAGCCCAAGTTTGGTTTTGGTAATTAATGACACCAAGTTGCTAATGCCTTGTGTTTAAGTGATTTGAGTTAGGCATAGCAACACATGTGATGAAGGTGCATGGTGGCATGGAAAGGTGGCCACATGAATACAAAAAGATGAAGCATGATGTGGAGATCATGATGACAGACAAGGGAGAAAGTGAACAAGGCAAAGGTATAAACATAGGGTTTTACTTTTGCCGGTCTAAGATGAGTAGAGAAGTGATTGACCGGGTTTAGGATAGATAGCCGACTATCAAGAGGGGAAATCACGGTCATCTCTCGAATCAAGTGCTACTAGGTCCATATCTTGAGCATATGCATTAGGATCTAGTAAAGTGCTAACTTAACTCCTTTGGGAAAATGTTTGTGAAAAGCTAACACACATGCACTTTGGTGGTGGACACTTGTTGGTGTTAGCACTTTTTCAAAGGAGGTGGAGTTCCTAGGGTTGAGAGGGGTGTGGGTTCGGCGGGATTCGGCGCTTTTGAGAAAAATAAGTGTATATTTTCTATTGCGCCGGTGGGAAATTTTGAGAAGTCGCGGGAGTGTTTTCTCACTGAGAAACACTCACCGGACGCTGAGTGCGGAGGCACCGGACGCGGGCTTCAGCGTCCGGTGTGCTTGACCCTGCTAGGGTTGAGCACCAGACACACTCTGAGAGCGTCCGGTGGTTAGCGTCCGGTGTGAGGAGTTTTTGCAACCCTCTCTGCGCACGAGTCCGCTGAGCACCGGACCGTCCGGTGCCCAGCGTCCGGTGAGGTCGCGAGTTTGACACCCTCTCTGCGCACGAGTCTTGTGAGCACCGGACCGTCCGGTGTGGACTTGCAGAGCGTCCGGTGTTTTGCAGGTAGCCGTTAGGATCTGACACGCGAGATTCAAAGAGGACACGTGGCCAACTCCAGTGCACCGGACGCAGGGAGTCGAGCGTCCGGTGCTCACTTAGTAGCGTCCGGTGCCCCCGTTTTTAGCCCAGTGAAAAACAGCCAACGGCTAGTTTCTTTGAGGGGCTTATAAATAGTTGGTGGCCGGCTTTGGGAGGTTCCCTCTTGCACATTTGATTACTTGAGACATACATTGAGCTAGAGAACACTCCCTCCACTCATCTCCTTGCTTGATTGCTCATCCTAGTGAGATTGAGTGAGATTCAAGTGCATTGCTTTGAGAGTTGCATTTAGTGGCACTTGATTCTTGAGTTTGCTGCGGATTTCTTGTTACTCTTGGGTGTTTCCCGATGCCCTAGACGGCTTGAAGCAGCGGTGGTGTTGAGCTCGTGATTGGAGATTGTTTCGAGCCTCACCAAGTGATTTGTGAGGGGTTCTTGAGCCTTCCCCGCGGGAGATCGCAAATTGGTTACTCTAGTGGATTGCTCGTGGCTTGGAGGATCCCCATCTTGTGAGTGGATGTGCGGCACCCGCTGAGGGTTTGGCTTTGGATTGCCAATTAGCTCGTGATCCATCAAGTGGGTGTATCGCCACAACGAGGACTAGCTTGCCGGGAAGCAAGTGAACCTCGGTAAAAAATCTTGTGTCATCTCTTGCCGAGGATTCTCTTGTGATTGTGAGTGATTGATTGGATATATCTCTACTCTACAACGTTGGTATAAAAATCACTCTCCACTTCTTTACTTTCTTGTATATCTTGCTAGTTGCTTAGCTTGTTTAGGAGTGTAGCAAGTTTGTACTTGTGCTTTCTTGTTGTAACTTGTGTTTAGCTTTCTTGCTAGACTTGTGTAGGTGGCTTGCATAGCTTAGTCGTGCTAGTGCTAGAATAGCTTCGCCTCTTGTTTTACTAATCAACTTGTCTAGTTGAAGTTTGTAGAATTTTAAATAGGCTATTCACCCCCCCTCTAGCCATTTGGACCTTTCAAGTGGTATCAAAGCCGAGGCACCGTTTATTTGAGGCTTAACAACCTACGGTGAAGAAATGGCTCTTAGTTTGCATATCAACAACACTAAAAAGGCACCTTACTTTGATGGCACAAATTATGCTTATTGGAAGGTCAAGATGACCGCCCATCTCAAGTCAATCAATAAAGAAGTTTGGAAGGTGACCGAAACAAAGTTTGAGGTTGCAAATGAGAATGCACCAACACCGGTTGAAGAAAAGAAGCTTCAATGCAATGACATCGCAATTAGTGCTCTTCATGAAGCTCTTGATGACAAGACCTTTGAGCAAATCAAGAACATTGAGATTGCTCATGATGCATGGGCAAAATTAGAAGAAACATTTGAGGGAACCAAGGGAACCAAGACCGCCAAAGCATACATCCTCCAAGAAAAGTTCTCAAGCTTCAAGATGCAAGAAGATGAAAGTGTGCCGGAGATGTTTCACCGGTTACAAGTTATTGTAAATGAGCTCAAGGCACTTGGGGAAGAAGTGAAGGATAGTCAATTCTCTATGAAGTTCTTAAGAAGCTTGCCCAAGAGATTTGACACATTGATCACCGTGCTAGTCAAGACAACACTTAGTGAATCAACTCCCCAACAAGTCTTCCAAGAAGTGATGACCGATGATGCTTATAGAGAAGATGATGAGAAGGATGAGTTGATCAAGAAGAAAAAGAAAGATGGTGAGAAGAAAGATGATGAGACGAAGAAAAGTGTGGCTTTCTTGCTAGACTTGTGTAGGTGGCTTGCATAGCTTAGTCGTGCTAGTGCTAGAATAGCTTCGCCTTTTGTTTTACTAATCAACTTGTCTAGTTGAAGTTTGTAGAATTTTAAATAGGCTATTCACCCCCCCTCTAGCCATTTGGACCTTTCACGGTGGAAAATTTGGAGTAGTCGCGGGAGTGTTTCTCACTAAGAAACACTCACCGGACGCTGGCTCAGAGGCACCAGACGCTGTGTCTGAGCGTCCGGTGTGCAGACAGTGCCTGGCCCAGCTAGGGTAAGGCACCGAACGACAGGCACCGGACGCAGGCCTGTGCGTCCGGTGGTTAGCGTCCGGTGTGCGGGCGTTTTGCAACCCTCTCTGCGCATGGGTCCGGTGAGCACCGGACGCTACCGGTGCTTAGCGTCCGGTAACCCGCAGGTTTGCGGAACTCTCTGCGCATGAGTCCGGTGTGCACCGGACGCGTTCGGTGCTAACTTGCTCAGTGTCCGGTGCGTTGCAGGTTACCGTTAGACTCTGACACGTGGTTGACGTTGGAGCACCGGACGCAGGTGTTGAGCGTCTGGTGCCCCTTTAAGAGCGTCCGGTGACCCCGAGTTTTGCCTAGTAAAAGAGCCAACGGCTCTATTTGTTTGAGGGGCTATAAATACGTGTTTGGCCGGCTTGGGGCTTAATCTCTTGGCATTCTAACATACTTGACATCCTTGTGAGCCTAAGCAAACACCTCCCACTCATCTCCTTCATAGATTAAACATCTTTGTGAGATTGGGAGTGATTCCAAGTGCATTTGCTTGAGTGATTGCATCTAGTGGCACTTGGGGATCGTTCTAGCTGCGGTTTTCTTGTTACTCTTGGTGGTTGCCGCCACCTAGACGGCTTGGAGCAGCGGAGGAGGATTGGCACGAGTTGGTGATTGTTCGCAGCCATCTCCCGGTGATTGTGAGAGGTTTGTGCCTACCTCGGTGGAGAGCCAAAGGCAACATTAGTGGATTGCTCGTGTCATTGAGCTACCTCACTTGTGGGTGGGTTCTTGTGGTGTCCTAGTGAGGACGAGGTTCGTGCTACACCTCTTAGCCACCGAACCACCAAGTGTTGGTCGACACAACGGGGACGTAGCGTGCCGGCAAGCACGTGAACCTCGGGAGAAAAATCTTGTGTCTCCATTATGTTTGTTGATTGGATTTTTTCCGGTGATTGGACTTCATAATATTGTGATTGGTTCATCCCCTCTACGTGGTGGTATAAAGATCAAACTCTCTCACTTACTTTCTTGCAAACTAGAGTAGCTTACTTCTTGTATATAAACTTTAGGTAGCTCTCTAGTTTAAGTAGAGACTTAGTTCTTGTGTGCATAGTGATCATAGCAACTAGAATTGTTGGGTAGGTGGCTTGCAAACACCCCATTAGAGATAGAGCAAAAAGCTTCGCTTTGTTATTTACTAACCTCTTGCTCTAGTGTTTTTGTAGAATTTTTAAATAGGCTATTCACCCCCCTCTAGCCATATTAGGACCTTTCAAGTGGTATCAAAGCCGTGGTCACCGTTTGTGAAGGCTTAACAACCTCGGTGCTCAAATTATGGCTCAAATAGTGTTCAACCATGTTGGGGGCAAACCACCATTCTTTGATGGCACAAGTTCCTTTCACTATTGGAAGAGAAAAATGAAGATGTACCTTGGATCAATCAATGATAGAGTGTGGGAAGTCACGGAGAATGACTTTGTGATCCTTGACCCCGCCAACCCCACCGACAATGAGAGAGCAAACAAGCAATGCAATACAATGGCTCTCAACACAATTTATAATGGCATTGATTCAAAGGTATTTGAACAAGTCAAAGATCTTGAGAGAGCAAGTGAAGTGTGGACAAGGCTAGAAGAAACATATGAGGGCACTACAACGGTAAAAAGTGCCAAATTGTATATGCTCAAGGACAAGCTATCCAACTTCAAGATGAAGGATGATGAGTCTATATCGGAGATGTTCTATAGGCTCCAAGTCATCATCAATGATCTCAAGGGCCTTGGTGAGAAAGTGAAAGATGAGGACTTAATTTACAAGTTCTTGATGTCCTTGCCCAAGAGGTTCAAGACATTGAGAACAATCATCTTTAGAGGTGGATTGACCGGTGTATCTCCCAATGAGGTACTTGGAGATGTCATGACCGAAGATCAATATTGTCGAGGGTATCAGTAAGGGGTACCCTCACCGATGCACATAACGAGATTACCCGTACGTAGGTCGAGGCCCTCAACTCGACGCTCTGGTCATACATGTGTGCGGTCGTCGACGACCGCAGCCTCGAAGACGGAAATAGCGTCGAGTGAATCAGTCAGGGGTCGAGCGCTAGCTACCGTCGAATACGGAAACGGGCTCGCGCGAACCGGGAGGCGTCGAGCGCAAGGACGCCGCCCGCCGCCTGACGCGCGCATGGGAGCCAGGGCATTTATTGCACCTGACGCTTCCCCCACCTAACACACTGGTCACGGGAAGCGTGATAGGGAACAGGCACCCATCCCGTCGTTCTTTTTGCAGCCTTCCCCACCAAACGACCCAGGGCGTGTCAGGATGCGGGAAACAGGGATGGGACGTCTAATCAGGACCCCCTCGAGACAACCAAGGTCAGCGCTGCAGATATCGGGGCATGGCACGGCGTCTGACCCTCGACCAGACATGGTTCCTTCTAGGGGACGAGTCGGGCGTCGACTGACAACGCCACAACCACTCCACCGGATCTGCCGCCATACCGTACAGGCATGCGACCGGTGAACCAGCCCAAGACGGCGCGCAGAGCAGGATACAGGAGCACGCGTAATCATCATCAAGCTACCAAGACGGGACGGCTCGAGACCACGCCGGTATGGAGGCCTCGAGTAGGTTAGCGCGCCATGCTTCTATCGACCCCTACTCTGACACCTATACATGTACTCTAGGTCTCTCCTTGGTGCTATAAAAGGAAGGGCCCCGGAATAGATAGACATGAGACAACACTACATCCATACGCAGTGGAACTCTCACACTCCATACCACGCTTGTATCCGCCCCTGTATAAGCACTTCGGTGCAAGATAATACAAACTTCCCTCCCCCGCTGGACGTAGAACCTTCTCTTGCCCGAACCAGGATAAATCTCTGTGTCTTCTTGCATCACCATCTGGGAAAGGGAGCATGCATACAAATTTACTTGTTGGGGTGACCCCCCGTGGGGAAAACACCGACAGTTGGCGCGCCACGTAGGGGTCCTGCATGTTTTTTCAACGATTTCCCACTCCTTTCCAGATGGCCACTCTCGCTTCACCGATTCTGTGCTCCACGGTGATTTGGTTTGGGAGTCTTGAGTTCATGTCGACTGGCTCCGGCTATGACATGATCTTACTCTCGATCAAAGGACCAGGAGGAGCCCGCATTGCGCCAGCACGGTTGAGGGCCCCGAGACGCCCTCGCCACCACGCCTCCCCGCCCAAGAAGAGGCGTGGACAGCATCATCGTTGTCCCTCTGCCTCGTCACAACCAGCAGTTCGTGCTAGGCAGGAGGTGACACAGGAGTCGGTAGCCCCGCGTGCCGGAACCATGGACATGCCGGTTCAGCGTCACACGACGACGAGAGGTGACACACCCACCGCCAGGTTACTTCCACACGGGTTGTTCACTCCAAGAAGGGCACTGCCATTCGGATTGGACAACGCCGCGACGTCTCTCACCAGAGCGATATGCCCAAATGCCCAGACATACATGGAGAGACCAATGGTTCTCCCGCGTAACTCTGAAGCACAGCAGCCGACGACCGAGCTGCCGGATTTCTCCTAGGTACGAGGCCTCCGTCGCCTAGGCCCTGGACGATACACGATCACCTCGCTCAGGCAACGGCTATTGGAGGAGGAACGTGGATGTTTCTACGCCGCCGAGCCGGACTCCAACTCCGAGACCGATAACTACGACCCTACAAGGGAATGCTATCACATCGACGGGGCAGTAGAAACTACCGACAAGACGCAGGACGCAGCTGCGGGCGGTCGAGCCCCTACAGCAAGGGAAGACCCCAGGACGCCTGGGAATGGCGGACAGGTCGACCCACTTCCGTAGGAAGACAGGGCTGCGCAGCTCGCGCAGCTACGAGAGCTCAAGACAAAGCTCGACAAGGACCGTGAGCGCCTCGTCCTGCTCGAGCAAATCCTCGAACAAGACTTGCCTTACCCACCTGGCGGAAGTGTCCGTAGGCGAGCTCGAGAGGTACACCGGCAAATCGTCAGAGACGCGGAGCCAGAGCAACACGTCAGCCGCTTCCCTCGAGCAGGCTAGAACGTAGTGGCAGCAACAATGCTACTACGCAACATGCCAGAGCCGTCGAACTCCCAAGCTTGACGCATTTGAGACGAGGTGCAGACTCTGCTCCAGGTAGCGGCGGTTCAACAAGCCGAAAGCTCGGCTTCTCGACGACGAGGAGCCGCCACTGAAAAGCGCGATGAGCCGCCCCAAAACGAAAAGGAGGTGTCAGTCCATCAACAGCCTCCTCCTCGAGGAAGAAAGACCACTCTCGTCCTCCCTGTCGACAATCAGCGTCGACACGACGCGCGACATGACATCGAAGAGAATCGACGCCGTCGGTATGGGGATACGGAAGAGCGCGGTTATAGCGCCCATCGCGGTGGGAGGTACGACAGCGACGAGGACCGGATGGCCCCCGAGCCACCAGGCCCACGGGTGTTCAGCAGGGCGATCCGCAGCACACCCCTGCCCAGTCCATTTCGACCCCCGACCAGCATCGCAAAATATAATGGTGAGACCAAACCAGAGTTGTGGCTGGCCGATTTCAGGCTGGCCTGTCAGCTAGGTGGTGCTCGACGAGATGATCGAGCCATCATCAGACAGCTACCACTCTTCCTCTCCGACACCGCTCGTCGGTGGCTCGAGGAACTTCCAGCAAATCAGATCCACGACTGGGTCGATTTGGTCAGAGTCTTCGAGGGTAATTTCAAAGGGACCTACATACGGCCCGGGAACTCGTGGGACCTCAGCAAGTGCAAACAGAAGTCAAGAGAAACTCTTCGAGAGTATGCTCGACGCTTCTCGAAGCAGCGCACCCAGCTGCCACATATCCCTAACCATGACGTCATCCTGGCCTTTGTCTCTGGTACCACCAGTCGAGACTTGGTGCGGGAGCTAGGTCGGAATCGACCTCAGACCGTCGATGAGCTCATGGACGTAGTGGCAAACTACGCAGCAGGAGAGGAAGCAGTTGGTGCCTTCTTCAGTTGTGAAGGAAGGAAAGGCAAGCAGCCCGTCGATGAAGATGGGACCCCCAGTCGAGGGCTCAAAAAGAACAAGAAGAAGCAGAAAGCGCGGCAGTTCCAACGGGAAGATTTCGACGACAACCTTGTCGCCGCCATGGAGCGGAAGAAGCCTCGAGGCCCTCCAGATGGAGGTATCTTCGATAAGATGCTAGAGGAACCATGCCCTTACCATAAAGGAGGCGCCAACCACAAGCTCAAGGACTGTCGTATGCTGAGAAAGCACTTCGGCGGTCTAGAGTTCAAAAAGGACACGCGTGATGACTCCAAGAAAGAGAAGAGCGGCAACAAGGAGGACAACAAAGATGATGACGGCTTCCCCGCCGTCCACGACTGCTACATGATCTATGGTGGGCCCTCGATGCAGTTGACCACGAGGCAACGCAAAAGGGAGCGCCGTGAGGTCTTCACGGCAAGAATGGCGGTGCCCCAGTATCTCAGCTGGTCGAGCACTCCCATCACCTTCGATCGAGAGGACCACCCCGACAAGGTAGTCGCCCCAAGCGTCTACCCGCTCGTCGTCGACCCCATAATCGTCAACACCCGGCTCTCCAAAGTGCTGATGGACGGCGGCAGCAGCCTCAACATCATCTACCTCGAGACCCTCGACCTCCTCGGCATCGACAGGGGGCGGCTTCAACCAAGCACCGGTGGTTTCCACGGCGTTGTGCCAGGGAAAAAGGCACTGCCAGTAGGTCGAATCGACTTACCGGTTTGCTTTGGCAAGGCGGCCAACTTCAGGAAGGAGACCCTCACCTTTGAGGTGGTCGGGTTTCGAGGCACGTACCACGCCATCATCGGGCGCCCGGGCTACGCCAAGTTCATGGCTATATCCAACTACACATACTTGAAGGTGAAGATGCCCGGTCCCAAAGGCGTCATCACTATCAGCTCATCCTTCAAGCACGCTTACGAGTGCGACGTCGAGTGCGTCGAGTATGGGGAGGCGGTCGAAAACTCCACCGAGCTCGTCGCGAAACTCGAGGCCCTAGCCGCTGAGGCTCCAGAGTCCAAGCGCCACGCGGGCAGCTTCGAGCCGGCAGAGGGAACCAAGAAGATCCCGCTCGACCCCAACAACTCCGACGTTAAGGCGCTGACGATCAGCGCCGACCTCGACCCCAAATAGGAAGCTGTGCTCGTCGATTTTCTCCGTGCGAACGCCGACGTGTTTGCATGGAGTCCCTCGGACATGCCAGGCATACCATGGGAAGTCGCCAAGCACTCCTTGGAGATTCGAGCCGGTTCCAAGCCAGTGAAGCAACGGTTGCGCCGATTCTACGAGGAGAAGCGCAAGATCATTAGCGAGGAGGTCCACAAGCTTTTGTCGGCCGGATTCATCAAGGAGGTTCACCATCCCGAATGGTTAGCAAACCCTGTACTAGTTAAGAAAAAGAATGGGAAAATGAGGATGTGTGTCGATTATACGAGTTTGAATAAAGCATGTCCAAAAGTTCCCTTTCCATTACCACGTATCGATCAAATTGTTGATTCTACCGCGGGATGTGAAACCCTTTCTTTTCTTGATGCATATTCTGGTTACCATCAAATAAAAATGAAAGAGTCCGATGAGCTCGCGACCTCTTTCATCACACCTTTTGGGATGTATTGCTATGTAACCATGCCGTTTGGGCTTCGAAATGCGGGAGCCACATACCAACGCTGCATGCTCCACGTATTTGGCAAGCACATAGGGTCGACACTCGAGGCCTATGTCGACGACATTGTCGTCAAATCAAAACGGCGAGGAGACTTGATCCAGGACCTCGAGGTCGCTTTTAGCTGCTTACGCGCCAACCAGATCAAGCTCAATCCTGAGAAATGCGTTCTCAGCGTGCCTCGAGGCATGCTCTTGGGTTACATTGTTTCCCAACGCGGCATCAAGTCCAACCCCGAGAAAGTCTCGGCCATCACAAGAATGGGGCCGATCCGAGACATCAAAGGTGTGCAGAGAGTCACGGGATGCCTAGCGGCGCTGAGCCGTTTCATCTCGAGATTAGGAGAAAAGGCGTTACCGCTGTATCGACTTCTGAAGAAGGTTGAGTGTTTTTCTTGGACCCCCAAGGCCGAGGAGGCCCTCGAAAATCTGAAGAAAACACTAACCTCAGCACCAGTCCTAGTCCCACCTCAACCTGTGGAACCACTGCTCCTTTACGTTGCCTCGACGACCCAGGTTGTCAGTGCGGCGGTAGTGGTCGAAAGACAGGAGGAGGGGCACGCATTGCCAGTCCAGAGGCCAGTCTATTTTGTCAGCGAGGTGCCCTCGGAAACCAAGGCACGTTACCCCCAAATCCAGAAGCTGATCTATGTCGTAATCCTCGCCCGCCGTAAGCTGCAGCACTACTTCCTCGGCCACCCTATCACGGTGGTCTCGTCTTTCCCCCTGGGCGAGATAATCCAGAGTAAGGAGGCCACGGGAAGAATAGCTAAATGGTCGGTCGAGCTCATGAGTGAGACCCTCACTTATGCGCCTCGCAAGGCCATCAAATCGCAAGCCCTGGTGGACTTCGTCGCGGAATGGACAGACTCCCAGCTTCCCCCGACTCAGGTCCAGTCGGAGCTGTGGACGATGTATTTCGACGGGTCACTCATGAAGACGGGGGCCGGGGCCGGCCTGCTGTTCATCTCGCCCTTGGGCGTCCATATGAGGTACGTCATCAGGATTCACTTTGCCGCATCCAACAATGTCGCAGAGTACGAGGCCCTCGTCAACGGTCTGAAAATCGCCATCGAGCTAGGAGTCCGACGCCTTGATGTCCGAGGCGACTCCCAACTCGTCATCGACCAAGTGATGAAGACCTCGAGCTGCCACGACCCGAAAATGGAGGCGTACTGCAAAGAAGTCCGTCGACTCGAGGACAAATTCCATGGCCTCGAGCTCGTCCATGTCGCCCGACGCTACAACGAGGCAGCCGACGAACTCACCAAGATCGCGTCTACCCGAGGCACGGTACCACCTGACGCGCTCTCGAGGGATCTCCACGAGCCATCCGTTGACCTGGGCTCGGGGGCTGGCGTCGACACCGCTCCTGCCCAGCCAACCGACACCATCGACGCTCTGTTGATGACAGCTGAGGTGATGGAGGTAGAACAG
Source organism: Sorghum bicolor (assembly GCF_000003195.3). NCBI lineage: Eukaryota > Viridiplantae > Streptophyta > Magnoliopsida > Poales > Poaceae > Sorghum > Sorghum bicolor. Next base: position 23,563,184 of record NC_012871.2, read on the forward strand.
CGGCCCGGTCGACCGTTCGACTGGCGCACACCATTCCTCGACTGCCTAATCCGCTGCGAGCTGCTAGAAGATCGACCTGAGGCCTGCCGTATCGCTCGACGGGCCAAGTCATATGTGATCTATGGCGAGGGCAATGAGCTATATCGACGAAGCCCAACGGGAGTCTTGCAGCGTTGCATCACAGTGGAAGAAGGCCGAAAACTCCTCGAGGACCTACACTCGGGGGCTTGCGGCCACAATGCTACTCCACGGACCCTCGTAGGGAACGCCTTCCGACAAGGCTTCTACTGGCCAACAGCCGTAGCAGATACCATCGAGCTCGTACGCTCATGTCATGGGTGCAGTTCTACGCCAAACAGACACATCTGCCCACCCACGCTCTTCAGATGATCTCCATCACATGGCCATTTGCAGTGTGGGGGCTCGACTTAGTAGGGCCCCTACAAAAGGCAAAAGGAGGGTACACCCACTTGCTGGTGGCCATCGACAAATTCTCCAAATGGATCGAGGCTCGACCCATCACCAACATCCACTCCGAGCAGGCTGTCCTTTTCTTCACCGACATCATCCACCGGTTTGGGATTCCCAACGTCATCATCACCGACAACGGCACTCAGTTCACCGGCAAAAAGTTCTTGGACTTCTGTGATCAGCATCACATCCATGTGAACTGGTCTGCAGTAGCCCACCCTCGAACTAACGGCCAGGTCGAGCGTGCCAACGGCATGATTTTGCAAGGACTCAAACCAAGGATCTACAATCGCTTGAAGAGATTCGGCAAAAAGTGGGTCGAGGAGCTTTCCTCGGTCCTATGGAGCCTAAGGACAACACCAAGCAGGGCCACAAAATACACCCCATTCTTCATGGTCTACGGCTCTGAGGCCGTCCTCCCCACGGACCTCGAGTACGGGTCCCCTCGACTCAAAGCGTACAACGAACAATCAAATAAAGAAGCTCAAGAAAACGCGGTCGACCAACTCGAAGAAGCTCGAGACATGGCCCTCATCAACTCTGCTAGATACCAGCAGAAACTTTGACGTTACCACGACAAGCACGTGCGCAAGAGGGACTTAAGCATGGGCGACCTTGTCCTACGACGGTGGCGGAGCAATCAAGGACGCCACAAGCTAACTCCACCTTGGGAGGGCCCATACGTGGTGGCCGAGGTCTTGAAACCAGGGACATACAAGCTCGCGGATGAAAAGGGGGCGATCTTCACCCACGCATGGAACATCGAACAGCTACGTCGATTCTACCCCTAGAAATTCAAAACTTTATGTTCCTACGTACATCCTGTACCAAGGCCTTGTAAATGAATGTATGAATAAATGAAGCCTTTCCCTCGATCAATTTACTTTCTCACAAATCCCGACGTTAGAAGGAGGTATCAACTATGACCCATCATAATCGATACCCCCTCGGGGGCTACCAGGGGGGCGACCCCCCCAAGTGTCGAAAAAGCCAAAAATTTCTCTCTTCCTTACTTAGTAAACCTTGCATGTTCGAGTAGTTGAGGCGCTTCAAGCCCCTCGAGGGCCGAGGGACAACGAGCCTAAGAACTCCTACGCCCCCGGGCCACGGAAACTCTACTCACTTCCCCACCCTCGAGGTAATCGAGGCTGTTTTTGACGAAAGAACGAACAAGGAATACAAACATAGGCGCAAAGGGAAATAAAAGAACCTCGAGCGGAAAGATAAGATAAACATTTAAAGATACTGTATCACTTAAAAAACAAGTTAATAGGAATACTATACAAGGGGCCCCAGGCACCCAAAGCAGGCTCGTAGGCCTTAGTCTTCAGCACGATCCTCACCACCCTCGCCTACGCCCAAGCTAGTCTCAGGAGGTAGCACCTCAGGCTCAAATAGCTTGGCCAGCCTCTACCCAGGAGCCTCCGCGTCGTCGATCAAGGCGTGGAGCCTCTCTTCGTTCTCCGCGTCGGTCTTAGAGATGTCGGTGACGAAGCCATGGGATACCACCTCCATGTCGTAGGAGAAGCCCGAGCCGACAACTGCCATCGCCCGTTTCACCCCGATGTGGAGGGCATCCCGCACTCGATCTCGCAGCGTCGCGCCTAAGTAGCACAGCTGGTCGACCAGTGCGTCGCCTCGAGCATCCTCCTTCGACTCATCCATAGGCTCGATCTCCCAAGAGGTCGAGAGGTCGCTTATCGCCGTCCGCACTCGACGATTCAAAGCCACCTCCGCCTCGAGCTGGGCCTTAGCATTGCGGGCCTCGGCTTGGGCGGCTAAGAGTTCGTCCTTAAGACCTATAAGTTCCAATACAAGAAGCTTTAGGAAAAACCAAGAACACCTCAAAAAAGAAATCCGGCAAAGGAAACGTACCGCGGACACTCTCCTCTAGGGCCGTGTTTTCGCCGACTAGTCTGGTGTTGGCCCTCTCGATCTCTTTGTTAGAGCAGGCCAGCTCAGTGTTGGCAACGCGGAGATCCTGGATCGCCTTGCCAGCTTGAGCAATGGCCCCACTCTTCTCCAACAGCTCTCCCTTCAGACGTTCGACGTCGTCAGAGAGCCCGCGGGATCGAGCCCGCTCCGCCTCGAGATCTTCGAGGGCCTTCTTCTTTGCGTCCTCTGCGGCACCCCTGGCGACTTCGCTATCCACATACGCCACCTTCATCTTTTGGAAGGACTCTCGGAGGGAGTCCAGGTCGGTCTTGAGAAGGCCCTTCTCCTTGTCCAGATCGGCAATGACATTCTTGTAGGACAGGGCCTCCTCCCGGGCTTTGGATGCGGCCTCCTCGACCGTCAGAGCCCGCTCCCGCAGCAGTGTCGTCTCCTCCTCCGCCTTCCTTGAGGCCTCTCGAGCCTCGACCAAGGCGGCCTCCCTCGCCTTCTTCTCCTCCTCGAGCGCTATGAGGTCTTTATAGGCCTTAAGGAGTTTTTCTTGCGACTCAAGGAGTTGGTCCTTGAGGACGAGGAGTTGCTCCCAGCCTCCTCTTGTGGCGTGAATGAAGCTCGACTTGATACAGGAGGTCTCCTTCATGTCCTGCGAGCCGGGGATCGAACGGTTAGAACACGAAGCCAAAGGATCTATGAGAATTAAGGACCAAAAAATACTTACGAAGTAGGCCAGCCCGAGCCCATTGTTGCTGACGTCCGACAGGAGCCCCACCACGTGCTTCATCCAAAGGCGGAGCTCCTCGATGTGTTCCCATTTCTCCGCCTCCTTCCTATCATCCAGGAAGATGTTGGGCTCAGACGGATCGGCGGAAGCTCGGATACGGATCCGATCGGGGCACCAGTTCTCCATCTCCCGGTCAGCCCGCGCCTTGACGCCGCGGATAAGGTCCTCGACGGTCTCGAGGGAGCCCCCATGGCGCAAGAACAGGTCGACGAGGCCTGGGAACCGCCCGTCGTCGTCCACCGTCTTCCAGGTACCGTCCTTACTCCCCGACGTCCCGATCTCATCCTCCTCAGAGGGAAAACGTTCCTCCCACGCCCGGCGCTCCCGGAGGAACCCTGGGACGATCCCGTCCATGCCGTAGATCGTCCTCTTGATCTCGGACTCAGGGTCGACGGGGGTGCGCATCATACAGGCGAGCGCCACCACACCGTCCGCCCGTCCTGGCTCTGCCCGGATCGCGGCAGGCGCCCCCGGAAGGAGCCACGCTGGGGTTGGAGGGCCATAAACTGGCAAATCCTCTTCGTGTTCTCCGGGTTCTTGCGGCGCCGGTGGAACGGGTTGTGGCGAACTTTGAGGTGGGGGCTCGAGCGGTCCCCCGTCTTGCCCTCCCTGCCGCTGCTGTTCCTCCTCCTCCTGCTGCTGCTGTTCCTCCTGCTGCTGTTGCTCCTGCGGCTGCCGCGTTGCCTCGCGCTCTCGCTCCTCCTCCTCCTTCTTCTTCTACTCCTCGAGGGCGCGAAGACCAGCGGGCCAGGGAGTCCGTCCCGCAATGAGGGAAGTCGATGCCTCCTCCTCCATAGGGTGGGCATCCCCCGACGCCTCGTTGCCGCCAGACGTGTCACTGATGGTGATGGGGTCCGCCTCGACCCCCAATCGAGGGGGCTCAAGGGCTCCTTCTTGCCCCTGAGTTTGGGGCGCCTCGCCACGCGTCGACGGCAACGGGGTTGGCTCGGGACGAGGCGGAGCACTCTCGGCGTCGGCCGGAGGTTGAGAGTCGGAGGAGCCTGCAAAACAAAGAATAAAGGCCGGTGACTATAATGATCAACGCACGAACATCACAAGACCAGAAGTAAGCTACAAACCTGGCTCTTTGGAGACTGCTCTCACTTTGAGCCTTTTCGCCATTGAAGGTTGGGCCTACTCGAGTGTCCACTTTAGCCTGAGAAAAGAAAGGGATGAGCGTAAAAAGATCAGCATATGAGAAAATGCAGAGGAACAAGAAAACAAAAGTCACAATATCGAAGAAGCTTACCCCACAGGGAGAACAGCTTGCCTCCCGGCGCCCCGACCGGTGGGCCTCGAGCCACCCCACGTCAAGGCTCCAGGCCCCTCGAGGACAGGCGCTGGCCTCGGCGCAGCAACTCCCGCTTGACGGGCACCGGGACTGGCGCTCCTGCGGCCGGCCTCTCCTTTCTCAGAGGCCACGGCGTGACCGCGAGTCAGTGGCCCCGTCGCCTGGGACCTAGCATGGCCGCCCCCTTGGGCGCCGGGGGAGGGCACGGCGCGACCTGACCAGCCATGGGCGCAGGAGGGGTGTCGGCCCGAGGGCGGAGAGATCCGCCCGGACCCTCCTTTTGGAGTTTCCGTCCGGGGGCGTCGACGTCGCCTCGAGGCGGACCCTCGAGGATCCGGTCAAGGCGTGACGCCATCCCCTCGGAGTCGTCGCTGTCCTTGTCATCATCATCGTCGTCGCTGGGGGATTCTTCCTCAGGCTCCCCCCTCTACCTGGATTTAGCTCGACGCGCCTCTAATGCTTGGCGGTCGAGGTTCTTCTTTTTCTCCCCTTTCTTTGCAGAGTCCTTGGCGGACTTCAGCTTCTCGGCGGACTGGCGCCGTCTGTCGCGGTCGACCTCATCCTCCTTCACAGGAGGCCTCGAAGACCGGACATCGATGCGTCCCTGCCAGAACAAAGGTAGGCTTAAAAAGGATCGAGGGAAATCCAGAATCAGAACTATGCGCGAGAGAAGAGCATACCAGGTCGATCGAGCCTTCGTCGGGCCTCATAGGGAAGCCGTTGACATGCTCCGACTTAAAGTCGCCGGCGATGGCCGCCCTAACCCGGGCGGCGGTTTCATCATCTGCCAGAGCCTCGTTGGACATCCGGCATGCCTCGAGATCCCGGGACGAAACGCCCGGCCCCATCTCGTCCATCCTCAGCGGCCGAGACATCAGTGGGAGGACCCTCCGACGATGGACGGCCGAGAGGACGAAACCGGCGGACAGGCCCTCCACGCGTAGCTTCTTCAGGGCGTCGAGAAGGGGGTCGAGCCGCGACTAGTGCTCTTGGACGACGCCGTATGTCCAGTTGTCCGGGCGCTCCGTAATCAGACGACCAGTGTAAGCAGGGAAGAGACCGTCGTCGTTCCTCAGGTAGAACCACTAGGAGTCCCATCCGGCGTGATTCGATGACAACCCCACCGGGATGTACTCGCGCGGCCTCTCCATCTTCTTCGTCTTCAGCACCAGGTTGAGGCACCCGGCCCGCACATGCTTCCTCACGCCAGTGGTTCCGGTGGGGGCGTTGAAAAGCTCGCCCCTGTAGAGGTGGAGCCACAGCTCCCAGTGGGGCATCATCCCGAGGTAGCCCTCGCACACCGCGGCGGTGATGGCGTTCGGCGAGAAATGCTGAAGCTCCACCCCATAGTGGAGGCAGAGTGCCCGCATGAAGCGGCTCGGGGGAGCGCCCAGGCCGTGGCGGTGGAATTTGGCGAACGATACCACGTAGCCCTCTGGCGGCTGGGGCTCCCTGTGGCCCGCCGGCGGCGTGATCCACTCCAGCGACAACAGCGAGGTGCGGCGGCGCAAGAGTCCCTCTCTCTCAAGCTCTAGCAACCGGCGCTCCGTCATCGACGACGAGCGCCAGTAGTCGGCGGTGACGAGCCTCACAGGCATCTCGGCCGGAAGGACGGTGGATTTGCAACCGCTCGAGGGGGTGCGCGCGCGCGTGAGACAGCAAGAGAGCTAAGGCAACGAAAGGATGAAGGCAAGAAGGCGGAAGGTGGAAGAAAGAACGGCGGCGGCGCCACGGCATATTTATAGGCCGCAATCCGCCAACGGATAGATCCGAGAAATGAGGTAACTCCCCCCATAAATGCGCCATCTAACAGTCCTTTCCCCCTTCACAGGTGAGGCGCTCCGAATTCCACGCCGACGCAGTGTCGCAACGTCTCCACCTAAAAAGCCGCGCCCAACGGGCAAAAAGGCGAACCGCCGCGACTCCTTCCTTCCCTTGTAAGCCAAGGGATGTGCCCACGAGAGTCTCGAGAGGTCGATGGCTGGCCCACCGAAAGGGTTCGATGGCCGATCTCGAGCACCAGAGTCAGGGATCCCCAGCGAGCGGTCGAAGATCGAGGCCCGCCTCGAAGAGTCGCTTGCGATGTCCAAGGTAGGGTCGAGACAGTCGAGAGGAATCCCCCCGACGGGAGGCGTCGAGCCGCTAGACTCTATCGAATGAGACCAGTATCCCCGACCACGTCGACCCTGCTTTATGAGAACGCCTCCGGGCTACAGCTGACCCCCTCGAAAGGGGAACAGGTTCTCACTTGGACTACCCGCTAGGAACTCAACCTGGGGTGGAAGACGCTCGCTCTATCGAGAGTACGTCGAAACCTCCACGCAAAACGAGCCAATCAGAACCTTCCACCACTGGTGTCGATAGCGTTTCTGCGAATTAGGCAAAATAACCCTCGAAGGAGTAAAAAACTCCTCCAAGGGCTCGGGGGCTACCCCCGCGGGGTCGCTCGCGCGCCCCCACGAAAATTCGATCGCAACACAAAGCCTCCACTCGAGCGCCAGCGCTCGAATAGAGACTCGGGGGCTACTGTCGAGGGTATCAGTAAGGGGTACCCTCACCGATGCACATAACGAGATTACCCGTACGCAGGTCGAGGCCCTCAACTCGACGCTCTGGTCATACATGTGTGCGGTCGTCGACGACCGCAGCCTCGAAGACGGAAATAGCGTCGAGCGAATCAGTCAGGGGTCGAGCGCTAGCTACCGTCGAATACAGAAACGGGCTCGCGCGAACCGGGAGGCGTCGAGCGCAAGGACGCCGCCCGCCGCCTAACGCGTGCACGGGAGCCAGGGCATTTAATGCGCCTGACGCTTCCCCCACCTAACACACTGGTCACGGGAAGCGTGATAGGGAACAGGCACCGTCCCATCGTTCTTTTTGCAGCCTTCCCCACCAAACGACCTAGGGCGTGTCAGGACGTGGGAAACAGGGATGGGACGTCTAATCAGGACCCCCTCGAGACAACCAAGGTCAGCGCTCCAGATATCGGGGCATGGCACGGCGTTTGACCCTCGACCAGACATGGTTCCTTCTTGGGGACGAGTCGGGCGTCGACTGACAACGCCACAACCACTCCGCCGGATCTGCCGCCATACCGTACAGGCATGCGACCGGTGAACCAGCCCAAGACGGCGCGCAGAGCAGGATACAGGAGCACGCGTAATCATCATCAAGCTACCGAGACAGGACGTGTCACGGAACCGTCCAAATTATAAGAGCACAAGTACAAAAAACAATCACCGAAGTGATCAATTTATCATACTTGAGCCCATATAACTCCGGTAGTCCAACAAAATCACGATGGATTTCAAACCAACCAACATACAAGCCAAGATCGTAGTGATTCAACATAACAAGTCACACATTACATACATTTCGCAAGTAGTTCAAATAGAATTGGAGTTCGATAAGGTTATTACAACTCAAGTTTACAAATAGCGGAAGCAAAGTAATTTGAAACCAATATCACTTTTATTTCAAATACATGCCAGTACCATGGTCCATTCCAACAAAAGCATCATAGATGAGGTAAGTAGGAAGGATCATGCCCATGATCTTACTCCTTCCATATAGCAGGAGTCATCCAAATCTTGCAGTAGCTATGATACATCACAACCTGCAACAAGTGGGAATAAACCCTGAGTACGAGAATGTACTCAGCTAGACTTACCCGTCATAAACCAGAAATAAATGACACCAAGGAGTATGCAAGGCTGATATATAAGTGGAGCTTGTTGGACAACATTTTGCATAAAAAGCTTAAGTATAAATAGTTAAACCTTTCTTATTTAGCATCCATTTAATTCTCATTAACCTATTAACTAGATTAGCACCTGTACTAAGCAATCACTTGATTAATATCAATCAATAATAACCATATCAGGTTTATTAAGGCCGTGATCATCATCATCATCATCATAGAACCATTAAGTTATTAGTGAATGCTACGTTTGCCGCTGCTCTGTCAAGTTCTCACTATCCGGGAGAGACGGCGATTCGAATCGATTCCTATCCAGCTGGAGGGTTATTCCTAACACTCACCCATGCTTCCCCCGTCGGAGAGCAAGTGGGTCACCTTTGGTACGACTCAGGAATCGCGGCTCCGATCAGCGCCGCACTCCTGCCAGGGAGGTCAGGAATTTTAACTCACCTGCCTTTGGGCTTACGCCAATGGTCCCCCGCACACCGCACTTCCTCCGGTAGTGCGCACTTTATACTTGCCGGTCTTCCGGCCTGAGTCATACTACTCGGCTTCGCGGTCGGAACGAGTTATCCGGCCAACTAAGTGTTAGGCATGCGTTCAACATGACAAGAGGACGTACAACGATCGGTCCTTAACCGACACAGACGGGGATAGATCCACACCCAAGACCTCCATGCCTTGTTGCGTCACTATCATCATCCCGCCCGGTCTCCTTTCATATTATTAACACATGGTTCTTTTCCACGATAGCAAATATAGCCAACCGTGATCCGGAATCCACCTATATCCTGCAGGTGACAGGAAATCACCTGGCTTCTACCGAGCTAAGCATGGCTAAGCATAGACGTGATTCTGACTAATTAGGATTCAGGTTATATATATTGGACAAGGAAGGATATATATATGCAGCAAGGGTTTCATCCAACTCCTATACTTAATGCAACAATACATATATAACATATATATATACTCATTCACTTTCAAAAAGTAGGAGGCTTATAATGCTCCGGGGCTTGCCTGGAATGTGACACCGAGTCAGATTAGTTAGCTTGCTCCGTCTTGGTGACATCTAAGATCATAACACTTGCTTAATCATTCCATCTTCGGGATGATCCACCATCACGTCCTTCACGTGGTTCATCTAGCGTACCTAGATGACATGCAAGATGCAAGTGCATGAACACATGTTCATAGGATCACATAACACTAATTAACACCACCAAGACATGAGTCACTTAAAACCACACACAATGTAAGTTAATCAAGCATTGATGCAATCCTAGCAATTCTGGACATACACGCAACAGTTGAGTAAATAAATCATAACCAGAGTTCTACAGATCCAAAATTCATGCAACAAGACATTATGGAAATCTTATAAAATTGTATACAATTCATATTTAATCATCTTAGCATGATTAGTAAGTTAACTAAGTCAAACATGCATATTTACAGAATCTGGTCCAGGAATTCCAGAGAACAAGCATTTTGACAGATAAATTTAATACCCTTATAACTCACAAACCATTTGTCCAAATGATATGAAACTCTAACAAAAGCTAGATGAAAGAGTTATCTACAACTTTTGTATAGACAAGTTTCACAGCAAACATAATTTATACTATGGAATTAGTTGCACAATTAAAACTGCTCATGTTGTCCCCAAACAGTAGGGTACAAATAAAGATAGAAAACTGATAGGCACTTCAAGCAAGCATAACTGGAGTTACACAACTCCAAAAGACATGCAAGAAGACTTTCTGGAAAGCTTACTAAATTATCTATATTTCATCTTTAGACATCAAAACATGATTCTCAACTTAAGCTGGTCGAAATTATAAAGTTCCAGAATCTGTCCCTGACAAACAGAGAGCAGCCATTTCTGGAATCCAACTTTGAACAGACATAACTCACAAACCACAAGGCCAAATACTACCAAATTTTAACAGAAGCTAGATAGGTGAACTATCTACAACTTTGCTATAAACAAGATTCCCAGAAAACACCATTTACATATTGTAATCCAAACAGTTCCACAAACTGTCCAGAAACAACAATTACAAACAATTAATTATTAACTTATGTTTCAAACATGCATTTGAGCAAAACCATTGTTACCAACAGTTTACACATAGTTAAAGAACACCAGAAAACATAGTGGTTACAACCAAATAAATTTATTTAAAGCATTTCTTAATTTATTTGTATAATAAGGTGAATTAAAGAACATATACAAAAAGTACACAGTAAATACCACCAATTACAGTAGCCTCTACATACTATAAATAGACTTTTATACAAATTTCATTGTATTTTAACAAACATAGCAGTCTCTATGAAAAAGACAAATTGCTATTGCAATTAACCATGTGAGAGAAAGATAAATCTAAAACTCACATTTTGTTCAAACATATGACCATAATATATATCAACATGATACAACAATATCACAGAATGGTAGTGGAACAACATTTTCTATTTGTACATTTTAATTTATAATAATAAACCATTTATCAAGCCCCATGAAGACATCTCTGTTCAAAACATGGACAGAATCTATCATGCCACATTAAACAGCCATAACATGAGTTTAACATGTCCATAATTTATGGTTGTGTACTTTCTAGAAAGCTTACGAAATTGTGAACAACTTTGTTATAAACATCTAGAGCTAAATCTACCACTAACAAGGTCTTACATTACAAACAATTCAATCCTGTCTGGGTTTAGACAGAAACTGGAACAGTACTTTAAACCACTATAACTAAACATGTGCTTAACCAAAAATTATGATATTTATCTTTTTGGAAAGCTTATGAAAAGTACTACAACTCATATATTTTCATCCAGGCATGATTCACAACTTAACTGAGCCAAACAATACAAACATGCAGATCCACTCAGAGTAGGAGCAAAGCAACACAGGGTATTTTTTATTTTTATAACTCTTAATCTATCATGCCTAAATTCATCAAGATTTTACCAGACATCAAATATCATATGAAATGCTTTTCATAATATTTTCACATTTATTTGTGCAATAATACCGTGGTTATGAAAAAGACAAATATAGCAAGCAATTAAAACCGAACTGCACAAATCTATTTCTACAGCTAAAACTTTAAACTAAAACATGGCATATTATAGATCTACTGCATACAGAATTTCACAATGATTCCAAAAAGTCCACATTTGCTATTTTACGATTTTTGTATGAATTACTATGCATTTTTAAAATTGCTGCAAAAATAATTACAAACAGATCCAACCGATACTATTCATATGAGTCTATGACAGTGCAGAAAACCCCTCAGGTTAAGTCGAATTGGACCCCAAGGTCCCTGGTCGCGAATCAGAAACAGAGGAATCGCCGGAGCTCGCTGTTTCGGCCAGTCGGGGCGTCGTCGGCGGCGAGGGAGAGGTGGGGAAGCATGAGGGAGCTTGTGCGCACTCGAGGGTGGTCTTGGAAGGTCGGGAGAGTGCCCGAGGCGGCCCGGCCACGCGCGTGCATTGACGGTGATGGCGGCGGTGGTGCTCCGGCGGTCTCGGCGGCGGACAGAGACGGCGAGTGCGAGCACGAGGTATAGAAGATAGAGGCGGAGCTCATGGTGGTGCTCGTGGGAAGTATGGGGGCTCGGAACAACGGGAACGCCCGCAGCTCCGACGAGCTCCGAGCTCGCCCATGGTGGCCATGGAGGAACACAGAGAGAGTGAGAAAGGGAGCTAGGACGGTGGAGGGTGAATGAGGGAGGCCAAGAGAGGTTCAGGCGCTCCATATTGAGGCAAGGAGAGGTCAGGGCGCGTGGCAAGGGATGAGGACGCGCGGCTGCCATGCATGACGACCGCGTCGGCATTCTGTCGAACACGTGGCGCGCGTCGGAGTACACAGAGTGGGACGCGATTGTGGACCCTTTCTGAGCCGACTTTGGACATGGGCCAAAAATGAAGTTTGCCAAGCTCGACCTGCTCTCCAACTTTGATTAAGATTTCAAAGCCATTGGAATAATAGATTAGGAGATAATTAGATGCGAAATCATGAGTGTCAACAAATTGATTGTGATTAGCAAAACTCGAAATTGATGACCAAAACAAAGACAAACTGGTGTCATCTTTTGGCATGCTCTAGCCCACAATATGTACTCCAACTTTTATTTTGGGACCCAAGCAAGTTGTTCATAAGAATTAGGAGAACGCGGGATGCCAACATGACGAACTGAAATTCCAGACTTAGAAATCCGAAATGCTGGAATTTACAGCAGATTCGATATTGTGCCTATTATTTCGCAGGCTTAGAAGATGATTTAGACTTGGGTACTTTAACAAAGTTTGTAGCATACGAACTATACTACATCTTTTATTAAAGGACCTTATACTGTTTCTGCCTGGATGGTAAGATACAAGGCTCCCAACTAGGGTACCCGAAACTGAGCACCTTGAGGACTTAGCCAAATTTCTGGGGTTCCAAAACAGCACTGCATTGAATCTTGTGAGCTTAATTTGACTAGGATAGGTACCAAACTAGCTCTTGACTTTTGAATAAAGTTTGTTCTACAGAAGCAAAACTACAACTTTTATTTAAGGTCCAACCTCATAACTGGTACCAAAGTCAAATTTTTACTTTGGTCAAAGCAGCAACTTGATAAGGCTTGAATTAAGGTTTTAGGCCAAATAAAGCATTTTCTTGGCACAAGCTCAACATGAACCCTTCATGACTTTTGTTGTAGAGTTCATCTAGAGTCATTTGGTCAAGATTGCAAGGTTAGGTTAGTAATCTAAGGTTCCGTTCACTTGATAAGGTCATTCCAACAAGCATGTAACTTATCCTTTCATTTGACCTTTTGAATCCAAACTTCATGAAACTTTTTCAGTGATCAACTTAGGTAGAGATGGAGATGATACATGTGAAAGAAGAACCATGAACACCCACAAGCTCTATTATGGAGGATCATCAAGCATTCACTTGTCACAACATCAAAGTATGTTTCATACTATCATATATGAACAAATGATGCTTATGCTCATGAAATGTAAGTGCCAAAACGCAAGACAACACCTGGGGTGTTACAGGACGGCTCGAGACCACGCCGGTACGGAGGCCTCGAGTAGGTCAGCGCGCCATGCTTCTATCGACCCCTACTCTGACACCTATACATGTACCCTGGGTCTCTCCTTGGTGCTATAAAAGGAAGGGCCCGGGAATAGATAGACATGAGACAACACTACATCCATACGCAGTGGAACTCTCACACTCCATACCATGCTTGTATCCGCCCCTGTACAAGCACTTCGGTGCAAGATAATACAAACTTCCCTCCCCCGCTGGACGTAGGGCCTTCTCTTGCCCGAACCAGGATAAATCTCTATGTGTTCTTGCATCACCATCTGGGAAAGGGAGCACGCATACAAATTTACTCGTTGGTGTGACCTCCCGTGGGGAAAACACCGACAAATATAATGACAATGATGATGATGAGGTCATGAAGAAGGATGAGGATGACAAGAAGAAGAAGAGTGTAGCATTCAAAGCTAGCTCTTCATCCAAGAGCAAGAACAAGGGCAAGGCCAAGAAAGAAGAATCAAGCGATGAGGAGTGCTCCAATGATGATAGTGATGATGAAGCATTAGCACTCTTTGTCCGCAAGTTTGGCAAGATGATGAAGAAGAAGGGCTACCATACAAGAAAGAGAAGGGACAACTCCAAGAACAAGGAATATGTGAGGCTATGCTACAAGTGCAAGAGCCCTGATCATATTGTGGCGGATTGTCCATATAATAGTGATCATGATGAGCATGAAAAGAAGAACAAGAAGGAGAAGAAAGAAAAGAAGGACAAGAAGATGGTCTTCAAGAAGAAGAAGGGTGGATCCTATGTTGTGACATGGGATAGTGACGCCTCTTCGGATGATGATTCAAGTGATGATGACAAGTCATCCAAGAAGAAGGTGCTTGCAAGCATTGCTATCAACAAGCCATCACTCTTCGACACTCCTTCATGCTTCATGTCCAAGGGCCACAAGGTACAATATGATGAGAGTGAAAGTGAAAGTGAAAATGAACATGATAGTGATAGTGATGATGAAAATGAATTCACTAATGAACAACTCATGGACATGCTAGAACAAGCCGATTCACTTATTCAATCTAAAAACAAGAAGTGCAAAGAATTGGCCAAGAAGTTAAAAGCTCTTGAGCAATCCTTGGATGAGCTCAATGCTAATCATGAAAGGCTAGTGGAAACCCATGAGAAGCTTGGCAAGGCTCACACCAAGCTTGAAAAAGCTCACTCCTTGTTATTAGAAGAGAACAAGGAAAAGGTTGTTGTATCATGTGATGCGGGCACAACATGTGACTTAACTAAAGAATCACCCAACCCACCTATTGTTGTTGCCACTAACTCTTCATGTAGGTCTTCATCCACCACCACCAACTCTACCTCTACTTCTAGTGTTAGTGTCACTTGTGATACCTCACTAAGGTTGAGAATGAGACTCTCAAGAGAGAGGTGGATAAGCTCACTCATGCCCTAGGCAAAGTCTATGGTGGTGAGGCCCGCTTGCTAAAGTGCTTGGGTAGCCAAAGGTTTTCTCTGAACAAAGAGGGATTAGGCTATACCCCCAAGAAGGGCAAGAAAGCCTTTGCAACTCACAAGCCTAGCTTTGTGAAGAGCAATGGTCGGTACTGCAATAAATGCAACCAAGTTGGGCACCTAGAGCTTAATTGCAATAAAATGAACAAGAACAAGAAAATTGCTAATGTACCTTACATTCCTTTTGATTCTTGTTATGTGCTTACCAAGGGTGAGAAGGGTGTGCATGCTAAATTTGTTGGTACACCAATTGTGGGTCCAAAGAAGAAGGCCATTTGGGTACCAAAAAGCTTAGTCACTAACCTCCAAGGACCCAAACAAGTATGGGTACCTAAGAAACATTGATTTGTTTTGTAGGTAAACTATAAAGCCAGAGGAAGGCATTGGGTGCTTGATAGTGGGTGCACACAACACATGACCGGTGACTCAAGAATGTTCAATTCAATCAATCCAAATGATGATCATGGTATTGATAGTATCACATTTGGTGACAATGGCAAAGGCAAGGTCAAAGGGCTTGGTAAAATTGCTATATCCAATGACTTGAGCATCTCCAATGTTCTACTAGTAGAGAGCTTGAACTTCAACTTACTATCCGTAGCTCAACTTTGTGATCTTGGTTTCAAATGCATATTTGGAGTTGATGATGTAGAGATCGTAAGTGTAGATGGCTCTAACTTGATATTCAAAGGCTTTAGATATGAGAATCTATACTTGGTTGATTTCAATGCTAGTGAAGCTCAATTATCAACATGCTTGCTCACTAAATCTAGCATGGGTTGGTTATGGCATAGAAGGCTTGGTCATGTTGGAATGAAACAATTAAACAAGTTAGTCAAGCATGATCTTGTTAGAGGCTTGAAATATGTCACATTTGAGAAAGACAAGCTTTGTAGTGCATGTCAAGCCGGAAAGCAAGTGGGCAACACTCATCCAAAGAAGAGCATCATGAGTACATGCAAGGCATTTGAGTTGTTGCACATGGACTTATTTGGACCAACCACATAGACAAGCATTGGTGGAAATAAATATGGATTTGTGATAGTGGATGATTTCACAAGATACACATGGGTATTCTTTCTTAGTGACAAGAGTGATGCTCTTGCAACCTTCAAATCATTTGTCAAGAGAATACACAATGAGTTTGAAACAACCATCAAGAAAGTGAGAAGTGACAATGGAAGTGAATTCAAGAATACAAGAGTTGATGAGCTTTGTGATGAATTTCGCATTAGGCATCAATTCTCGGCCAAGTACACTCCACAATCAAATGGTCTTGTTGAGAGGAAGAATAGAACCTTGATTGACATGGCAAGATCAATGTTGAGTGAATACAATGTGAGTCATTCTTTTTGGGCCGAAGCAATCAACACGGCTTGCTACTATAGCAACCGACTCTATTGTCACCCAATGATGGAGAAGACTCCATATGAGCTCTTGAATGGAAGAAAGCCCAACATTGCATACTTTCGGGTTTTTGGTTGCAAATGCTACATATTGAAGAAAGGCACTAGATTGAGTAAATTTGAAAAGAAATGTGATGAAGGATTCTTGCTTGGTTACTCTACTACTAGCAAAGCTTATAGAGTTTGGAATTTGGCTAGTGGTACTCTTGAAGAGGTGCATGATGTTGAGTTTGATGAAACAAATGGCTCTCAAGAGGAAGATGAGAATCTAGATGATGTGAGAGGCACTCAATTGGCCGATGCAATGAAGAATATGGACATTGGTGATTTAAGGCCTAGAGAGGTGATTGATGTTGAAGATAACAAAGATCAGGTGCTTCCTACCTCTAATGTGCAAGCTAGTGGTTCTCATGATCAAAATCAAGCTAGTACAAATAGTACTCAAGTGCAAGATCAACAAGCTAGTACATCATCTCATGATCAACCAAGTGCAAGCAATCAAGTGCAAATACTCCAACCAACAAATATTGCAAGAGATCATCCATTGGATCATATCATAGGTGATATTCAAAGAGGAGTGCAAACTAGATCAAGACTAGCATCATTTTATGAGCATTTCTCCTTTGTGTCTCACATTGAGCCAAAGAAGATTGATGAAGCATTGAGAGATGTTGATTGGGTAAATGCTATGCATGAAGAGCTTAACAACTTCAAAAGAAATCAAGTATGGGAATTGGTTGAGAGGCCTAGTGATCATAATGTCATTGGTACTAGATGGGTCTTTCACAACAAGCAAGATCAAGATGGGATAGTTGTAAGGAACAAAGCAAGATTGGTAGCATAAGGCTATACTCAAGTTGAAGGTCTTGACTTTGGTGAAACATATGCTCCGATTGCAACATTGGAAGCAATTAGGATCTTGTTGGCCTATGCTTGTACTCATAACATCAAGCTATACCAAATGGATGTCAAGAGTGCATTTCTCAATGGCTATATCAATGAAGAAGTATATGTTGAGCAACCTCCCGGTTTTGAAGATGACAAGAAACCCAACCATGTTTACAAGCTAAGAAAGGCATTGTATGGTTTGAAGCAAGCACCTAGAGCATGGTATGAGAGATTGAGAGATTTCTTACTCTCTAAAGGTTTTAAGATGGGCAAGGTTGACACCACTCTCTTCACCAAGAAGGTTGGCAAGCACTTGTTTGTGTTGCAAATATATGTTGATGATATCATATTTGGATCAACCAACCAAGAATTTTGTGAGGAGTTTGGGAACATGATGGCTAATGAGTTTGAGATGTCAATGATTGGAGAGCTAAGTTACTTCCTTGGTCTTCAAATCAAGCAATTGAAGAATGGCACATTTGTGAGTCAAGGCAAGTACATAAAAGACATGCTCAAGAAGTTTGGAGTGGATGATGCAAAGTCAATTAGCACTCCAATGGGAACAAATGGAAGCCTAGATAGTGATACAAGTGGAAATATGGTGGATCAAAAGTTGTATCGATCTATGATTGGAAGCCTACTCTATGTGACCGCATCAAGACCGGATGTCATGTTTAGTGTATGCATGTGTGCAAGATTCCAAGCCTCACCAAGAGAAAGTCATTTGAAAGCAACAAAGAGAATATTGAGGTACTTGAAGCGTACACAAAATGTTGGTTTGTGGTATCACAAAGATGCAAAGTTTGAACTTGTTGGATATTCCGACTCGGACTATGCGGGATGCAAAGTTGAAAGAAGAAGCACATTGGGCACATGTCAACTATTAAGTAGATCACTTGTCTCATGGTCATCCAAGAAACAAAATAGTGTTGCACTATCAACCGCCGAAGCGGATTACATTGCGGCAGGTAGTTGTTGCGCACAAATCCTATGGATGAAGGCAACTTTGAAGGACTTTGGAATCAACTTCAAGCAAGTGCCATTGCTATGTGACAATGAAAGTGTCGTGAAGCTCACCAACAATCCGGTTCAACACTCAAGAACAAAGCACATAGATGTCCGCCACCGTTTCGTAAGAGATCACCAACAAAAAGGGGACATTTGCATTGAGAGTATAGGCACCGATGATCAACTTGCCGATATATTCACCAAGCCACTTGATGAGAAGAGGTTTTGCAAGCTAAGGAATGAATTGAACATACTTGACTTTTCAAATATGTGTTGATGCACCCCCACTATATGACATGCCTCTCCTTCGAGCAAAGCAAGGTAACATTGATTGACATGTCATTCATCCTATGCTAAGGACTTGCTTAGTGCATCTAGTCATTCTTTACATGTCTTAGAATCATTCATGAAAATCAAATACATTTGATGCTTGTATGGTACCACTATTGATTTTATGCTTGACTTGATCTAGTGGTAGCATATGACATGTTTGTGGGCTTGCAATCCTAGTGTTTGATCTAGAATATGAGCTATAAGTGTTTAACTCAACATGGTACAAGATAACCCTTATTTGGAGGTGTGAAGAAGCTTGTCCTTGGATCAAACCGAGTTAAATGTCTTAGGCAAGTAATCTAGATTGGACCAATTTGGTAAAATGATCTCATTTCACATGGTTTCACACTAACCTATCTAAAATTTGAGCTCACCTTTTGTGGTCTTTGATGACAAAGGGGGAGAAAATTTCCCAAAGATTTAAGATAGGGGAGTAACATGATAAAAGAAGGGGATCAATTAAAATTTTGAAGCACACAAGTAGGGGGAGCAAGCTCATAAACTTGTATGTTGCATTTGTATGTGCATCACATATGTTTGCTTGCATTTGCATTAGCTTTAGAAGCTTTCTTTCCAATACCTTGCTTGTGTGGTGTATGCTAGTTGTAGGTTTGATTGATGAATGAAGAACTAGCATGCATAGGTAGTGTAACTAGACTTTTAGTTGTTTCACAAGTGGTACTAGAACCTTGTTTATAATGTTGATCTCACGGGGTGTTCTAGTTTTGTGAATGTCTAGTTACTAATGGTGCTAAGGATGGTGTACATTGGCAACTCCGATTGGTATCACGCTTCAAAGGTCCATTGTTTACACCTTAGCATCATTTGGTAGAAATTGACTCCTATATTTCCTATTCAAGCATATGTGCAAGCTTTCAAATCCAAACTCTTAGCACATATGTAGGGGGAGCAATTCCTACCAATTTGGGTTTATGAAACTTGACCATAACCTTTGCACATGGTAAATGCTTGGGCAAGCAACATGAATCCAAGAAAATTTTATTAAAAATCTTTGTAAAAAGGGTTGTCATCAATTACCAAAAAGGGGGAGATTGAAAGCCCTAGTTTGGTTTTGGATAATTGATAAAACCCTAGTACTAACCTCTATACTAAGTGTGTGTAGACTTAATGAGGTTGGTACATGCCAAGTGATGGAGCAAGTAATGATCATGGTGATGATGGTGATGACCACAAGATGATCAAGTGCTCAACTTGAAAAGAAGAAAGAGAAAAACAAAACCCTATGGAGATCAAGGCAAAGGTATTGCTTAGGGTTTTGGTTTTGGTGATCAAGACACCATAGACGGTGTGATCACATTTAGGATACATAGCCGTACTACAAAGAGGGGAATTCTTTGGCTAAGCTGTTATCGAGTGCCACTAGGTGTCATTGTTCATGTGCATGCTTTTAGAACCTAGTGAGCTAACTTAACTCCTTCAAAGAAAATGATTGTGAAAATGCTAACACACGTGCACTTGTTGGTACACACTTTGTGGTGTTGGCACACTTTGAGAAGGAGGTGGAGTTTGAAGAGTAGAGAGAGGTTGGGTATATTTTCTATTGCGCCGGTGGGAAATTTGGAGTAGTCGCGGGACCGGACGCTGGCTCAGAGGCACCGGACGCTGTTTCTGAGCGTCCGGTGTGCAGACAGTGCCTGGCCCAGCTAGGGTAAGTCACCGGACGACAGGCACCGGACGCAGGCCTGTGCGTCCGGTGGTTAGCGTCCGGTGTGCGGGCGTTTTGCAACCCTCTGTGCGCATGGGTCCGGTGAGCACCGGACGCTACTGGTGCTTAGCGTCCGGTAACCCGCAGGTTTGCGAAACTCTCTGCGCATGAGTCCGGTGTGCACCGGACGCGTCCGGTGCTAACTTGCTCAGCGTCCGGTGCGTTGCAGGTTACCGTTAGACTCTGACATGTGGTTGACGTTGGAGCACCGGACGCAGGTGTTGAGCGTCCGGTGCCCCTTTAAGAGCGTCTGGTGACCCTGAGTTTTGCCCAGTAAAAGAGCCAACGGCTCTATTTGTTTGAGGGGCTATAAATACGTGTTTGGCCGGCTTGGGGCTTACTCTCTTAGCATTCTAACATACTTGACATCCTTGTGAGCCTAAGCAAACGCCTCCCACTCATCTCCTTCATAGATTAAACATCTTTGTGAGATTGGGAGTGATTCCAAGTGCATTTGCTTGAGTGATTGCATCTAGTGGCACTTGGGGATCGTTCTAGCTGCGGTTTTCTTGTTACTCTTGGTGGTTGCCGCCACCTAGACGGCTTGGAGCAGTGGAGGAGGATTGGCACGAGTTGGTGATTGTTCGTGGCCATCTCCCGATGATTGTGAGAGGTTTGTGCCTACCTCGGCGGAGAGCCAAAAGCAACATTAGTGGATTGTGTAACACCCTAGGTATTTGTCACTTGCTAAGTACTAGGTTTGAGCTCAAACATGACAAGTTCAATGGTAATAAAGAGGTCAAAGTCAATCTATGAAAGTAAACCCCAACTTAGGCTTGGTGGATGCAACCTTGCTTGCATATATGCCTTTTTAAAAGGTATGCTTTGATGATTCTAATGGAACCTTTTCCATGTGTCTTATATCCATCCCAATCTATGTTGGTCTCTGGAAAAGTTTGGTGAAGTTTGGAATCAAGAAGTCACATGAAATGATAAGTTATATCCTTGTTGGAATGACTCTATTAAGGAAATAGAATCATGGGTCACCAACCAAACCTTGCAAACTTGCTCATATGACACTAGATGAATTATACAACAAAAGTCATGAAGGGTTCATGTTGAGCTTATGTCATGAAAATGCTTGAATTGGCCTAAAACCCTATTTGGAGCTTTATCAGGATACTGCATTGACCAAAGTGAAAGTTTGACGTCGGTTAGAGTTATGAGGGTTGACCCTAAATAAAAGTTGTAGTTTTACTTCTGTAGAAGAAACTTTATTCAAGGGTCAAGAACCAAATCAGCCTGCAAATAGTTCAAACAGAGGCTCGAAGTTCGAATCAGCTGCTGTTTTTCAGCCCTGAGAAATAGTTCTGTCCCTAGAAGGACAGCAGTGAGTTAGCTCATTCGTGACGTTTTATTATCTAAATTCATATAGTAACTCAGTTGGATTCCTTATATGAGTTGGAGTACTCTTCTTGATGAAAGCAATGGATTAAGTATCAACAAATTTGGAGTTCGTTTGGATATCTAAAAGTAGCTCCCAAAACAGCAAAAAGTTATTTTATCGCTAAACGGACGTATACCCGTTGGCATGCCGCGTTCTCGTGTTTTTGTTAAGCAACTAAAGTTGGTCCAAGAATAAAAGTGGTGGACAATTACTTGGAGAAGGTCATGTAAAAAGTTGCATCATGTTTGACATGATTTGGACCATCAATTCTTGGTTTTGCTAATCACCGTCAATACGTTGACACTCATGACTTGGCATCCAATTATCTCTTAATCTGTTGGTCTAATGACCTTGGTCCCTTAATCAAAGTTGGAGAGCAGGCCGAGTTGAGCAAACTTCGTTTTTGGCCCATCTTCAAATTCGGCAAGGAACAAGCCCAAAATCACCTCCCACCTTGCCTACTCCGACGCGCGCCACGTGCTCAACGAAATGTCTGCGTGGCCACCATGCACCAGAGCGCGCTCCACCATTGCTGAGTGCTGCTGCCGCGTGCCTCTGCCTCTCTGCTCGCATTGTGGACGCCAGATGCTTCCCCCTTGCTCTTCTTTGCATTCCACGCACCCATCTCCTCCTCCCTGGCTCCCCCTCGCGCCCTCTCCCAGCCTCAGCGCTCGCCACCGACATGGCGGAGCCGGAGCTCGAGCTCCTGCTGCTGCTGGCTGCAGCCGGCCAAGGGCAGGGCCGGGCGTGGCCATGGCTAGCCGAGGCCAGGCCGCCGGCTACCTCCCGCTGCCGCTGGCCACCATGTCTCTGGTCCGTTTCTGGTAAGGAGAAAGAAGAAGGATCTCGGTTTGAAATAAGAAACAACTTAGGGTTCCAGATGCGAACTACATACTCATATGAATAGTGCTTTGGACTGCGGTTGATTCGTGGAAAACTCAGGGTTCCTGGTGCAAAGTCGTTTTTCTTTATCCTTTGTTTTTGCAGATTTCTTATATGAACTTTGGAAATGCATAGTAATTCGTAGAAAAGTCGTAAAATAGCAAATATGGACTTTTTGGAATCCTTGTGAAGTTCTCTATGCAGTAGATCTATAATATGGCATGGTTTAGTTTGACGTTTTAGTCATAAAAATAGATTTATGCAGTTAGGTTTTAATTTCTTGTTATATTTGTCTTTTTCATAAATGCTGTAGTATTGCTCGAATAAATGTGAAAATATTGTGACATGCTTTTCATATGATAGATGTCTGGCATTTTTTTCATGAATTTAGAATTGATAGATTAAGAGTTATGAAAATAACAAATTCCCTGTGTTGCTTTGCTCCTATTCTGAGTGGATCTGCATGTTTGTATTGTTTGGCTCAGTTAAGTTGTGAATCTTGCCTAGATTAAAATATATAAGTTTTAGTAATTTTCATAAGCTTTCCAGAAAGGTAAATAGCACAATTTTTGGTTAAGCACATGTTTAGTTATAGTGGTTTAAAGTACTGTTCCAGTTTCTGTCTAACCCCAGACAGGGTTGCATTGTTTGTAATGTAAGACCTTTTTAGTTCTAGATTTAGCTGTACATGTTTATAACAAAGTTGTTCACAATTAATTAAGGTTTCTAGAAAGTATATAACCATAATTTATGGACATGTGAAACTCAAGTTATGGTTGTTTAATGTAGCATGACAGATTCTGTCTGTGTTTTGGACAGAGTTATCTTCATGGGATTAATTGACCTTGTTAACTGTAGATTCATATTTAGATGATAATAAGAAAGTTGTAGGTAACTTTATAAGCTTTCCAAAAATATAAGAATTATGTTTGCTGGAGGTCTACAACTCTAGTTATGCTGCTTTGAATGGCCTATCAGTTTTCTGTGTAATTGTACCCCTACTGTTTGGCAGCATGAGCAGTTTTATTTATGCAATTAATTCCATGATATAAATGATGTTTGCTGTGAAACATGTATATATAAAAGATGTAGATAACTTATTAATATATCTTGTGGTAAAGTTTCATATCATTTAGCTAAGTGGTTTGTGAGTTACAGTAGTATGAATTTCATCCTTTGAAATGCTTGTTCTCTGGAAGTTCCTGGACCAGATTATATGGTCATGCATGTTTGACTTGGTTAACTTGTTAATCATGCTAGTATGATTAAAAATTAATTGTAGATAATTTTATAATCTTTTCAGAATGTCCTATTTCATAGTTTTTGGAGTTGTGTAACTCCAGTTATGATTTATTTACTGAGTTGTTGCATGTATGTCCAAAATTGCCGAAAATGCATGAATGCTTGATTGCTTTACTTGTTGTGTGCAAACTGTGATTTATGTCTTTAATGGTGATTAAGTAATACACTTGTAACCTTGTAAAACTTGTGTCATTATTGATATGTTTGCTCTATATAATTGGTCATGTGATGTTAGCTAAATAACTTTAGATGCCTATGTCTTGCATACTTTTCTGTGATGCATGTTGTGTTATTATTCTTTATATTCATGCACTTGCATCTTCCATCTCATCTAGGTGCGCTAGATGAATCACGTGAAGGTCTTGGTGTGGGAACAAACCCGAGACGGTGTTGGGTGGACCTATCCTGAAGGTGGAAGGACTAAGCAAGTGTTGTGACCTTAGATGTCACCAAGACAGAGCAACCAACTGAACTGACTCAGTGTTGATCCCAGGCAAGCCCCGGAGCATTATAAGTCTCCCACTACTTTTGAATGCAATTGAGAATATATGTTATATATGTATTGTTGCATTAAGTATAGGAGTTGGGTGAAACCCTTGCTGCATATATCACTCCTTGTCCAGTAAATATACCTATGACCCTATGTAGATTCAGGATCGAATCTAAATGCTTAGCTATGCTTAGATCGGTCGAAGCCAGGTGATGTCCTATCACCTGAGTGAGATAGGTGGATACCTGAAAAGGTCGGCTATATATGCTATCATGGAAATAACCAAGTGATGAGGATGAATAATTGGAGACCGGGCGGGACGATGTTAGAGAAGTAACAAGACATGGAGGTCTTGGGTGCCTATCTATCCCCGCCTGTGTCGATTAAGGACCGATCGTTGACGGCCCTCTTGTCATGTTGAACGCATGCCCCACACTTAGCTGGAAGGATAAGTCGTTCCGACCGCGAAGCCTGAGCACTATCCGGGCCGGGAATCGGCCCGATGTACGCGCTGTATTGGTGATGGTTGAGGAGAACGACGAGGGCGCGGCGCGCAACCTTGGTATACCTTGGATACCTCGGTCGCCGGAACGGTCCTTGGGTACGGGCGGTGCCTGTCGAACCCGCGAATTGGTCCTGGATAGTGCAATACGGTGATCTGTAGCTCACTTGATCAGTGAGTGTGGTTTGTGTGGGGAATAAACTCGCCAGCTGGTCAGAAATCGATTCGAATCGCCATCGCTCCTGGATAGTGAGCACTTGACTTGAGCCCCGTCCTCGTAGTAATGTTTATGGAACACTTGGATGGTTATGGTATGATGATGTTGGCAATGCCACCTCAAATATGGGTACTATGGTTGTATCTTAATCAAGTGATTGCTTTAAGTACAGGTGCTAATCTAGATGACAGGTTAATGATTATTAACTTGAGCTAAATACCTGAAAGGTTACTTAGTTGCAACTTAAGCTTTTTATGCAAAAAGTGTTGTCAAGCTAGCTCCACCAATAAAGCCTTGCATACTCCTTGGTGTCATATTATTTCTGGTTTATGACGGGTAAGTCTAGCTGAGTACCTTCTCGTACTCAGGGTTTATTCCCACTTGTTGCAGGTTGTGATGTATCATGGCTACTGCAAGAGTTGGATGACTCCTACCATATTAGAGGAGTAAGATCATGGGCATGATTCTTCTTAGTTACCTCATCTATGTTGCTTTTGTTGGAGTTGACCTGGATACTGGCATGTATTTGAAATAAGGGCAATATTAGTTTCAAATTACTTTGCTTCCGCTACTTTTCAACTTAAGTTGTAATAACTATCTTGAACTCCGATGTATATCAAACTACTTGTGAAATGGATGTAACATGTGACTTGTTATGTTGAATCACTACGATCTTGGCTTGTTTGATGGTTGGTTTGAAATCCCTCGTGATTTCACGGACTACCGGGTTTATGAGAGTTCGATTATGTTAAAGCAACTGCTTTGGCGGGAGTTTTTCATAGTTGATCTCTTGTAAATTGGGCGGTTCTGTTACAGCTTGCTCGTGTCATTGAGCTACCTCACTTGTGAGTGGGTTCTTGTGGTGTCCTAGTGAGGACGAGGTTCGTGCTACACCTCTTAGCCACCGAACCACCAAGTGTTGGTCGACACAACGGGGACGTAGCGTGCCGGCAAGCATGTGAACCTCGGGAGAAAAATCTTGTGTCTCCATTGTGTTTGTTGATTGGATTTCTCCCAATGATTGGACTTCATAATATTGTGATTGGTTCATCCCCTCTACGTGGTGGTCTAAAGATCAAACTCTCTCACTTACTTTCTTGCAAACTAGAGTAGCTTACTTCTTGTATAAAAACTTTAGGTAGCTCTCTAGTTTAAGTAGAGACTTAGTTCTTGTGTGCATATTGATCATAGCAACTAGAATTGTTGGGTAGGTGGCTTGCAAACACCCCATTAGATCTAGAGCAAAAATCTTCGCTTTGTTATTTGCTAACCTCTTGCTCTAGTGTTTTTGTTGAATTTTTAAATAGGGTATTCACCCCCCTCTAGCCATATTTGGACCTTTCACCTGCTCAGCATAGAAGACCTGTGCAGCACAGTTAGCCATTATCCATGGATCATCTTTGTAGCCTACCTTGCTTAGATCTAGAACTCTAATCCCATAGTTGTCCACTGTGACATGTTTGTCTTCAACCCATTGACACCGAAATACAGGGATCTGAAATGTACCATAGTCTAGTTCTCATATGTCCTCAACGAAGCCAAAGTAAGTTGTTTCCTCACCAGTTTCAGAGTCTAAGGCGTCGCATCGAACACCACTATTTTGTGCCATGCTCTTTTGGTCTTTGGACTTGGTACAGAACGTGAAGCCACTAATGTCATAGGTTTCCCAAGTCGTGACCTGGCGTGATGGCCCAGATGCCAAGACCTTGATGGTGCGATCCTCGAGTGTTTCCCCATCTGGAATGTCCTGCTCCCTTAGCCATGAGGTGAACTGATTTTTATGTTCCTTCATTATCCATTCGTCTGTGTGCCCATGATTATGTTTTTGAAGCTCTTCAATGTGTAGATTGATCAAAGGCTCCATTATCGAGAGCTGATGCAGGACGCTGTGATGTGCTTCGAGGACTGAATTGTAATCTTTTGGGACGTATGATTTCTTTCCCATCCTACCTCTTCCATTTAGCCTACCCTCGTGTCGTGACGGAGGCAAACCTATTGCAACCTGGTCTTTTAGGACCCTATTGCAGAATGGACCTCCGGACTCAATGGCCTCTTCGGTTAAGTACCTCTCTACCATAGACGCCTCTGGACGAGCACGAGTTGATACATAGCCATCTAGTATTGACATGAAACATTCATACGTCCACATCTCATGCAAATACATGGGACCCAATGCCTCTATTTGTGAAACCAAGTGCAGCACAAGGTGAACCATCACATCAAAAAATGCTGGGGGGAAACACATCTCAAACTGTGAAACTGTCTCCACTGTGAATTCCTTAAGAGACGCCAACTCATCACGTTCAATCACCTTCTGTGAGATCCTGTTGAAGAAGTAGCACAACCGTGTAACTGCAACCTTTATCCACACTGGGTTTATAGCCCTAATGGCAATAGGGAGAAAAGTAGTCAATATGACATGACAATCATGTGAGTTGTAGTTGGTGAGTGTAAGGTCTTTCATTGACACAATACTCCATATGCTAGAGCAGAATCCAGATGGGACTTTCAATTTCTTCAACCACACACACATCTCATGTTTCTCTTCATTGTTGAGGTTGGAGCTTGCTGCCGGGAGGTGGCACTTCCCATTTTCTAGCCTAACAGGGTGAAGTTCTTTTTTTATGCCTAACTATACCATGTCCAAGCGTGAATTTAATCCTTCCTTTGACTTGCCCTTCATGTCCAACAAGGTGCCAATTACGCTTTCAAACACGTTCTTCTGAACGTGCATACCATCGATCGCATGGTGGACGTCTAACTCTGGCCAGTATTCCAAATACTCGAAGAAAATTGACTTCTTCTTGAATGTAGCCCCTAGAGCTGGCTTGACATTCTTTCTTGGTTTTCCATCTTTTGTCTTCTTTCCAAAAACAAATTTGAGTTTGCTGACTATGCTGAAAACTCTTTGGCCTTTGTTGTTACCTGATGGAGCAGTAGTCTGTAGTTCACTATTATTGTCAAAGTACTTATCCATCTTTTTCAGCTGGTACCTGTGTCCTTTTGATAAGAAGCGTCTGTGCCTCATGTACAATATCTTCTTAGATGCAGCTAGGGACACGTAAGCGGTGTTATCTATGCATACCACACAACCAAACTTTTCCTTGAACTGCCCTGATAATGTAAAGAGAGCTGGGTAGTCATTGATCGTAACAAAGATAATTGCTCTCAGTGTGAATGATTCTTTGCGGTACTCGTCGAATATTTGAACACTTGTTTCCCATAGTATCTTCATGTCCCGCATTAAGGGCTCCAAGAAAACATCCATATCAACTCCAGGTTGTGTAGGTTCAGAGATAAGGATGGTTAGTAAAAGATACTTTCGCTTCTGCATCAACCATGGAGGGAGGTTGTAGATGGTGAGGATCACTAGCCATGTGTTGTGCTTGCTGCTCCTCTCAGCAAATGGATTCATTCCGTCAGTACTCAGTGCGAACCTAACATTCCTTGGTTCATTAGCAAAGTCCTTGTGGTTTTCATTGAAATATTTCCACTGCTGGCCATCGGCTGGGTGCCGAAGCTTCCCATCGTCTTTGTGCTCATCAGAAGCATGTCAGCTCATAAGTTGGGCATCCTCTGGGTTAGCAAACAAGCACCTCAATCGATCGATCACAGGAAGGTACCACATCACCAAAGCAGGAATCTTTTTCTGCGCATAATAGTCTACTTCTTCCTTTTCTTTGCTGGTGGGTTTTGAACTACTCTTCTGGGTCTTTTGTTGGGCCTTCTTTTGTTTTTTCCCTTAGGCACAGAGGCAACACACTCTTCCTCTATGTAGTCTTTATTTGTCTTGTACCTCCTTGCACCACACTTGGGACAGCTGTCCAAGTTCCTATAATCATCGCCTCGATATAGGATACAATGATTTCTACAAGCGTAGATCTTCTCAACACCCATTGTGAGTGGGCTGATTAGCTTCTTTGTATAGTATGTGTTAGCAGGCACTTTGTTATCCTTAGGAAGCATGTCTGCGATAATGCTTAAGAACGCATCAAAGCCAGCATCAGAAAGACCATATCTAGCTTTGCACACCAACAACTTTAGCACAGACCGCAGCGTCGTGAACTCTTTGGTGCAACCCTTGGACTCATCATACAAAGGTTCTTCTGCTGCCTTCATTAGGGCCTCCATACCTTTCATGAAGAACACTGATGGATCTTCTGCATGACGACGCAACATTGCCTCTAGAAATTCTGCATCTTCCGCAGCCATGTTAGTTTTGGTGCCATCTTCATTTCCTCCAATAAAACCATGATCAGGAACATTTGGCACAACATGTTCAGTGGCTAGACCATCGGTATTAGGTTGTTGTGTCTCGTGTACGAACTCAAACCCGTCAACAATTCCAGTTGTATAAGGTGCAGAGCTACCCTCTCCATGCTTTATCCAAATCAAGTAATCTTTCATAAATCCTCGACGGACCAGATGAGTAAGGATTTGTTGAATGTCATCAGATACAACAAGATTTTTACAATCCATGCATGGACAATGTACGTGCGTCTTTCTTGTTTTTGAAGCATGGTTTTGAGCAGCATCAATAAACCTCTGGACCTTAGTTATGTATGATGGATCTAGTCTTGATAAATTATACATCCAAAATGACCTCTCCATCACTACCTGTAAAACACCATTCATATGATCTAAGGGTTTACAAAGGAGTTATCACTACTAGAAATGTGTTCAACAATGACGATTCTGTTGTGACGATTGAAAAAATTGTCACAGAACGTGCGCTTTCTATGATGAAATTTTTCTTTTCGTCATGAGTCACAAGTGAGGGAGCTTTGGCACAAAGAATAATGACGAATTCCAAATTAATGTCATACATGAAGAAAAATAAATCGTCATAGAATCTTTGCCTCCTTGCACCCCCTGGAAGACGCGGCACAGTGGTCCCACAAGCAGGACCCACCTCGAGGATGTGGCGATGTGGCCCACCAGCGGCTGCGTGGCCCACATGGTGATGCCCGACCTTTTTTTTTTCTGGCATGGCCAGCCTTTTATTTTTGTGCGCGTGGTGATATTTCTGTTATGGCAATAAAAATCGCTCCCGCAGGGAGCATCGAACCCACGACCTGCCGCACATTAGCTTAGAAGTCTAACCACTGGACTACTCGTTAGTTTGTGTTATGGATTGACATATATACTACTTTATTAATTGACATACGCCTGAGTGCTTTGGACCTGGGCTCGGTGGAATTTTATCACAAGTGCTTGCGGACATGTATCTATGTGACGATTTTTGCATCTACTGTGACGAAAGTGTATCGTCATTGGTAACACATACCTAGTAGTATATCTAGGGTTTATTAGCTAGGGTTTATGATTAAGCTTGAGATTAAAGGAAAAAACCTAAGTTACATAATTAAAAAATAATCTAAGTATAGCATAACTATATAAATATATCATTCATTATAAATAGATAGATGATGTGGAAGGTGATAATAAAAAACCTAACTACCATATAATTAAAAAAATCCACAATTATCTCTCTACATAAATATACAAAGAACACACCATTGGTTTAATCTTGTAAAAACTAGCTAAATTGAGAAGCAAACATATTGAGAGGCATTATCCAACCATATTAAGCAACCTCATCTAACCATATCAACAAATAAAGACAAGAAGCTAGCTATTTTTCTCTCTCACTCATAAAACATACATACATGTTGATAAATAAATTGAAAAAATTATAAAGAGAGAGAGACATAAATTAGAAAACCTAAGTATAGCATAACTATATAAATACAACATTCATTATAAATAGATAGATGATGTGGAAGGTGACAATAAAAAACCTAACTATCATATAATTAAAAAAATCAACAATTATCTCTCTACATAAATATACAAGAACACACCATTGGTTTAATCTTGTAAAAACTAGCTAAATTGAGAAGCAAACATGTTGAGAGACATTATCCAACCATATTAAACAACTCCATCTAACCATATCAACAAATCAAGACAAAAAGCTAGCTATTCTTCTCTCTCACTCATGGTGAAACCCTAGATCCAAAAAGTGGCTCAAATTGAGCTAGCTAGAATGAGCAAATTGAGGCAATAGGGACATAAACTAACCTCTTTTAGCAACCTCCTTCCTAGAAATGAAGATCAAAACCTCCCCCCTTGTATTTTGAGAAATCTGGAACTCCGAAATCGCCACCAATGGAAGGTGGGTGCGAGATACTGTGTTCTGGTCGGGGAGGAAGAAAGGGTATTTATACAGAGATAACACAGGCGGTTGCTTAAGTCAACCGTCTATGTTAAATTGTTTCCACAAGCGGTTGACTTAAGCCAACCGCCAGTGTAAATGACCCATTTACACTGGTGGTTGGCTTAAGCCAACCGCCTGTGGAAAACGTTTATCACAGGCGGTTGGCTTAAGTCAACCGCCTGTGATAAACGTTTCCACAGGCGGCCGAATATTTCTGACACCGCCCTATTTATACCACAGGCGCGTCGTAACTGGAACCGTCTGTGGTATAAAAAGGGGGCGCCAGCTATGAGCCTGTTTCTCTGTTTCTACTAGTGGTTCAAGCTACTTTTTATCTATGCTTCTTATGATCTCTGCATTGCCAAATCATAGAAAATAAAACAATATCAAACTATTGGCTTATATATATTTCTTGTGTTGGATAGGGCCGGTAGAAATGAAACCATCGTAATGCAGACAGCTTCAGCAATTGACGACTCCATTCAAGAAAAACAAACACTACCTTCTAATCTAGTAGTAGAGACTAAAAACATGGACACTAAAATGTTGAAAAGGGACACTTTATAGAATCCAGTAAATTTTCTACCAAATAAGAAGACACTTTCACTGACACCCAAAACAGAGTAGAGTGTAAAGATCATTGTGCAAACACCACCACCATCACTCCAAACTCTAGCTGGACAACAAATTACAAGATTAGCTTTTGAATTACCTAAATATCTCTGAGCACCTGGATGCATTTATTGACCATCAGAGCGAGGTTGCTGAGCACAGCTGAGCGCTGCAGGAATTTGTTCTACATAATTGCGGAGTAGAATTAGACAAAAGCTCAAAACAAAATCTGAACAAAAGGTATTTAAACTCTAATTATTTCAACCATAAGAATCTAGCTAAGTCCAATACGATGGATGAGTAACAAAGGTATGACCATGACTTTTACATGAATCATTCGGTCAATTGGCCTCTGTCACCACTCACCACTCTTCAGATCAATGATAGAGACATGACTATGAATTTTACATGAAATATTTTATAGACCTTTTAAAATTGAGCAGGCATATTAGGGTGATATCATTTATTTTTTTATGCTCTATGAGGAATGCATGGGCAACCCAAAATCTTTAATCAAACAGATAAGAAAATCTTTAGAGTTTCGAGGCAACTGATTGGATAACAGAGGACCTGTTCATTTCAAGATAAACTGAATAGATTAGAAAAAACATATCATTCAATTAGCCAGTAGGTAGCACAAAATAGTATGAGGAAACACATCAAATGACTTTACAATAATGGAGTAAACCAACATAGCATGACAATCCTAATTCATAAACACACTGTATTATGGAAAAACTTCTTCTAAAGGAAATACTTGCATGATTTACTTTTGCACTAAGCTTTTCAGTCCTCACATTTCCCAACTTATTTTTTGCACCTGCGGTGGGTTCTCTGACACTTGTTTGGTGTCTAGTTAGATGACGTGGATGTAAACTGAGAGGAAAGGGGGGAACCTTCTGGATTATAGGTACTAAGGTAATACCACCATACTGAACAATAGTTCCGATCATGAATAATTGAGTTCTTGACATCCATGATGTAACATGATCTATTTTAATTGTTAGATCTGTTGGCACTGAATTTTTGTATCTTTATCTTTTTGATTACAAAGGGTGTAGTATTTTTTTCAAGAGTTAAAAGTTTTCACTTTAAATGGACCACGATGTTTATAAGCTGATGTCCAGTTTAGTTGAATCATAGAACATAACTCAGTCTTCATCCATAAGATATCTTAAGCAGGATAATATTACATCAGCGGAAGTGGAAAACAAAGCATGAGAAAAAGGGAGAAGGAACCCACTACTCACGTCATTGGCACTGAAATAGTCATTGGTGTAGAGCTTGTGGCCGTATAGATGTAGACATAGGAGTGCACTTGCCGGAGACATGGTAGCGCCAGCCACCAGGGATGCTTTATGACTTGTCCCACTCGAAGTTCACCCAACACACAGTTTCCCTGCGACTCCCCTGTTGCCTCCAACTTCACCATCATCACCAGATTCCCGAGTGAGCGAAGGAGAGGAGGATCGAAGGAGGAGGAGATTGACGAAGGAGGCAAAGGGGAGGCGAAAGGAACTTACCTTTGCGACTGATGTCATGAAACACATCTTCTGCCCCTTTGGATCTCGTGGATTCGAGATGCATATCAACTCCTTCAATCCTCTGTACCAGATCCTGCATCGATGAGTACGGGCTAGGTGGTGGCGGGGCTTTGCACCTAGGTATCCCACATCTAGGTCATCGCCGACATCTTGCAGGGGCTAGAGTAGGTCCATCACCATGCATGCGCCATCCACAGTTGCATCTCGATCTCTACCACAACTGTTTGACAGATCTCCGGCGAGCCATGGATGGGGGCTTAGGGGACCGCCAACGGTGGGGGTGGGGTGCGGGCACCGCGAGGGGAAGGCGGAAAAGATTGGGAGGTGTGCGATGTGTGCTTGGACGGAAGGGAAAGGGAAAGCAAGGTGACAACGGCGTCGATTGAGGAACCCATCAGCAGGAGAGGAGATACGACGGGCGGAACGGTATCACCTGGCGGCGATGAAACTTCGCATCACGGAGTCATGGGATCGCATGACGAAGGCAGATGGACGAAAAACAAATGTTGCACAAAAAATTATCCACACTTTGTTTTTTTAGTTGTAAAAGATTATAAACTAACATACATCTCGCGGCAGTTCCGGCCAGACACGGCACACGAACCGCTCGTATGATGCCCACGTCCATGTCTTCAGCGTCGTCTCCAGCGTCGCGCCGCTCCTCGTCGTCCAGGTCTATGCATGCGATCGAGTACTGATTTTTTATCTAACATATTTCTTTGTACATATTTTTTTTGACCTTTTTGTCTCATCTGCTAACCCTACATATTGCACGGATGCTTGCATTGCAGGCAATGGATATTCTTAAAGTGCACCATGCTGATAGATGTGTTCCTGAAGAGCAAGAGAGGGCACATCGTCTCCTGCTACAGAATCGAACGGCATTGGAACAAAGCATGAGAGCTGGTTTGGCCTGGCCTTGATCCTCTTATGAGATGATTATGTTCTAGGGTATTACACAAAGCATGGACGAGGTGCAGGTGCACAACACAGTCCTGGGGTGCATGCATGCATGCTCGGCACTGCAGGTTGCCAACTTAATGGCCACCTGGTCGACCTGTGGGCTGCACGGCCGTAGCAGACAAGATGAGGGGCAAGACGCCTGACGAGACCCGCGTTGCCTTGGACATCCATAACGACTAACGCCCGAGCAGGAGGCCGACGAGTATCTCCAACAGTTTGCTATTGAGATTGCCATTCTTAAAAATTTGGCAAAATTAAGAAAAATCACTCTCCAACGGTTTGCCAATTCAACTTGCTATTCTTATCAACTTGCCAAATCTCAATGCCGTGCGCGCAAATATACGCGCGCGTATCGGCTTGCCATCGCGAGCGCAGACATTGCCGATTTCCTTTCCCCGCGCACGGTGAAAATTCCGCGGCTCTTCCCCGGCATCGACTTCCTCGCGATCTCATCGTCTTCCTTCTCGTCACCACTCTCGCCATCAGGTCCCGGCCGACCTGCTCCTACCCGCCGCCGTGATCAGCTCGCGATAGCACCATCAGGTCACGGCGGCCGATCTGCTCCTGCCCACCGCCGCGATGATCAGCTCCTGGGCAGCGCGATCATCTCCGGCCTGTCCGGCCAGCTCCTCATCACGGCCGCGAGCAGGTAGCCTACTTCATCGTTTCCCGATCTTCATGTCGTCTCGATCGCCTAGCCTGGCTTCTTCTTCGTGTTCAGCTGCCGCCATAGTTGGACTGCTAGTTTGATGACATCGATCCTTGCTTAGATGACATCGCATGATGTTTTGTGGCTGTTTTTCTTTACAAAGATAAATCTAGAAATACAATGAAAATACATATATCCTATCATTGTATATGGCCGAGTAGTACATGGCCGGCTGGGAGAGAGATGGTTGGTGGCCGATAACTTTTGTTCTTTGTAGTACCTGATCATGGCACTGTGCATATTTTTCTGTCTCCTGTATCCATGGACGGTCATGCTCCTGTATGCTCTTTGCACTTGCTTGTGACCGACAACTTCTATTCACAGCTCCGTAGCAGGCGTTGACGGTGCATAAAAAACTTGATTCAAATGATTGCTGGACCTAAATGATTCATCCATCGTGAGATGGAGTTTGTGCGGCGGCGTACACGCACGAGGATCGGCCCTTCACGTACGCGCAGAGGGGAGTAGATCATACCTGTCAACAACCCTGGTGGGCCCTTTATTTATTTTTTTGTTTTAGCAAGTTAAAAATAAGAAACTGTTGGAGAGAACCTCTTTTTAACTTGGCATATTTTTTTAGTAACTTGCCAAAATACAACATTTGCCAAGTGAATTTTGGCAAACTGTTGGAGATGAGGAAGAACGTACGGCAGTGTGCATTCAAGGATTGAACTGCGCCTCCTCCTTGCTTACATTACATTGGTTCGTCCTCCTGCGGCACATTCAGTTTGACGTCAAGTAGGCAGATCAATAGATAGATTAGTTTGTGTTAAGTCTATGCAAAACAAACTGTGTGAAGTTGAGCTTCTAACTTTGAAAGTTTTGATGCGAATTGTGGATGAAAGGATGGATGGATGTCTGTTCAACTGGTTTTCATCATCACAAAGTGGTATGCTTCGTGCACACTTTACTCAAACAAAAGTTGATTGATGAATCAAATAAAAAAATGTAGTGTATCTTTTAATTAATAGAAAATACGATCATGGGACATGAACGTGTTTATATAAACTATTTAAAATGCAATAAAAATATTAATTGAATTGTCTGATATAAAATAAAGATAGATGTTAGGCTCACTCTAAGATGAAAAGGTTAAAAAGTTTTAAAGTAGTTAAACTAAAAATATACCTTTATTTTATATCCACAATACAATTAATATTTTAACTGCATTTGAAATAGATTCTAAAAACACGTGCGTGTCGCACGTGCATATTTGCTAGTTTCATAAAAACATAAAAAATTTTGGTGGAGGTCGAATTAGAATCCCATGCAGTGGTTGTATGCTGGGATGAAAATGGTATGGATATTTTCCCACCGTATTTGAGACCGAATTCGTTTAGAGGGGTTGAGATCTGTCCGTATCCGAGTCCGAATGTTTAATATCCGATACCGTATCCGTATCCGAATACTTAAATCGTATATTTATGATGTCGACATCCAATCGTATCTTATCTGACATTGTTGACATTATCCGTATTCGAATCCGAATCCGACCAAAAATATGAAAACAAATATGATATCAGTGATATCCGTTCGTATCCGATCCGTTTTCATCCCTAGTTGTATGTGGTCATGCAAGGACATGTGCTCTCCATGCATTAGGCATTTGGCAAATGAGGATTAGTTCTTTTGCACTAAACAGATTGGTTACT
The DNA here is from genome assembly GCF_000003195.3 of Sorghum bicolor. Taxonomy (NCBI): domain Eukaryota; kingdom Viridiplantae; phylum Streptophyta; class Magnoliopsida; order Poales; family Poaceae; genus Sorghum; species Sorghum bicolor. The sequence continues at coordinate 23,599,750 of NC_012871.2, forward strand.
CTTATTACTGCTAAGCTATCTTAGAAAGGAAATGGCAGACATGACTTTGTCTCATGTTATGGAGAATTTGGTTTTTGAGAAAGAAGGTGGTCCATAGTGCTAAGCTTAAACATGTGGTCACATCTGTCATTTTTTCAATTGAATTATGTTGATTTCTACAACTTAGCTGAGGACCTCAAAACCCTAAACCCTAAATCCTAAACTCTAGTAAAAGATAAGCAAGCTATCATCTCAGAATATAAATAAAGAAGACAAGAAAAATTAAAACCAAAAAGCCCAGCGACCACCGGAACATTAGAAACCTCCAAAGTAGGGCTAGGTGAAAGTGAATATTGAGAGGTTTTAGTAGCCAAGTAACTGGCCGTGGGGGGCCTGGTATTTTGATAAAGTGCAGATATGGTTATTGTATGTGCTTATTAGATGGCTATTTTTAATAGGATGAATGCCCAGGAAGTTAAAAATTATTTAGCTCGTTTGGAACGGTACAACTCGTAGCTAAATAGACATGGACTAAAACAATTGTGTCAAATCTGATTGCTCCATGGTTATTGTAGTCGCATGTAATACGACTACGGATAAATCGTAACTAGCTTTTATTGCACTCATTTTGTCCCAAAATGAGTTTTGTTATAGGATTTATGCTGGTAAAACGTTCTTAAATTTGATTAGATTTATAGAAAAATATTAGCAACATTCATATCTTCAAATAAGTTTGTAAAAATATATTCAACATTTGATACTAATATGTATCATAAATATTAATTTTTTATATATATATTTGGTAAAAACTACAAATATTTAGCTTCTCATCAAAAAATAAAAATAACACTCTTTATGAGGCGGAGGAGTAAATGATATGAAAACATGTGTCTAGGACGCTTCCGGAGATGAGATTCCAATCCATGAGGGGAAAGAATAATGACATGGCTCATGGACTTGTGCATTTGACACAAGGTACGCACTCCTTCTGTTCCAGTATATAAGGCGTAATCACCTCTGATTTAAAGACCAAAAACACATTTAATTCTCTCTCACAATACTAGTACTACTGCATTAATGTTTGTGAGAGAGCATGCTTTATATTATATAGGACAAGAACAAAAAGTGATTACGCCAGTGGTGTGGTACACGTAGATTACCCAGTACATGGAGCCTTTAATTGCCAAAGAATGTTACATATTTCTTGAGCAGTCAATATAACTATCGTTTTTGAAATTTAGGCATTTTCATATATTTAATTTAATCTGAAAAAATAGTGTCAATTTATGATAATATATATACACATGTGAAGTACATTTAATCGCTATAGTGGCAACCATGACGTGAACATACTAATTGTAAGCAACATAAATATCTTATTGGACATAAAAATTATAATATCATAAAACCTGTGGGCCGGTAACCATAGATGAAGGCTTTGACGACTCCATATGTACTAGTCGATATAGTATATTGCTACTCAAAATCATGCATAGATCATAGTTGATACAGGAAGGTGTTTGTAGTGCGGTCTACAAATATCCACCGGAAAAGATATAATCGGCAACAAGTAGTTGTGCTATACGGTCCCCAAAAATCTGTTCACTAGGCACACCCGAGCAAGTGCCGTAGACATGGGCGTGGTTTGGGAGGCCTGCTCTTTCAACGCCTGTGCATGCAGGAGTTCGAACCGGAAAACTAGAAAGCAACGACAATAGAAGAATGATGGTGCTTGATGTGTATGTTTAAGTGACTAAAGGCGAGCACCCTTTTTAGGGCACTCCCAAGTTTCTATAGACATTAATTGTATTGTCATCTAAGCATTTTGCTGACATGGTAATGTAGTTATTGAAGAGAAAGAGCAAAAATCATAGAAATCGGGTCTAAGTTAGAAACCATGTCTATACGAGATTCAAGACATGAAGTGATATGATTGGTTAAAAATAGAGAGAGAATGAATGTGATTGGATAAAAAATTATTCTATAGAAATTTATCCATTGGAACCATAGTTTCTATATATAGTATCTATAGAAATTAATAGATATAAAAACTACATGTAGTTTCTAGCATTGAGACTTCTCTTGTAAGCATGAGAGATGCAAGGCAAAGATGTAAAAAATGAACCTAGACATTACGAACATGTTCATTAGGCCAGTCTCAATGCATAGTTTCATGACACAGTTACCAAGACTATAAACTAGGTAACCGAGCCACATGAGTTTCATGGGGATGAAACTCCTCTCTCATCTGATGAAACTCTTTCATTTAATAACCCTGCCAAGTCAGCAGTTTTACTTATGTGGCACCCTATTTAATATGTATGACACTCTCATGAAAAGCCTTACCAGTAACTACAGCCATTAATTAGCTCAACATAACTCAACCACTCATCCACTAATCCATGATCATCGCATTCAATGTAGACATTAGAATTTATTTAATTTTAAATAAACAAAATTAGTCCAAGCTGAAAATATTAGCGATTTTAGAGATACCTTTTCTACATTTTTTTGTGAGGGACAAAATCTTATTTGTGTTGGGCTTGGACAAAATCACAAACCTACAATCACAAACCGGACAAAAATGCTCCATGGCTTTAGAGATGCCTTCCTACATGCAACTACAATAACCATAGAGATAATCACAAACCAAATAAAATCTTATTTGTGTTGGCATAAAGATAATTAATAATTAATAATTATTTTTATATAGGTAGATAAGGACAAAAAAGTTTAATATATTATGATACAAAGATAAATAACAAATCGTAGAAAATATAGTTGTTGGTACAAGAGTGTTGTCTAAAACATCTTAAATTCAAACACTTGAAATATATCGGAGGAGTGCAAACTTGCATGGCAATCTACAATTCATATAGAACCATGCACACCGCGACCCACAAGAAATGGGCAAAGAGCATCGGCAACGAGATGTGTGGCGGTGGAGCTGATGACAGCCGATGCCCTGGCGTCCCTGGATAGGAAATATTCGACGACGGCTCCGGCGGCGACGCCGCTTGCTGGAGCGATTCAAACGCCAGCGTCGAACCACCATGGATGTCGTAGATCCTAGATCATGTGCGTGCCGGCCTGGATGAGGCTGCCGAGGAGCGACACGTTCTCATCTGTCGACGGCAGTATCGTCAGGCACTCTGCCGAGGCCGAGGCCGATCACGCCGGACGCTGTCGACGCCACACCCGAAGACGACGTCGTCCACGCGGGTCGCACCGAACGTGAAGGACTCGGTGCCGAGGTACGGTACCCGGTGGTGTTGGCCTCGCCGCCTCTGTACATGTACACGTAGCCGCGGGACGTCGTCCGCGCTGCAGTTCTGCGCGGCGAAGTCCTGGCACGCTTCGCTCGTGCACCGCACCACCGCCATCGTGGTCGTGGTGGACAGCGTCGAGTAGAAGGGCGTGGCCGGTGTGACGCCGCAGGTGGCGCACGAGCCGCACTGCGGGCGTCCACACGAGCTCGCTGGAGATGTCCAGCGCGCCTGTCACATAACTTAATCCTGCTTTTTCCCATGTAGCATGGATGGTTACTGCTGCTATATTTATCCTGTCGTCATTGAGAAACATTATTCACAGTCCGACTTATATCTTGCAGAAGATTTGATATACTCAAGGTTGTCCAGAATATTTCTTATGAGTTGGATTCTTTCAATAAAAAAAGAAAATGGGATCATATCATTATGATTCAGTTTCTCTGTGATCTGAGGGAAGCTACGGAGAGGAGAGACAAAGGAAACTCTAGCTATCTTGGCTGCAACCGCACCTTCTGTTGGATGTCAGACTTACGAAAATTGAGGTTCATGCATTTGGTTGGAAGCAAGAGAGCAGCAAGTCCCAGTTAGCTCTGGCTAACCAATCATGGTCTCCAGATGGCTGGTACATGTCGTCTGGTTTAAAGGAGGAGGAGGATCAAGCCTCGATTGCCCTTGTTGAGTAGCAGTCACTACCTAAAAAACTTACTAAGTGTATATTGTAGGGACGGCTAGCATTTGAACCGCCCTTATAGTGGCTAGGCCGGCAACCAGAAAGTTAGCCACCCTTGCGGTGTTCTATGTAGGGGCGGCTGGTGCCCTCACTACCACAATCTCGAATTGCCTTGAGTGCCAAAAACTGCCAAGGAAAGGGGTTAAACCGCCAAGAAAATTATCCTTGACCACAAACCGCCAAGCAAAGGCACTCAAGGATAGAAGCTAAGGGAAATCAGTTTCCTTGGCGGTTCTGACACTCAAGGATGATTTTCTTGAAGGTTTGCCCCCAAGGAAACTACAACACCTCCAAGGAAAATATTTTTCTTGAGAGCCAACAACCGTCAAGGTAATACATATTTTCTTGGCAGTTCCAAACCTTCAAGGAAAGATATTTCCTCGGAGGCAACCAGCTGATAGGTTAATTATTATTCTTGAGGGTATGGTTGTAAATCCTTGACTGCAAGAACTGCCAAGTAAACTCTTATTTGCTTGACTGTACAAAACCCTCAAGGTAATCATTGTTTTCTTTGGCAACCATTACCGCCAAGTTAATTATTTTAGTATATACATATATAACTATCATGGTAATTACATTTCCAGAAATGATATATAACAAATATAACCAGAAAGTCATTCATATAAATATATATTCCAGCCAACATCATACAACCAACATCCATAGTGGTTCATTACAACAAGTTCATGCCTTCAGGGTAATACTCCAGCCAACAAGTTCATGCCTAGAAGGCAATACGCCAACCAACAAGTTCATGCCTAGATGGCAATACTCTAACAGTCTCCAAATGTTACTAGGTCTAGGTGGCAATATAGTATCATTTCAACATGTCAACACCATATGCATATTGAAACAATTGCCCGCGACTAAACATTAGCAAAAGGTTAGCTGCACATCAGCCTAGTTTGTACCAAAATCTACCAAAAGAATGTCCAGCACTTGGAGCTGTTGGCATTAGTTAGTTGCCCTTGTAGCACTTCCATCTGGAGACAAGTTGATCTCCCTACTAGCTGTAGGACTACGTGATACATGGTCACTATAGTGCTCTTCATCACTGGTTTCATCCCCATCCTCTTCAAGGTCATCGCTGTCTGCTTCAAAGTGGCCATCAACATCACAGTAAATGTCATCATCGCTGTCGCTTCCACACCAGGTGTGGTCGTCTTCGTCTTCTTCTTCTAAATTAGCATTATCTTCGCCATCATATCCATGTGATGATCCAGTGGCCTGCAAAATACACAATATATGCACTTTATTTTCTGGATTCATTTGACAAGCAAAACTAAAGTAATAACATGAAGCATTATTAAATATAAAGTGTTGCGATCTCTGAATTCACATTATTTGGAGCAGACAATGTATCACCTTAAATCTACCAGACTGACAAAGTCGTTTCTAATCAACAGGAAGCCACCTGTTCACTACTGCAACTCAAGTTGGCAGTCTGCCACCAAACAATAATTACTATCTAGATAAACATCCACCAAGCCGTTGTAGTGGGGGAGGCACTGTAGTGACGGCAGCCGCCCCTAGGTTTGTAGCATAAGTGGCCAGGCCACTCTTCTTCCTCCCCGAGCCACTCACTTCCACTCGTAAAAAAGGCTTGGGAGGCCTTGGGCACCTCCCTAAAATCACTCTAGTAAGAGGGGAGGTTTTGAACTTAAATCCTTTGGTGGGGAGCTTGTTTAAGGTAAGAAAATGCTATTCCCACCCTCTAATCCAAGTTTTATTGGTTGGTTAGTGAGCAATTTATATTTTGGTTTTCTCTCTCTTCTATGGAGCTTGAGCTTTGTGTTGACCAAATTAGAGCTTATCTTTGATGCAATTAGTGTTGAATAGGTAGAGACATCACCTTGCACCATCAATTAGGTGATATAGCTTGATTTTAATGGTGATTAATTGTAGTTTCATGTATGGAGAAAAAAGGCATTCTAAATCTAGGGTTTCTTTTTTTTGGTTTTTGTTTCATAAAATTGGAATGTGGTTGGCATGAATAGTTATTGGTAAACTAATAGTTGTTGCTAATATTAATTATTTCTAATAATGGTAGATAATAATTGATACTATTAATTATGTCTAATAATTGTTTCTAACACAATTATTGCTAATAATGATAGCTAATAACCGCCCTTGCATCTGAGACCATCTCGGGTCCAGTCAAAGTGTATTTTCTGAATAATCCAATATTTGACTGGGTCAAACTAGGCAATAAAAGACCTCAAATAAAAAAATTTGAATACAACATAGTTAGACCTCACCAAGGTCTACCTTTGATACACAATACATTTTTGCATTTGGAAAAGTTTCGGTAAACTCTGTTCACATGTTTTGAAAACCCAAGGCGTGACCTGGTCAAACCTGGTCAAACGAGGGAGTAAATGACCTCAAATGAAAAACTTTTGAATACAAGGTAGTTAGAACTCATCAAGATACACATTTCATACATAGGACATTTTTACATTTGAGAAAGTGTTTGTAAACTCTAGTCACAAAGTCTTGAATCACACATAGACTTTATGAAACTACATGCGGGACTTGTGGATTTAGAACTGTACTTTCGTAACGCTTTGTCAAATGTAAAAATGTCCTATGTATCAAATGTAGATCTTGATGAGTGGAACAAACTTTCTATTGATGACTTTCGGAGTTGGGGCCATCTAGGGTCCCGAAAACGTGCGTGTAGCCGTGAAAATTTGAAATTTCAAAATTTGAGTGGTCCAAACCATCTGAGATGAAAAGTTGACTATTACACAAAATGTGTATCTTGATAAGGGGAACAAACTTTGTATTCATGACTTTTGCATCTGAGACCATCTCGGGTCCGGTCAAAGTGTATTTTCTGAAAAATCCAATGTTTGACTTGGTCAAACTAGGTCAAACTAGGCAATAAAAGACCTCAAATGGAAATCCAATGTTTTATTCAAAATGTTCAAATGAAAAATGTTTGAAATAATTCAAATTTACATAAATCTGATTTTTATTTCTAAAAACATTTGATTTTTATTTTTTCAAAAAAAACATGGAATAGTTTAAAATTATACAATTCATATAGATAAATCAATCAAAAAATACAATTGTTTAAATTTATTTTATAAATATATTTTAAAGGTTAAGTATAAACTGTGCGATAGTTTAAATCTATTTTATTTAAAAAAATTAAAATTTGGAAAAAAACTACTGTAAGGGTGGTTCTAGACCTCAACCGCCCTTACAACACTGGTGCCCTAAATAAATAGTGGCCGACTGAGGGGAGGCCCATTCGGCTAAGTTTTGGGCGTGATTCATCCTCTTGACACCGTTGTTAGGCTGCCAAACTCGCCCGCCGGCGCCGCCGCAGCCACAGCCGCTGGTGACCGTGTGCTCCGCCTCCTCCACTCCCCGAGCTCTCCTCCCCCTCCCCCTTCGCCAGTGCCCGTGCCACGCCACCACTCCGCTACAGGTCACCCGGTCGAACCCTAGCCGCTGCCGGGAGCCAGAGATCCGCGCACGGTCAACCGCCCGCGCGCATCCACGAGCCGGGGACCTCCGTCGTCCCTCTTCTTCCGCGAGCTTGGCGACCTGCTCTGTCCGAGAGCTCGTGCGCTCCGCCCTCTCGGAACCCTAGACGCCGCTGGTGGGCCGGAGCTCCACGCGTGGCCGCCCGCCCATCGGTGAGCCTGGGCACTCCGCCTGCTAGGAACCCTAGCCGCCCCCCGTCCGCGACTTTCTCTCCTTCTCCTCCAAAGGTACCGCCCCCTCCTCTCTTTGAGTTCTGGGAAATTTCCACATGAGGCTTGGCAGTTTTTTACACAACCTGAAGGTGCTTTTAATCATTTTGATCTTGTGCACTTGTGCTTTGGAAGTGGAGCACTCAAATCTCCAGTGTGCTTGATCTGTCTAGTAATTATGTGCTTGTGAAAATGGTTTTGTTTGTGTGCAAGTCTAATAGTAGGATCTGTCTAGTAATTATCTGTCTAGTGCACACAAATTTACTGAATACACTGAATGTTTGTGTTTTAACAGTAGGATTTGTGATATTTGAGACATGCAAAATTGTATTCTATCGGTTCCTGTTTACATTGTGTTTTATATTTATCCAATACTTTACCTAAGAATTTGATATCTGCCAATATCATTTTTGTGTCATACCACACCAGTTTTGTATATCAGAGATTCAGAGTTTAGTGTGTAAAGCATTCATAAATTACATATGTTTGACAATAGTGTATAATCTGTGTTTTGGTTGAAAGCATCTATGGTTAATTTTAATTGCTAATAGCTATCTATTCGTTCTGTCTAATTTCTATGTGAGAGATTTGATGATCTGGTTAGTGTTAGGGTTTTTATTAGTGTGTATTGTTGATAGACTATGTTTTGAGATATTGTACATGGACAGTTGGATAGCTTCACCCACTATTTCCTGTTTCAACTAAGCACACCTGAGGTATTTAACATCGTGAATGCAGCATGCATCATTAACACTGAATTTTTTTAGCTACTTAATGCAATGCTGTTAGTTTAGAACTAGTAGTGTTTGTGTTTGCTCGATTTTAGTTCTAGGTAGCTTACTGTCCAATTGTGTTGATTTGTGGTGGCTTACTATCCAATCCTACTACTACTACTGCTTTTGTACTCCAACTGTACTACTACTCTCTCTATGACAGTGTTGTTTATATAGCAGGCTGCTTATATGCCACTCCTCTCTACTACTACTACTACTCTACTGTTGTGGTAGCTTATTGGCATAATTTTGAATTGATGATATTTTTTGAACTGTGCTCCTCTATACTACTACTATACTCTCTCTCCTCTACTCTTGTTTTGTCGATGATGAAATTGTCTAATTCAATACATTATTTTAGAATATGAGCTGACGATCCAAAACTTATGAGTAACTTGGCATCATTACTAGCCGCCTCTATAGTGCCTTCTTCTCTGTTTTGATGCCTTGATGCTCCAAGTTCTTGATCAAATGATGCTAGATATGTTTCTGAGGCCTTTTTTAAACCTTTCCCTCTCCTCACCTCTCCTTCCTCTCTGCTCCTTCTATCTCTCTTATCTTTTCTACTCTCATCCTCTCTCCAACACTACTGCACTAGTCTACTACTAGTGCTAGCTGCTGCTCTACTCTAGTACTCTACTAGTACTACATTACTGTTGGGGCTTACTGTCATTTTGAATTGTGGTGGCTTACTGTCATTTTAATTTATGGCTTACTGTAATCCTACTACTACTGCTGTTGTGCTCCAACTCTACTACTACCCTCTCTATGATAGTTTTATAAACTGTGCTCCTCTATACTACTACTGTACTAGTCTACTCTACGACTAGTACTACTACTATTGCACTACTGCACTAGTCTACTACTAGTTCTAGCTGCTGCTCTACTCTAGTCCTAATTCTACTATTCTTCTCCTCACCTATTACTTCTATGATTTTTCTTCTCTCCTTTGTTTTGCCGATGATGAGATTGTCTAAGTCCATTCATTATATGGAATATGAGCTGATGATCAAGAACTTGTGAGGAACTTGGCATCGTTACCAGCGGCCCCTATATCACATCCTCTTCTCTATTACGATGCCTTTATGCTCCAAGTTCATGATCAAATGATGATGGACATGGTACTAAGGCCTTTACTACTTGTACTACTTGTTTTGTTTTTCAAAATTTCTTGCTCAATGATACAAAAGGTGTAGTGAGACAACATGACAGTCAAATACCCATAGCTTCTCCTAGACCAAAAGCTTCTAGGGGAAACTCGTCTCCAATGGAGTGCCATTGGATACTAGCCTCCCTAGAGGTTTTCGGTCTTGTAGTGCAAATGGGTTTTCTCTTAACCTATTACTGACTGTCATGTAAGTCTATGATCTATGATCACCACAGAGCAGCGGATGGCTCTATAAAGCAGCAACCTGCTAATTTGAGGACACATGAGTTTCTTCTTCTTCTACTACTACTACCGATTACTAATTTGTCTCATTTGTCTGTTCTCTCTCCTATCTTCTCCTCTCTTCTCTGTTTTGATGCCTTCTTCTCTATTTTGATACTTTGATGCTCCAAGTTCATGATCAAATGATGGTAGACATGTTTCTGAGGCCTCTACTACTACTACTACTACTACTACTACTACTACTACTACTACTACTACTACTACTACTACTACTACTACTACTACTACTACTACTACTACTACTACTACTACTATTACTACTACACTACTGCTGCTACTACTACTAAAGCACTGCTGCTACTACTAAAGCACTGCTGCTCTCTCTTCTCCTCTCTTCAACCTACTACTACTACTACTAAAGCACTGCTGCTCTCTCTCTCTCTTCAACCTACTACTACTACTACTAAAGCACTGCTGCTACTACTACTACTAAAGCACTGCTACTGCTGCTACTACTACTACTAAAGCACACTTTATTCCGTTCATCTGTTAGAACAAATCATAAAATGACACGGACAACAAGCAATGCAGCCCGATCCAACGAACATGAAGAGCACCCTAGCCCTAGAGAGCAAGAAATACATGATCCGTTTTCTCAGGAATAGTTTGATGAAGAAGTGGGCAATGGTGTAGTATTTATGCTTACTCAGGAGGAGTCTGGCGAGGAGCAAGGGGGAGAAGCGGGAAGAGGAGAGACTGATGAAGGATCTAGCAAGGACGATGACTCAACCTCAGGATATGAATGTCTTGAGGATCCACACCCATGTGAACCTAGACAGAAGCCAACGACGGATGAGTTGGACAAGCACTTGACCCAAACGAGGAGGTAGAGATATGAAAGTCCCTTAGTAAATCATAAATTTTGGTAACGATATGGCTGTGTTACCCCTACTAACACTTTGACCTATTGTTTATATAGGTCCCTCCTAAACCTCCAAAAATACCATGTCGGCATCCGGCATGTTTCGCCGGACATGACAGGGCAAGGGAAAGGAGGGCAGAGGCAACAGGCACAGAGACTCCATTGTGGCCTCTACTCCGCAACCTGAAGGCACAACCTCGGCCTCGACTACCAAAGTGAAAAGGAAAGGAGGGGTCAGAAAGCCAAACCACTATCCAAATGCAAAAATGATTTATGTGATTGACGAGGCTGGGGAAGAAGGGCAGATCCTTAAGCCAAAGGAGTTCCAACCAAAATTCCGCAATGCAATTGAGCCCTAGTCAGAGACAAGTTGAACCCATCAATCCATAATTGGCACGACTATCCAAAGGACATAAAGGATGACCTATGGAAAAATCGTCTATTGGTCAATTTTAATTTTAGGATTCTGGCAGAGAAGCTACCTCTAGTAAGACGACGTGCTATGAAGATGATGGGAGAATCCTTCCAACGTTGGAGGAATGAGCTAAACACTGAGTACATCAAAAAGGGGTTAACTCCTCATTCCATAAGTATGGACACATAACTCCTACTATCTAGGCGTCGCTCGTGGCTGAGAAGACTGCACCATAATCTTTGGCCTTAAGTGAAAAGAACAGCTTGCAGGCGAAGAAGAACATCCACCACCCTCGTCGAGGCCCCAGTGGCTACGAGGGCAAGGAAGAGATGTTTATAAAGATGGAATAGGAGGCCGTAGCTGCTGCGAATACAAAAGTAATGAAATTGAAGCCACGCACCAAGCGTTGGGTCTTTGCAAGGAATCTGAAAGAATCAGGCAGCAGTCTGAAATTTGCCAAGCCAGAGACCGAGGAGGCAGTGTCAAGGATAATGAAATATTCTGAAGACATCGACAAGGGCTCATTCACTCCTTCTATAGAGAAGGACGAGCTTAGCCTTGGCTTAGGAAACCCCGAGCATACAGGCCGTGTTATGGGGTTAGGGAAACATAAGACCTAGAAGGAAAGATTTCGAGAGGATGTGGAGATGTACAAGAAACATGGTAGAAACTGAGAGAAGAGTCTTGCCACCCTAGTGAAGACCCTAGTTGCTAAGGAACTACAGGAGCAAGGACTGTCTACTTTGTGACGGTCACAAATGGAGCCACCTAGGGATTTGGTTCTAGTTGGTAGCCCTCCGAATGTTCAAAGAAGCCAAGGTTCCAATGCAACCTCCACCTCAGTCGATCACATACGGGTGCCAACTCGTTGCATCCTGTTGATTCCCATCGGTAGGGGATAGGAGATGGCTGAGGTGACAACAGGTCCGGCGCATCCACCAACTCCAGGTGACATCTGGCACCATAAACCGGTCCCGGCCAACTATAGTAAGGTTGAGGTGCATACCGTGAATCTCGACTACGCGAAACATAAGATTGAACACCCAACTAGCGAGGGGATTCATGAGCTCGGACTACTCATGAAACAGTTCATCCTCTGGTACAAAAAGGATATTGTGTTGAATGTTTCCTCGCCAACTCCGAGTGATGTACACCTGGAGAGAGTCCACCTTGAGGATGGAGAGGTGTATTCACCGTCTCATGAGGACCACTTGATGCGCTGGCGAGCAAGGGGTCAAGCTAGGGCATGATGAGACGCCACATGAGCCTCAAATAGGTGAACCTTCTATAGCTCGTGCTGAGCCAGAGCATGAGACGCCACATGTGCCTCATAGCCCGCAACCTTCTAGAGGTTGTGCCGAGCCAGAGCGTGACGAGACACTGTGCCTCATAGCCCACAACCTTCTACAGCTCGTGCTGAGTCAGAGCGTGACGAGACACCACATGTGCCTCCTAAGCCACAACCTTCTCCAGCTCGCCCCGTGCAAGGCCATGATGAGATGGCACAAACTTTTCAACAAGCAACGCCGACACATGAAGAACTACTCCCTCTAGTATGTGAAGCTCGTGAAAAGATCCCCATCATGATAAGGTCGATAGGGTCAACATCTTTTGTGGATATGAACGTCTCGGGTATGTACAAGTGGTATGCTCATAACCAGTTCAAGCCTGAGAACCAAGGCCCAAACAAATTTGCCTACAGGATACCCACTGACACCTCAGACTACACAATAATAACGAAGTATCCATATGTTGAAACCATCAAGTGGTCAAAGGATTGCCCGAAAGAATATGTAAGAGGCAAATGTTTCATACCAAACTGGATCCTGTGTAAGATGCCATATGGAATGAGAAGGTTCCATGATTGGTACTACTTGCATGTTTCACGTACAGAACTGAATGTGTTGGAAGCAATAATACCTGCTCGCACATTTGGAGGCCCTGCTTCGGGTATTGCCTTTGACTTCAGCGACCTCCAATCATGCTTTCACCTTAGTTCAATGTCGATGAATCTAATTCGCACTTGGTGCCTGTAAGTCCTCTTCCTCTTGATATGATCTGAAAGTAACCTAGTTGGATTTTGTTGTAACTAACTTACGTCGTGATTTTTAGAATGCAAGCACACTTTATGAAATCTACATGCTCAAACAAAAGCCAGGTATGTAGACCCTATGCCTATAGCACAAATAAATTTTAATTACCCATCGAGATGGGAATTGGATGCGCCACAGCTAGCTGCTGGAGGGACGTTGGCGGAGAAAGAAAAGATCCGTGCAGCCAAAATAAGAGAGTCCCTTAAGGTTGCGGCATGGATTGCCGTATGTTTAAAGAATCTCCAACACTTCGAAACAATATGGATACCATACCACTTCAAGTAAGTTTGATTGTATACTTAACGATTGTTTGGTATATCTTATTTCGATGCAAAGATACTTATGTGTTTATTTAAAATTGTTGTAGCAATCACTGGATAGTCATAGGCGTCGATGTCGGGATGAACATGGCATGGATCTGTGATTCTGTAGATTTTGACCCTCACACATATAAAGACTTCATGCCAATTCTCATTACGTAAGCAAATTAGTAATCCTAGTAACCTTATATGATTCATTTTAATATTGACTTCTGCATACTATAAGTCACATCGATTCTCATTCAAACAGGGCATTCAGGGCCTATGTCAAGAATCACAAAGGAAGGCATGACCCAGTTGTGGGGAGCCACTTGCGTTTCCAATCTCTATGTTCGGTAAGTGCGACTTAGTTTGGCACAAAATTACTAATTTTTTCAGTACTTATACTTGACATCTCCATTTGCAAATTGAAACATAGTTCCCCAAGCAAAGGCTAGGGAGTTTGCATTGTGGATACTATGTATGTGCTTTCATCAGTAACATAAATGGATACAGGAGACACCCTGAATTGGTAAGTTCGAATCTCTTAGTGGGTTGTAGTATGAAAACATAGTATTTCTCACTTAGCTTTGCAATCTCTTTTTTACACTAGACTTAAACTTGTCTTTTACGATCTTGTAGTGAAAAGAAGAAAAAGGACTAAAAAGGGATGTCTACAGGGATGACGACCTCTTAGAGATTGACGATGACCTTTGCAACTTTATAATGGACCATGTTGTTTATTACAAAGGTGATTACCATAACCTACTTTCTGACTTAGGTAGCAATCCTCTTTACCAGCACCTCCGTCAGTGGGATAGGCTATGTCTAGGTTGTTGGTTACATGTGAACTTGTGGTAATGAATTGTGATCGATTTGTAATGGACTTGGAAAAAATTCGGACTTTTTGGATGGATTTGTAATGGACTTGGAAACATTTCGGACTTCAAATGTGTTGGACTATAAATGTGGTGTTGTGGATCTGATTATATATGTATGGATCTGTGATGTTGTGAATCTAATTATATATATATATATTATATATAAAATTCATAGGGTATAATTATATATCACTTTCCAAACTTAATTATAACATACATCGATCGATATAGATAGGAATTGAGAGACGACTGTTGGGTATTTTAAACGCAAACAGAAAAATCCGTAAGCGCACGGATACCGATGTAGCTTTCACCTGGGAGTATTCCAGAGTATCGATTTTCCACAGGGAACGTGAGTGTACTAATTAAGATTCAAGATCGTCCAAGGATAACTATATAATTATTTTTGGTGGGAAGAGAGGAAGTTTCCTAAGAGTTCTCTAGTTGATCTAAGAATCAAAAATTACTTCAAAGATTATTTATTTCGGGACATCAGAACACTAACCATAGAAAGAGATGAGAAGGGGGCTAGGAAGCTCTGACTACGGTCCTACAAACACCGATCCAAACGAGGTGGAATACGTCGACCGTTAGGGCTGTCACTATCCTAGGGCTACCACAACAATCCGTAGGATTGGGTGCAATTCCACGTAATTGCAAGACTAAACACCATGTCTAATCTATTAATTACTACTCTAGCGTTATAAACACTAGAGCACTTGATGCAAGCGGGAATCCAATAAATAACTTGAATGTAAATAAAAGTAATTAAAGAACTCAAGAATTATGAATTGAAGAACTTGGAGAACGATGAAGAACGAACCAGTTGCAGCAAAAGTATAATGTTAAGGAAGATCCGACAGATTCGACTCCTCCTCCGCTCTCCTCTTCTCTCTCCCTATTTTCTAGATTACAACTAGAACTAACTAGAACTAGATGAACTAGAGGGATCCTCTCTATTTGGATGAATAATTGAAACCCTAGTTTTGATTCTGTAGAAGAGGTATGCTCTCCAGGGGCCAGGGGCCTTGCTTATATAGTCTTTTCAGATGCATCTGGGCTGTCGGATCAAACCAACATTGATTGAACGATTATCCTTGATCCTTTAGGTCGGTGGAGTGTGATCCGCGAAACGGGTCCGAATTGGACACTATAGGAGGGCGGGCGCCCTGCCCCCGGGCCCGATCGCCTTCCCGTTCGTTCCCGTGGCTTCTGGAGTCTTCTAGATAATAGAAAATTGTGTGGCACGTTAATATCTCTATGTAAACCCGACGTGTGGGGGTTTCCTCCGTATTTCCTGATAACCCCCTACAGAAATAGACAAACACCAAAACTCGTGGAATTCTGTCAGATAAAACCCTAAGTCTGGGTGTTGGTTGCATTTGGATCCTTTTCCATGATTAGTTGATGGTTAAATGTGAGCATTAAGGACCGTTAACAAGCTCCCCCAAGCTTAACCTTTGCTCGTCCCTGAGCAAAGATGGACTCAAGAGTTTCTTCAGTGATTTCATGCCTTAAAGGTACACATACGTTCAAACAAGATCTCATCTCTAGGTTAGGGTAAACTGTTAAGATTTAAACTTACTCATTTTTACCTTCCACCATGGGGCTTGCAACCGTCACTTGTGTCTTGAGCAGTTAAAAGATAGAACGGTCTAGTCAAGCGCCATGTCTCTTGTTCTTCGATTAACTATAGCTCTGGAGTTTTTGCAGATTTTCAAATAAAACTCAGAGATTCCTTGTATGACACTCTTTAGTCTCTCTTTTGTGGTATTTCTGGATCCTTACCAAGGCAGTAATGGTGTATGCCTTCTCTCAAAGTATGTGGTATTTTTGGTATGAGGCATAGTGGCATTGCCTTCTCTCTCACCCTACTCTAATAAGGTGTTGATATCTGGAGCTCATAGGTGGGAGACAGCTAATACATACTTACATGACATTTATTGCATAGTAAAACCGTGGATCCAGAAGAACAAGTCAATAAGTCAGATCAAGATGTGCATGTGTGGCGAATGAATGGTGTATGGTGATGATGGTGATAACAATGGTGAAAGTCTAATTCTACTTGTGCTCTTTTGAGGGATACATAATTTTCTTGCTCTTTTGAAACTTTTTGAGGAGAATGAGATGCTCTATATTTTATTATTCTTTTCTCTCAGGTGGGTATCTTGTACCCCTAATTCTACTGTCAGACACTTGTCCATTTTTACCTCTCGTCTCACTTTTTCTTTTCTTTCGAGGTTCCGGGCACTTGTCCCTTTTTATTTCCTCGTATCTTTTCTTTTTTTAGAGCACTCACCTCTTTAAAGAATGTAGCAAGTGGTAGTAACCGAAATAACTTGAGCATTTATTTCACAGGGGAAAATAGAAATAGGAGAATGTTTTTGGCTATTCTCTCTCGGATTAGGAGTAGAATATTTTTGGGTGAATCTGGATATAGAAATGAGTGGATGTATGTGGATGCGTACTTCCGGAGTAGAAGCAGCATGTGTGAGTGAACGTGCAAGTGAATCTTGATTTATCCACATGACAAGCTCCTAAGGGTCTACACAGCTTGACCACACTCAATACTCATAAGCAGTAAAAAGTAAATGAATGGTTCATAGTCTAATAAGCATGTATATATGGCTGTGTTAGGATTTTAAACTCTCATCATACAGGAACTCATCATGCAACATTTGAAAGATTTTCAAAGATAAAATTCTCTAGAATTCTAGCATCTCTTGGAACAGATAAACAATAGCTCAACCTTCCTATATCGTATCCGTTAACCACTTAGACTTTAGATCAAGTACTCTTCCCACAAGTTCAGGTTTAGAGCAAATCTTAATTAATAACAGTCATGCCTAAATTTGAGAGAGATTTCTATTTTGAGAACTAGGCAGAGCAACTATTCATCATTTCCATGTGAGAGCTTATCATGAAGGTTCATAGCAAACTTTATTTATTTATTTATTTAGCAAACTAAGTAAAGATATATATAAGCACAAAATCTTTATTTGGATTTTTATGATTATGCATCTTTTTATTATTTGAGTAAAGTATAAACATGAGTAGAACACTTAGCTGGATAAATGGGGGTGCTCTCCTCCAAGCTGGATTTTGACGTAATTTCTCCTGATGTAGCTAGCAGGTGGCGGAGGTGTATTTGAATGTCGGCAGCACCCTGACAGCGATTAGGATGTCCTCCGTCTACTAGTCTTCTTTGATCCTTGAATTATGTGGAGCTCAAATAGACAACAAAGCTTTGTGGAACTGGTTAAGTGTTAGCATAAATATCTAGCCTTTATCATGTTGAGCCTCCTCAATAAATGTTACTGTCTTTAGTAGGATCATAAATTTATTTTTCTAGGACATAAATATATTTATTTTATTTTTACGCCACCACAGTGAATGTACTTATGGGTTTTATGCCATGAGCATGTTGACGGTCCTTAAGTACTAAAATTAATAATCAAATAAACATGAAAAAGGATCAATATGAAACAAACATCTAGAATTAGGGTTTTATCTGACAGAATTCCACGAGTTTTGGTGTTTATTTATTTCTGCAGGGGTTTATCAGAAAATATGGAGAGAAGGCCCACATGTCATGTTTACAACGAGATAATTACGTGCCGCGCAATTTTCCTCAATCTAGAAGGGTCTAGAAGCCACGGGAACGAACGGGAAGCGATTCGGGCTCGGGGGCAGGGCGCCCGCCCAGGTCAGGAAGCCAAACAGGACTCTGCTTCGGGGCAAGACTCCACCGACCTAAAGGATCAATCTAAACCATACAATCTATGTCGGTTTGATCCAATGGCTCACGTTCACTTGAGGGGACTATAAAACCAGACCCCCTGGCCCCTGGAGGAGAAGAGGAGAAATCATTATTCAGAGGTAGCCATCAAAGTTAGGGTTTAGAGCTTCTCTCCCACAGAGAATTAGAATTCGCTACTCCCTAATCCTTCAAGTTTAGAGGTTGATTAGATAGCAATTAGAGAAGTAGAGCACTACGCTCTGGATTCGGATCTTCGGTAATAAAGATTGGTATTATTCATATCTTTCTCTAATTCTATTGTTCTAATTGCATTATGTCTCTAATTATTATGTTCTTAGTTCGCTCTAGTTCTATAGTTGATATAGTTATAATTGATAATGAGTTTATGTATAAGTTTGCAAAGCGCTTAGCTCTTGACGCGAGGGAGTTAGGTGATAGATCACATGTGAGCGTGGTGCTTAGATGTTATTTATCTGCAAATGTATCCTATTGGCCGGGTCGTGTGGTAGTTCGCGATAGTGACAGCTTCGTTGATTCTTATATAGTCCACCCTCCGTTGATAGGACAGGCAGGACCGGTATTGTGGAGTAAGTCATGCGATGTTCTGATTTACTTTATCAATGTTCCTTATACATGAATGAAGAGTCTCTTATGCTATACATGATCTTGTAGATAACTAGAGTAGATTATGACTTAGTAGTTAGTAGATAACTTAGAATCCATTCTCTAGCTAATCCGACATCACCTACATATATGAGGAGTAGTCTATTTTCTAATCGCTGTGCTCTTTATCCCATGAACTTATAATTCGTTATCATTATCTTTATGGTTTACCCCCTGCTAAAGTAAGTGACTGTGTGACGAGTTTCTCATTAGTAATCATGTTCTTGCAAGTTTATCTCTAGTCTATGCCTTGATAGATTTTGCCCTTTGATTTAATTTCATCTTCTTGAGATCCCTTGAGCAAAATTATAAATAACGATACCTGGAATACTTATCCTGGTGAAATGCTACAATGAGGTGTTTTATCTGTGCGCTTGCAGATAGAATAGATTATTTTCTAGAGAGCCTTTACATTTATAAATACCTTTGTACACTCTGGCGCCATGCTAGGGATGACAACCTAGTATCTAAGTGGTGTTAGCTAGTGTCAACAAGCATTTCTGGCGCCGTTGTCGGGGAACTATAGGAATTATATGAGTCTCAGGAATAAGTCATAAAAGGGAACAAAAGGGTAATATTTAGGAAAGCCAGAAAATCAATCAAGGTTATTCATATAAAATATTAGACTAGACTATAGAGAAATAATTGCATAAAACAGCTACTAAGTGAGAAATCATAACAAGGCACCGCTGCTTTAGCAGGTTCACCCTGTTGTTTTTCTATGTTTATATTTTTATACAGGGTATAACAGGATTGACTTTGGGTACATTCAACTCTTCATCATCAGAACCAAAGCAATCTAG
The DNA here is from genome assembly GCF_000003195.3 of Sorghum bicolor. Lineage (NCBI taxonomy): Eukaryota > Viridiplantae > Streptophyta > Magnoliopsida > Poales > Poaceae > Sorghum > Sorghum bicolor. Next base: position 23,619,434 of record NC_012871.2, read on the forward strand.
AGAAGAAGAAGCTAGCTACCAATTGCTGAAGCTATGGCACAAAAGACCTTGCAAGAATTCTCTGCTCCAAGTCTTGACAACATTCCGGTCAAGCCTCATCAATTTGGTACAAACCGGTCCAAGATTTGCAGTAGAAGAAGGAATACCCGAGTTTGAGCTCAAGTCAAGCCTCATCAATTTGGTACAAGCTACACAATTCAGTGGAAAGGCACATGAAGATGCCAGTGCACACTTGCAGAATTTCTTAGAGATTGGGAGCACAATCCACATCAACGGAGTTGACAAAGACGTCATACTACTTCGCCTTTTTCCATTCTCACTAGAAGGAAAATCGAGGAAGTGGTTCTACACTCATCAAGATAACATCAACAACTGGACGAACTTGTCAGATGCCTTTCTATCAAAGTTTTTCCCTATAGGCAAAACAACTGCCTTAAGAGGGAATATTGTCAGTTTTCAACAGCAGAAGACAGAAGCCATTTCAGAAGCATGGGAGCGTTTTCAAGGATACATATCAGATTGTCCTCACCATGGAATGGCCACATGGTTACTTATGCAGACCTTCTACCATGGATTAACCTAGAAGGCTCGTGAGTGCCTAGATGCATCTGCTAAAGGATCATTCTTGGAGCTTACAACTGGAAAAGCAGAGATACTTTTGGATAAGATAGCAGAAAATCAAAGCTGGTTCCAAGATAAAGCTCAACAATGTCATCAAACTGAAGAAATACTAGAAGAAGTAAAAGCATTATCAACTAAGATGGAAAATTTGCTCCATTGGATTGACCAGAGGGCCAAGTTCAAAGAAGATCAAAGGGCCATTGAGACAGCATACAAATATCAACCAACTTCGAGTCAACCCAATAGCAAAGGTATGAATTCAGGTAATACTTTCAAGCAACTTTCATTAAAAGAGATAATTGCTCAACAAACCAAAATTAATGATGAAGTTAAACAAAGGCTAGATACAAATGAATCATCTCTAAAAGATATACACAATAAAATGGATTTTCTACTAACTGCCTTTGATGAGCAAAACACTCTTAATAAAAGGGTAGAGCTTAAATTAATAAAGATAGCTGCTGCACTGCCTGTTGCTACTAACATTGAGCAGGTAAAGAATATAACTACTAGAGGAGGCAAAGCTACCAGAGATCCACCATACCCAAAAGAGAAACAAAGAACATCAGCACCAGTGCAACCAGCAGTGATAGAAGAAGAAAGCCCAGTTGAAGCAGAAAATCTGCTACAACCACCAAGAACTGGAGAAATGAGGAAAGATTTTTACGACACCAACTATTTGCCATTTCCCAGAAGAAACAGAGGACTGCAGTCGGATGAGCAGTTTGGTAAGTTTGTAGAGGTCATTCAGAAATTATATGTCAACATACCTCTGCTCGATGCCATTCAGGTACCTACATATGCAAAGTACATCAGAGATATTCTTAACAAGAAGAGACCACTGCCCACCACTGAGGTTATCAAGCTGACAGAAGAATGTAGTGCGGCCAACCTTAATAAACCACCAAAGAAGAAGGAAGATCCAGGATGTCCCACTATTGATTGCTCGATCGGAAACCAACACTTCAACAATGCACTTTGTGATCTCAGAGCAAGTGTCAGTGTGATGCCAGCATCAGTCTACAAGAAGCTTGAGCATGCAACCTTAGAACCAACATCAATGTGTCTACAACTAGCGGATCAATCGGTTCGACACCCGTTGGGCATCGCCAAGAACATTCCAGTCAAGATCAGAGATTTCCTTGTGCCAGTAGACTTCGTAGTACTAGACATGAGTCCTGACTCGAAAGTGTCCTTCATCCTTGGAAGGCTATTTCTGAGCACTGCCAATGCCCACATTGATGTCGGAAAAGGAGAAATCAAGTTCAACATAAACGGTCAAGAAGAACACTTCACATTCAAACCCAGACCAGAGAGAGACTCTACAGTGAAGGAAGTTCATGAAGAACCACTGGAGACACCATCTCCGGAGGAAGGTAACTCAGAAGATTAAAAGAATTGGAGGTCCAGCTTGGGGGACCTAAAAATCTCAAACCCTCACCGGGAGGTAAATCGGTATTTACCCGCATTATTAATTTTCTCATATTTAAATTCTTGCATAATTAATTCTTGCATTAGTCATATATATTCATAACATAATTATAATAATCAAAAATCCCCATATAAATAATATTCGTGGTGTGTAACAACCCATATTTATTATTGTGGAGGCACAAAAATATTTCCCATTATCATTTTAATTAAGTTTCAATTCTCATAGATTTTTCCTGCATTATATTGATCTTCTAGAAGCATGACCCACACTCTTTGGGTCCCACATGTCATACACTTCACCTCACATACATCCCATCACATAATTTCATCCACCAATATGTTTCCACTCACCTGACATCTTTCCACCGTCCAAGCACCACCAACACAATATTATTCTGCGTGAGATCAAAGCAAGGAAGCAAGTGGAGGAGGCACACCCAGGATGGGCATCACAAGTGGGCGCCCGCCCACCTACCAAGGGCGCCCGCCCTGTCCCCTGCTCAGCTTATAAAAGGCCACCTCCAGCTCTCCTTCTCTTCACACAAACACTCCAGAAAACCACACAAGTTTCAGTTTCCCGAGAAGGAGCTCTTGTAGTGAAGAGAAGAGAGTAGAGAGAAGAGGAGAGTGGAAGAGAAGGTTGGAGTTCTTTTGAGTGAGAGAGTATTTATCACCTAGCAAGTAGTGATCCCGTTGTCTAAGCGGAAGTAAAAAGTTGTTTAGGGGGAGGCTCTACCAAAATAGAAACTTGTCTTGAACGATTAACCCCTGGACTACTGACACTCCGGACAGCTGACCACTAACATTTTATCTCACATTTTGCACCAGCTGTGTTTTTGCCAACTTTTGTTTGCAGGATGTTTAAGAAGGTGAAGAATGCAGGGAAGGCTCTTAAGAACATTGGTACAAGGAGTTCATCCCGACACTCCTCACAACCATCAGAGATGAGTGTCGACCCGACACCCACACAAGCTCCATCATCTTCATCAGGTCAGCAAGTTAAGGTCCTTCTCAAGATAGGAGACCTTGGACTGAAGACCCGAAGAGAGAAGGAAGTATATCAGCAATTAAAGAACAAAGATTTCATTCATACCCCTACTCTCGATCCAACCCTACTACAAGAAATAGGTATGGACACTGAATTCGACTTAATTTTTCAAATGATGGGTTGGACAAATTTTTGGAATATAACTGAGCTGGGTTCTCGTCTTCTCACCCTCGAATTTCTTTGCACCTTACAATACTATGAGGGGGGAATTGTTTTTCGGATGTTCAAACAGGAAATTATGTTGTCTTGGAGAGAGCTGAGCGACCATCTTGGTTTCTCTTCAAGATGCATCCTGAACATTGACTCCGATTTACCCAACTTTGAGAGACACCAGTTTTGGAGAGAAATATCTAGAGATAATTTTTACAGTCAAGCCCGAACCAGTGACATGGAACACCCCACTCTTAGGATGTTCCACAAATGGCTTGGGTACAATCTTTTCTATCGTGATGATATTAGGAAAGTAAGAGTAGGAGATTTACAACTTTTATATGCTGCTATTAGTAAAGTACCTACTTCACCTGTTACATTATTAGTTTCACATTGGCTTAGTATACCTAGTCTGCAGGGACCAGTAGGATGTACTTCACTTATCACTCGTCTAGCCACTAATCTTCACTTACTAGAAAATTCATCGTTGGACTTCATAGAAGAATTAAGAATTTACCATGGCTATGACACATTTAGACAAGCTCGGATGTTAAAGAAAGAGGGGAATACAATGTATATGCTGTATGATGATAAAGGCAAGATTCGGTTACCTAACCCGAACCTTGGCCTCTACGCTGTGCAAAACTTTTTGATTGAGATTGCAGCAACACCAGTGAACCAGAGAACTCCACAGCGAGTGGCATCTGAAAGGATAACCACTCACCGAGAACGCACTTGGTATGGAGCTGACCCTGGACCAGAAGAAGCAGCGCACTTGCATTATTGCGATTACAATCCACGAGTCCTTCGAGACCCATGGGCTCGTCATGCGCAACCACAAGAGCCAACAGAGGAGACATGGCCGGAGAGCCAAGATCACCAGTGGACAAACCTGCCTTTTCATACGGGCAGGTACTCCACTGATCCATATGGAGCTTTAGGATCCAGACCTCCGCCCCAATTTGATGCAGGACGATACTCCGACGCCTCCTACGCTTTCATGAATGACTACTATCAAGAGGCCGGTGCTTTCTTCACTCGTACCGACAACACCCTCCTCGACATCCAGAACACGCAAGCAGAACATGGAAGACTTCTGGAAGAACAGCAAAAATGGAACCAGGACCATGCCATTGTAGTAGAAGAGCTGAGACAAGATACAACAACAATGCACGACAACATCACAACCATGATGCGGTTCTGGAACATCGGGTAAGACCGACGTCAACATCCAGCTTGGGGGAGTTCCTCCCTAATTTATCAAGTAAGTTTCTATTTGCTCTTCTTATTTATTCTATTCTGTCTTAGTATTTAATTAATTAGAAAACAAAATAAAAAGAGTGTGTAGATAAGTGTGCTTTATTTTATGCTAAGTTTAATCTCTAGAAAAAATAAAAAGACCAAAAATATGCATGATGGAAATGATGAACTTACAAGTACCTAGCTTTTATATTAGAGTTCTTCCAGGAATTACTAAAACTAAAATTACTATCTTTGGGAAGCATAACACTAAAGTCTAGGTAAGAGAAAGGCATAATATAAAGTTGAGCTACTGTTTATCTTGTTCCTACTACACTAAGTTCTGGAGATTTATTTTGAAAACTTACAAATCACATGATGAGTTCCTAGCATAGAAAAACTACCTACCACAGCCATACTTGCTATAACATCTTTTACTATATTCACATTGAGTTTGGTCGAGCTGTGTAGACCCTTAGGAGCTTTTCATGTGGTTAAATTAAGATATTCACTTGCACACACCTACCACAGCATGCATCATTAAAATTGCTAAAAATATTTTGTCTTTCAATTACTTAAGACTTAAGTGCAGGTACAAAACTTCATAACACTTCACTCTAATCTGGAAGAATTTTTATGTAAAAGCATGTGTGCCTGTCAGGAAAGAAAACATCGAAGCAACTCCAGATCCGTCTGAGTTTAGCTATTTGCTCAGGGACGAGCAAAGGGTAAGCTTGGGGGAGTTTGTTGACGGTCCTTAAGTACTAAAATTAATAATAAAATAAACATGAAAAAGGATCAATATGAAACAAACATCTAGAATTAGGGTTTTATCTGACAGAATTCCACGAGTTTTGGTGTTTATTTATTTCTGCAGGGGTTTATCAGAAAATATGGAGAGAAGGCCCACATGTCATGTTTACAACGAGATAATTACGTGCCGCGCAATTTTCCTCAATCTAGAAGGGTCCAGAAGCCACGGGAACGAACGGGAAGCGATTCGGGCTCGGGGGCAGGGCGCCCGCCCACCCCCCTTGGGCGCCCGCCCATCAAAGTTAGGGTTTAGAGCTTCTCTCCCACAGAGAATTAGAATACGCTACTCCCTAATCCTTCAAGTTTAGAGGTTGATTAGATAGCAATTAGAGAAGTAGAGCACTACGCTCTAGATTCGGATCTTCGGTAATAAAGATTGGTATTATTCATATCTTTGTCTAATTCTATTGTTCTAATTGCATTATGTCTCTAATTATTATGTTCTTAGTTTGCTCTAGTTCTATATTTGATATAGTTATAATTGATAATGAGTTTATGTATAAGTTTGCAAAGCGCTTAGCTCTTGACGCGAGGGAGTTAGGTGATAGATCACATGTGAGTGTGGTGCTTAGATGTTATTTATCTGCAAATGTATCCTATTGGCCGGGTCGTGTGGTAGTTCGTGATAGTGACAGCTTCGTTGATTCTTATATAGTCCACCCTCCGTTGATAGGACAGGCAGAACCGGTATTGTGGAGTAAGTCATGCGATGTTCTGATTTACTTTATCAATGTTCCTTATACATGAATGAAGAGTCTCTTATGCTATACATGATCTTGTAGATAACTAGAGTAGATTATGACTTAGTAGTTAGTAGATAACTTAGAATCCATTCTCTAGCTAATCCGACATCACCTACATATATGAGGAGTAGTCTATTTTCTAATCGCTGTGCTCTTTATCCCATGAATTTATAATTCGTTATCATTATCTTTATGGTTTACCCCCTGCTAAAGTAAGTGACTGTGTGACGAGTTTCTCATTAGTAATCATGTTCTTGCAAGTTTATCTCTAGTCTATGCCTTGATAGATTTTGCCCTTTGATTTAATTTCATCTTCTTGAGATCCCTTGAGCAAAATTATAAATAACGATACCTGGAATACTTATCCTGGTGAAATGCTACAATTAGGTGTTTTATCTGTGCGCTTGCGGATAGAATAGATTATTTTCTAGAGAGCCTTTACATTTATAAATACCTTTGTACACTCTGGCGCCATGCTAGGGATGACAACCTAGTATCTAAGTGGTGTTAGCTAGTGTCAACAGAGCATACTCACATGGGACTTACCATTTTTAACATTTTTATTTTCTTTTCAAGGTGATATGAACCTAATTAACTAAGCAAACTATTTTAAATAATTGAAAGGAAAAGGATAACTACCAAGTTTACCTCTTAGCGAGGCGTTCGGTGTTTTTATGTCCTCCGAACGGGACTCTCCGTTTTCTCAGTCATCGTGGGATTCGCTGGATGGCGTAGTCGGTGGTTCCGGCGGCGACTCCTCTTCGTGTATAACTATCTTTTCTCTCCACACCTGTCTCGGTGCTACGGTCTCCTCTGGACAGTTCTGTTCAAGTTGTATGTCTTTAGACCTTACTAGTTCTCCTTCGTAGTCTGCCCATCCATCCTTGATGATTTGCCTCCTCTGGTTGCGGTTGCCTCGTCTTCTTCTTGTCCTGACCTACTTAGAGTCTTCAACTATATAGTTAGGGTCAGTAAAACAGCGGCGTACCTTCCCAGGGGTGAAGTGCATGTGGACTTCTCTAGTTCCAATGTAGATGATTGCTTTAACGGTGCTGAGGAACGGTCTCCCAAGGATGATCGGTGGATCGTACTCGTCTTCTCCCATGTCAATAACCTGAAAATCTGTATGGACAAAATGATCGTCTATTTTGACAGGGACATCAGTTACTATACCATCAAGCTTTCGGAATGCCTGATCTGCCATCTGGAGCTGAATGTATATCGGTTTTAGGGGCATAGTTCCGAACAGGAGCTGATAGGTGACTGCGGCCATTATGTTGACGCCTGACTCGGTGTCGCAAAGTGTCTTCTGGAAGTTGTATCCATTAATGGAGCACTAGATGCCTGGCATACCTGAGTCGTCCTTTTTTGTCAGAAACGGTGACTTAAGTCGACGATCTTGACCTCCTTGAACTGCAGTGACCATCTTAGCTGACTCGGTCCACATTATATTGTTCCTATTCCTCCTGTTGGTCCTCTCCCTTGGTTCATGTCGGGATTGCTCTGAGGCTTGTGTAGTCTTGTTCTTGAAGGAAAACATCTCCTTCCTTCCCTTGATGTAGAAACTGATCTTGGCAGCACTAGCGTAGATGACAGCTCCCGAGGTGTTCAGGAATGGCCTCCCTAGCGTGATGGGTGCCCTCTCATCAGTATCAGTCTCTATCACCACGAAGTCTGCTGGAGCGTATAAGGTACCAACTCGGACGTAGAGGTTCTTCAATATTCCCTTTGGAAAACTTTATGTCTGATCTGCAAGCTGCAAACACATGGTTGTTTCTAGTAAAGGATGTGTAAAGAATTTTTTTCATAGAGTACCCTGGGCATAATGTTGACGCTGGAGCCAAAGTTGCAGAGTGCTTCTGGGAAGTCCACCATGCCGATGGTGATCGGGATGATGGGGCGTCCTGGATCGCCTCTCTTGACTGAGTAGTTAGGCCTCTGTTGATTCCAACCTTGATTTTGTTGAGGACGGTAGTAGTAGTAGTAGTAGTAGTTGTTGTTGTTATTGTTGACGTAGTTCACGTCCTCAGGCATCTCAGGGCAGTGATTGCCTGAGTGTCCAGTATCTCCAGTGTGTTTGTGCTCGTAGATCCAGGTTCTTCACTTGGTGGAGTCTAGGAGTTGTAAAACTCCTTCATATTTTTCTCGAAGTGTACCTACTCACAGAGACAAGGCCGAGATCAAGTGCATGGGCCCTGTTGGTGGAAAACACCAACAGAACCAAAAGTGTATTTGTTCTTCTCTAACCTTAAGCATAGTGAGCAAGACAAAGTTGATGGATAATAAGATCATGAGTGTAGCATTTAAAACATTTGTCAGAACAGATCGCTCAACCTAATGGAAAGATAATCTATCTATACTTATGTTTTTTTTCTTTATATATATCTTCCAAAGATTGTGTGTGCAACATTTTAGTTCATATGATTAGGAGTGTGGGATCACAAAGGTGGAAGGACTAAACATGTTGAATTGATTGGGTTCGTTAATCTAGAGTTGTAAATCATACATGTTTGTCTCTTTTATTCATGTGAACGCCAGAACCAATGAGAAGCTTATAAAAAAATGATAGTCAAGTACCTTAAGATGTTACCTTACTTGAAGAGTGATGGTACCGTATCACCTTGTGGAAGCTTTCCTTTCTTAGTGGTTGTGCATCGTGTTTGTAGCACCCTCTATGGATCATCTCTTGTGAGCTATGCCTTCCTTGTGTAAATTGTTAACCTTCATGCGTCTCTCTCTTTGTCTCCAATGTGAGTCTATCTCAGGACTTCCCAAGTCGATATCGAAAGTTTCATGCAGGGGTTAGTCCAACAAAATATCCAATATCTACTATAGCATACTATCGGCTCAAAGATCAACCTAGACACCATGTCTAATTTGATTTAGGAGGGCATTTTAACCTAAGCATCATGCTTAATTTAAACTCCCTTGGAAGTAAGATCATCAACCCTAAACTAAGCACCATGCTTAATTAAGAGATAAATGAAACTACTCCAAACCTAGACATATACTAAAGCAAATAAAGGTAGCATGAGAGCATTTATAGAGATCTTACTCAAGTGGAGATGAAGTAGTGTGATTAGTATTTAACAAATTGAGCATGTCTCAAAGGTAGGGACAACCAACATAGCAACATGGCAAAGGATGTTTTTAATGTAAAGTACTCCCCCAAGCTTGAATTTTGCAAAATTCAAGTTTGGATGAATTTAATTCAATGTTGTATGATGATTGGTTGGACATACCTTGTGCTTGTCATTCATCCGATCTTCTTGCTCCAATCCTGGAAAGGTTAGTGACAAGAATACCCGAAGGAATTTTTTACCATTATCCTTATATGCTCAACACACAAGGTAATGTTGCAAATAATTAAAAGCTCATGTTACGATCTGATTAGTGCTTATTTTAGGACACTAAGCTTGTCCTTGGGAAACCATCAATTTATGTTGGCGAAGTGGTTTCCCCTCCGACGCTGATCTATATCAAGATCAACTCAACGAGATCTGCAATATTAATTATAGACATATGCATCGACAACCGCCCTTTTAAAGTTTTTATAAATAGAAAGGAAGAGGGGGTTGGAGATCTCGAATGTGGTGATGTTGGAGAGACCAATGGATTGTGAAGATATTACATATGAGCATGGAGTAAATGAAGTGGCTACGAAATAAATTCCATGCTCATTAATGTTTGGAGTGAAATCCATGTGGTATGGTGAAAATGGTAAGGTGAGTGTGGTAAAAAAGGAAAAGAAAAAGGATACACGGACGACTTGGTTCGAAACTAGCACAGCTACCATTCCCCGGCAACGGCACCAGAAAGCTTGTTGGGTATTTTAAACGCAAACAGAAAAATCCGCGAGCGCAAGGATACCGATGTAGCTTTCACCCGGGAGTATTCCAGAGTATCGATTTTCCACAGGGAACGTGAGTGTACTAATTAAGATTCAAGATCGTCCAAGGATAACTATATAATTATTTTTGGTGGGAAGAGAGGAAGTTTCCTGAGAGTTCTCTAGTTGATCTAAGAATCAAGAATTACTTCAAAGATTATTTATTTCGGGACAACAGAACACTAACCACAGAAAGAGATGAGAAGAGGGCTAGGAAGCTCTGACTACGGTCCTATAAACACCGATCCGAACGAGGTGGAATACGTCGACCGTTAGAGCTGTCACTACCCTAGGGCTACCACAACAATCCGCAGGATTGGGTGCAATTCCAGGTAATTGCAAGACTAAACACCACGTCTAATCTATTAATTACTACTCTAGCGTTATAAAGACTAGAGCACGTGATGGAAGCGGGAATCCAATAAATAACTTGAATGTAAATAAAAGTAATTAAAGAACTCTGGAATTATGAATTGAAGAACTTGGAGAACGATGAAGAACGAACCAGTTGCAGCAAAAGTATAATGTTGAGGAAGATCCGACAGATTCGGCTCCTCCTCCGCTCTCCTCTTCTCTCTCCCTATTTTCTAGATTACAACTAGAACTAACTAGAACTAGAACTAGAGGAACTAGAACTAGAACTAGAACTAGATGAACTAGAGAGATCCTCTCTACTTGGATGAATAATTGAAACCCTAGCTTTGATTCTGTAGAAGAGGTGTGCTCTCCAGGGGCCAGGGGCCTTGCTTATATAGTCTTTTCAGATGAATCTAGGCCGTCGGATCAAACCAACATTGATTAAACGATTATCCTTGATCCTTTAGGTCGGTGGAGCGTGATCCGCGAAACGGGTCCGAATTGGACACTATAGGAGGGCGAGCGCCCTAGGGGGGAGGGCGGGCGCCCTGCCCCCGGGCCTGATCGCCTTCTCGTTCGTTCTCGTGGCTTCTGTAGTCTCCTAGATGATAGAAAATTGTATGGCATGTTAATATCTCTATGTAAACCCGACGTGTGGGCCTTTCCTCCGTATTTCCTGATAACCCCCTGGAGAAATAGACAAACACCAAAACTCGTGGAATTCTCTTAGATAAAACCCTAAGTTTGGGTGTTGGTTGCATTTGGATCCTTTTCCATGATTAGTCGATGGTTAAATGTGAGCATTAAGGACCGTCAACAACGACCGAACAGCTCGGTGTGTAGACTCAACCACGCTCGTGGAGACGGCCACGACGGCACTAGAGACGGCCACGGCGGCACTGGAGACAAGGACGAAGACGAGGACGGATGGCGGCGGCAAGGGCTCAACGAAGACGAGGACAGCTGGCGGCGAGGGCTTGATGAAGACAAAGATGAGGATGGTTCGGATCAAAGGCTGCCGGTGCTAAAGGGGCTTTAACACTGGCTGGTGGCACGCGCAGGTGTTAAAGAGTGACCCTTTAGCACCGGTTCCAGCCACCAGCCGGTGCTAAAGGGACTCTTTAGCACCGGTTTCAGCCACCAGCCAGAGCTACAGGGTCCTCAGGGTGGGTTCCTAAAATTTCCGGGCCCCTTTAGCACCAGTTCCAACCACGGGCTGGTGCTAAAGGGCCCAAAAACAGATCTACCCACCTGTTTTTTAGTTTAGCTTTTTAATTTGTTTTTGCTTTTTATATATACAATAAATCTTATTAATTCTATAGTAAATTGAATATTTTGCATAATATTTTTTAAAAAGTGACATGTATTTTATTTTTCTTTAATGTACACATGAAAAATTTTAACCTAAAATATCTTAGTGTCTTTTTTAAATTTTCAATAAGTTTGTAACTAATGTTTAGTATTTTGTTAATGCAAAAATATATTATTTCAATAAATTTAAAAAACTGTCTCCAATCAATAAGAAATCTATTTTCACATCATATTGACGTTAAACTTTTTATTTTTGTCATTTATTACTCAAAATGCGAGTAGCGTACAATTTTCATCAAATGAAAAAAATCTATTTATCACATAAAAATAAAAAATTTAGTATTTGGTTTTTTTTGTTTTTGTTTATATACATATATATGTTTGCTAGGTCATATAAAAATTGTATTTTCATCATTTGTTTGTATATATATATATATATATATATATTTAAGGTGAATGTATTTATATACTAGATCTTATTAACTGTATAGTAAATTAAATACTTGACAGGAAAGTTTAGTAAACTAAATGCATCACTGTTAACAAGAATCAGCAGAAATACACCAACCTCGACAACACAAAACATAAATAAATATTTGAGTTAATACATAAAAAATTTACAACACATACTATTAAACATGACTTTATATTAAGTGGGCACAACAATCAACTTCTTCTTGACGAATGACCATCTATTATGATCCTACCGTAACCATGGAGTATCCTCATTGTTTAACAAAATGCTTGGGTCTTTGTTGACTATGAAGGGCGGAATTCGGTCATCCCCTGACATGTTTGACTTGTCCTCAATTCTGACAATGTTTCTTTTTCCAGAAAGGACAATGTGGCACTTTGGCTCATTGACGATCGAGTGTTCATCATTTTCTCTCTCTTTAGTTTCGTAGACATGTCTTTCACATAGAACAACTGACTCACGTCCATAGCAAGGACGAATGGTTCATCTTTGAACTCACAATTGTTAAGGTGCTACGGACGAATGGTTCATCTTTGAACTCACAATTGTTATGGTCTACGGTTGTCATCCCATACTCCTTGTCAACTGTTACCCCACCTCCGGTCGTCTTCACCCAATGGTGCAGAAACAAAGGAACTTTAAAACTAGTTGCATAGTCTAGTTCCCATATGTCTTCTATGCATCCATAATATGTTTGTCTGTTCCCATTTGGATCTGTGGCATCCACACGCACACCACTGTTTTGGTTGCTGCTCCTTTTATCTTGACCTACTGTGTAAAATGTGTTACCATTTATCTCATACCCTTTATATGTGAGGACATGCCATGATGGTTGCCTAGCCAACAAATAAAGTTGCTCATCAATGTTTTCATCATCCTGACATTTTTGTGCCACCAATCACCAAAAATTTGCATGTGCTGACGCATTATCCAAGCTTCATTCTTCCCAGGCCACTTGAACCGTAGAAAATCCTTGTGTGCCTCGACATATGGTTCCACCAATGAGGAGTTCTGGAGAACTGTGTAGTATGCTTTATTAAAGTAATCGTCTTCCATACCAATATATATTTTCTTTCCAAGTGTTCCCTTTCCGTTGAGTCTGCCCTCGTGTCGAGACTCAGGAATGCCAATTAGGTAAGGTCTGGAATAAAGTCAACACATAACTCTATGACCTCCCGTAGCCCTTGGCGATGCTTCATTTTGGCCGAGAACGGTTATGGACATATTTCTTTAGGATACCCATGAATCTCTCGAACGGGAACATGTTGTGTAGGAACACAAGATCGAGAATACGAATCTCCTTGATCAGGTGAACTAGGAGGTGTGTCATGATATCGAAGGAGGAGGAGGAACACCAACTCAAAGCTGACGAGACATTGAACGACATCATCCTATAGAGTAGCTAGTTGCTCTAAATTGATTGCCTTCTGAGAAATTGCATTGAGGAATGCACATAGCTTTACGGTGGCTAGACGTACGTGTGGAGGTAAAATTCCTCTTAAAACCACCAGAAGCAATTGCGTCATAAGCACGTGACAGTCATGGGACTTAAAGTTCAGGAATTTCTTCTCTGGCACATTAATTATTCTCTTGATATTGGAGGAGAATCCATATGGGATCTTGATGCTACTAAGACATTCAAACATGATTTCCTTCTCTTCTTTGCTCAAAGTGTAGCTAGCAAGGCTTAAGTAATGATGTCCACCATTTGTCTTTTCTAGATGCAGGTTGTCTCGTTCTTTTATGCGCTGCAAGTCTTGTCGTGCTTCAAGTGAATACTTAGACTTCCCGTAGACACCCATGAATCCAAGCAAGTTAATACAAAGATTATTTAGCAGATGCATCCCGTCGATTGTGTTGCGGACCTCTAGGACATTCTAGTAAGGTAGCTCCCAAAATATGGATTTCTTCTTCCACATGGGTGCGTGTCCCTTAGCGTTCTTGGCAATAGGTTCACTGCCATGTCCCTTTTCCAAACACCACTTTTATATCCTTGACCATTTTGAGTATATTATCCCCGGTTCGGTTGAGAGGCTTGGTCTGGTGGTCTACCTTGCCTTTAAAATGCTTTCCTTTCTTTCATACTGGGTGGTTCACAGGAAAAACTAATAGTGGCCAAGGTACATGACCTTTCGAAAGGTCCTTGTTTGGTTTTGGTAATTGAGTGACAACTTAGGTGGACTAATAGTGTTTATGTGAGATACACAGGAGATTAGTCCACAGGTGATTATGTGATGATGGAGGAGCTCATTTCATATGAGACATGACATGAAGTCATATGACCAAGGTGGAGAAGATCAAGATGAGGCTTGGCTTGATGGACTGGTTGCAAGAGTGAAGGGCAAGTTGGAGGCTTTGAAGCGAGGGACTGCGTGTGATGGTGAAGCTTGAGCAAGACTTGGCGCGGATGGACCGAGGCAACGGTGAAGAGCAAGTGAGGTCAAGATCGATGAACCAATATGGTCATGTGATGATATGAAATGGATCATATCATTTGGTGGCTGGTTGATGCATGTATTGCATCAACATTGGAGGAGATGGAATGGAAAGCGCAAGGCAAAGGTATAACCTAGGACATTTCCATTTAACCGATCATAGGTGAGTAGAGAAGTTTATGACCGGATTTAGGATAGATGGCCGTACTATCAAGAGGGACAAACTTGTTTGCATATCGGTCATCTAGTGCCACTTGAGTGATCTAACTTCACATACATGTTAGGATCGAGTGGCGTGGCATGTTTGAGAGGCTAACTCATTTGGGAAAATGTTTGTGAGAATGCTAAGACACATGCACATGGTAGTGTACACTTGGTGGCGTTGGCACTTCTGCAAAGGAGGTGGAGATCCTAGGGTAGAGAGGAGTTTTGAGAAAATTAAGTGTATATTTTCTATTGCGCCAGTGGGAAATTTGGAGAAGTTGTGGACGCAGGTGTTGGCAGCACCGGATGCTGCCCCTGCGCGTTCGGTGAGGTGTATGACTCTAGCGCATGTGAGCTGAGCACACCGAACATGGGTAGGATACTGTTCGCGCGTTCGGTGTGGCTTGACGTCAGGGAGTGTTTCTGACTGAAGAGCACCAGACGCTCAGGGTGCATCCGGTGGCTCACGTCCGGTGACCCTACAAGTTTGTGATGCTCTCTACGCACGGGACCGGTGCGCACCGGACGCGTCTGGTGTGAACTAGAAGAACGACCGATGGTGCTATGCAAGCGCGCGGGCTAGCCATTGGCGGCAACAGTCGAGTTCAAACGGCTAGTGACATGTGGCTGTCGCCTGAGCACTGGACACTGGGGTTGAGCGTCCGGTGACTCTCTGCAGTGCGTCCGGTGCCCACGAGTTTTGCCCAGTGAAGGGGCAACGGCTATTTCAGCCCTTGGAGCTATAAATAGAAGTGGTGGCTAGCCTTGGCTGGTGCTGAGCACCCTTGGGACTTAGTGTCCATGCTTGGGGAGTGCTAGGAAGGCCTCTAACTCACTTGTGCTTGCAAGAGTGCGAATCAATAATGAGTGAGTGATTCTAGTGCATTGCATTGATTGATTGCATCGAGTGGCACTAGGTGTTCGTGTTGCAAGCCAGTGGTGCTTGTTACTCTTGGAGGTTGCTACCTCCTAGATGTCTTGGTGGCTTGTGACTGCGTTGAAGCACACAAGGATATTGTGCGGTGCTCTAGAGAAGAGATTGTGAGGGGTACGGTGCTCACTCTGTGGGAACATGAAGAGCAACTCTAGTTGAGCGAGACGTGAAGAGCGACAAGTGGTCTGACCGGGTCAAGTGCTAGAGCTTGTGGTAAGCACTCCACGTGGGAGAGTGTGACTTGTGGGTCACCACTAGCAAGAGGACTGGCGGCAACCTTAGAGCTTGTCTCAACGGGGACGTAGCTTGGTGGCAACCAGGTAAACCTCGGGAGAAAATCATCGTGTCAAAATTGTTCTACCTGTTGGTTTGCATGTCCCTAACACAAGCTTGTTCTTACATTGATATACCTGTGCTTGTGTAGTTGTTCTTGTAATAATTAGTTAGCTTGTATAGCTTGCTAGTTACCTTCTTTCTTGTATAGCTAGAAGTAGTTCCCTTACATAACTAATTTGGTTTGTGTAACCTTGTTAGTCACATTGCTTAGTTTGTGTAGCTAAGTAATATGCGCTCTCTGTTGATGGGAAATAAGACCCTATTCTATATACTCAAAAGCCCATCAACAGTCCTCGATTGAAGGAAGATAAGCATCACACGAACATATTTATCACTAATAAAGTTCCACTTATACTCTTAGCTTGTTCAATGAAGGGAAGAAGGAAAGGAGCCCTATGGGCCCCATAACCTCGGTCAGCCGACCATGGTTTGGGCTCACCAGGGGCTCCCCTCCATGGCATGAGCCATGGCATACTCCAAGGAGTCAATCCCAACCCTTAGATCCAAGTGTGCTTGCCCTCAGCAGTTCAAACACTTAGCACATGGATCCTTGGGCCCACATGGAAGCAAGCAAGTGTCCAACCAGACTCAACTTTGGACAACACTTCACATGACAAGTGGGGACAGCACCAAGAGGCCAATGGTGGGCTAGGGGCCCCAAAGGACGGTCGGTCGACCGACCAATTGGGTCATGCCACCTAGCCTAGCCTCCCAGCAACCTAAGGATCTTCCAGAAGGTCAGTGGGACCCACTGTCATCAAGATGTTAGGTCGACCGACCTACATGTGGGCCCCATCTTGAGTCGGTTCACTCCCACCGACGTCCCCATGATGAACATGTGATGGAAATCCCCAACTGTTGATCATATGGCGGTTCTATGGTCGGTTTGATCCAACATTGAAGAAGAGGGAGCACGTGGATCGCTAACGTGGCACTGGAGTAGCCCCTACTCCATCTCTCCCCTATAAATACCCCCTTAGAGAGCGTAGTTAAGCATGATGTATCTTAGGAAGAGCTACTCTTAGCTAAGTGTGAGAATGGAGGGAAGAGAGTGAGGAGTTCCCCGAGGAGGAGTCCTGGCCTGTTGGGAGTCTTCTTCTAGGAGCGCCTCAGCGAATGCTTGTCTTCTAGTAAGTCTTCCTTCTAGTTGCCTTTCATCTGAGTACTTCTAGTATTACTTTCTGTCTTAGTTTATTTTAAGTATACAATCGGCGTAGTGGAACATTGATTTGCCTTGTGTGAAGTGCTTGAAACCTTAGCTGGGTCTAGAGTAGTAGAACTAGTGTAGACGTGGTGTCTAGACTAAGTCTGCGGTTGTGGACTTCTTGTCGCACCTGAAGAATGCCAGCAGCGAAGCGTGATAGGCCTCTGCTGGACATTAGGAGTTCTCTTCAGTGCGTTGTTAGGAAAGTTGCAAATAATAGTTGGCCTGCATGGTAGCTTCCTAGGGAAGTGTTTCGCCACATCCTTTTCACCTATCGGCCACAGTAGGAAGGGAGTTAACTCTCAGTATGCTTAGGATAGCTTAGCTAGAAGTCAAATACTAGAAATACCTCTCCACCCAATCCTAAGCCATTTGATCATCATCCGACAACTCAATTGTGTAAGATCCAAATGGCTAGAGGAGGGGTGAATAGCCTATTTAAAATTTTCTACAAACTTCAACTAGACAAGTTGATTAGTAAAACAAAAGGTGAAGCTATTCTAGCACTAGCACAACTAAGCTTTGCAAGCCACCTACACAAGTCTAGCAAGAAAGCTAAACACTAGTTACAACAAGAAAGCACAACTAGAAGCTTGCTACACTCCTAAATGAGAAGACTAAACTAAACAAGCTAAACAACAAGCAAGGTAAACAAGTAAGTAAAGGAGTGAAGAGTGATTGTTATACCAATGTTGTAGAGTTGAGATATATCCAACCAATCACTAACAATCACAAGAGAATCCTCGGCAAGAGATGACACAAGATTTTTACTGAGGTTCACTTGCTTCCCGGCAAGCTAGTCCTCGTTGTGGCGATACACCCACTTGATGGATCACGAGCTAATTGGCAATCCAAAGTCAAACCCTGAATGGGTGCCGCACATCCACTCACAAGATGGGGATCCTCCAAGCCACGAGCAATCCACTAGAGTAGCCAATTGCGATCTCCCGTGGAGAAGGCTCAAGAACCCCTCACAAATCACTTGGTGAGGCTCGAAACAATCTCCAATCACGAGCTCAACACCACCGCTGCTCCAAGCTGTCTAAGGCATCGGGAAACACCCAAGAGTAACAAGAAATCCATAGCAAACTCAATAATCAAGTGCCACTAGATGCAACTCTCAATGCAATGCACTTGAATCTCACAAAGATTAGCAATCAAGCACAGGAGATGAGTGGAGGGAGTGTTCTCTAGCTCAATGTATGTCTCAAGTAATCAAATGTGCAAGAGTCTCCCTCCCAAAGCCAGCCACCAACTATTTATAAGCCCCCTCAAAGAACTAGCCGTTGGCCTCTTTCACTGGGATGAAAACGGGGGCACCGGACGCTACCAAGTGAGCACCGGACGCTCGACCCCCCTGCATCCGGTGCGCTGGGGTAGGCCACGTGTTCTCCTTGAATCTCGCGTGTTAGTTTCTAATGGCTACCTGCAACACACCGGACGCTCTGCAGGTCCACACTGGACGCGTCCGGTGCACACCGGACTCATGCACAGAGAGTTCCGCAAACCTATATGGTCACCGGACGTGAGTCAAGGGATGAGTTCATTCTTCTCATTCCTAACGACCGTCATTCCTCCTTTCTTTGGCACTACTTGGATAGGGCTAACCCACTCACTATGTGGCACAGGATAAATAATCCCAGCATGATAGAGTTTGAGGACCTCTTTCTTAACAACCTCTCGCATAGCATTGTTAAGTCTCCGTTGTGGTTCCCTTGAAGGTGTAAAATTGGGATCAATAGGGATACGATGAGTGCAGAGAATGGGACTAATGCCTGTGAGATCTTCAAGAGAGTAGCCAAATGCTGATCTTTGCCTTTCAAGAACAGTGACAAGTTGTTGTGTTTCATAATCGGAAAGCTTGTCACTGATAATTACTAGAGTTTTTGGGTTGTTGTGCAAAAAGACATATCTAAGGCTAGAAGGAAGAGGTTTTAATTCAATCGAAGGAGGTGAAGGTTGTTCATTTTTGTCTAGCTCAATGGGTTCTACCAACTCTTCTTCTTCTTGAACAAAGTGTTCATGATTAAAGAATGGTTGGGCCATCTCCTCTCGAGTCAGCATTAAGATCTCCTCAATAGGATTTGGTTCAAGTTTGGGTTCCACTATCGTGTTAATTGATATAGAAAGAGGAACAACAATAGTGGAATTCCCAATCTTGAAGTCTAAATGACCTCGTTGTGGTTGTTCTTGTAGAAGTTTCATGATTGGTCTGCCAATCAAGAGAGGAATCTCCGGTATGTCAAAATGTGAAAATCTAGACATATTCCAGAGTCCTTGATTCTAACAGGAACTGCCCTTAATACCCCATGGCTTTCTAGAATTAATCTAGATGGACTTTGTAAAAGTTTTTGAGATGGGGTTATGGACTCGTTGGGATAAAGAGTGTCAGCTAACTCCTTGGAAATAACATTTATCCCAATATATGGATTGTAGTGGACCTTCCTAGCGGATCGTCTAATTTGGCACAGAAGAGTGGTTGAAGGAGTGATGATTTGAGCTACCTCAGGAGACATCTCTGCTTCTTTTAGCCATTCATAACTCAGAATAGCCGAAAGGCTTTTGATGTGTTCTATGTCAACAGATTCTACTCTTAGAAAAGAATGAGTGGTCCCTGCTAGAGGTCGTGTTTGGATAGGAAAATTCGAGGTGTTTCCATAATCTTCAAAAAGATCTTCCTCGAATTCAAAGGGATGCTCTAAAGGTGGTGGTTCATCATCCCTTAGTTGGTTTTGCATTCCCTTATCAGGAGGTTTCTCTACAACCAAATTAATGGATGGGTCAGGTGGAATTTCTATCTCGGTTGCAAGTTCTTCATCTTTTGGTTTAGGATCAGGCTCAACTTCTTTTTCTTCTTCAGGAAACTCATCATAAATGCCTGTGTAAGGGGTATTTTCAAGGATTCTCTCTAGGATAGCTCTCCCCTCATCTGTGAGTTTGTGTGTGAATGAGCCTCCTAAAGCAATGTCGAGGTGAAGAGCAGCTTCCTTGTTTAGAACACGATAAAAGTGGTAGTACAGTACATGGTCAGGCAGGGAAAGGTTTGGACCGAAATTACTAAGGCTTGTGAACCTAGCCCAAGCTGCTCCTAAAGTTTCCTTCTCTCTTTGTTTGAATCTAAGAATTTCGATTCTAAGGTCAGCGATTCGAAAAAGTGGGAAGAAAGCGAGACAAAAGTTGTCCCGAAGTTCATCCCAATTTCCATTAACGCATCCTACAGAATGAGCATACCACTTCTTTGCTCTTCCCAAAAGGGAGAACAGAAATAATTTCCATTTAAGGGTTTCTTGTGTCATGCCAGAAATAGATTGGCAAGAGCACAACTGCTCGAATTCTCTAAGGTGGGTGTATGGATCTTCATCTACTTGCCTAGAGAAGGGTTGCTTCTGAATCATGGCTATTAGATCAGGGCCAAGGTCGTAGCCATCTGTATGAATTGGATGTGATGATGGTGGTGGCTCTAATAACTCGCCCTTTGGAGCAAAGAATTTATTGATAGGAGTGAAATCCATGTGGTGTGGTGAAAATGGTAAGGTGAGTGTGGTAAAAAGGAGAAGAAAAAGGATACACGGACGACTTGGTTCGAAACTAGCACAGCTACCGTTCCCCGACAACGGCGCCAGAAAGCTTGTTGGGTATTTTAAACGCAAAAAGAAAAATCTGCAAGCGCACGGATACCGATGTAGCTTTCACCCGGGAGTATTCCAGAGTATCGATTTTCCACAGGGAACGTGAGTGTACTAATTAAGATTCAAGATCGCCCAAGGATAACTATATAATTATTTTTGGTGTGAAGAGAGGAAGTTTTCTGAGAGTTCTCTAGTTGATCTAAGAATCAAGAATTACTTCAAAGATTATTTATTTCGGGACATCAGAACACTAACCACAGAAAGAGATGAGAAGGGGGCTAGGAAGCTCTGACTAAGGTCCTACAAACACCGATCCGAACAAGGTGGAATACATCGACTGTTATGGCTGTCACTACCCTAGGGCTACCACAACAATCCGCAGAATTGGGTGCAATTCCAGGTAATTGCTAGACTAAACACCACGTCTAATCTATTACTTACTACTCTAATGTTGCAAAGATTAGAGCACTTGATGCAAGCGGGAATCCAGTAAATAACTTGAATGTAAATAAAAGTAATTAAAGAACTCAGGAATTCTGAATTGAAGAACCTGGAGAACGATGAAGAACGAACCAGTTGCTGCAAAATTACAATGTTGAGGAAGATCCGACAGATCCGGCTCCTCCTCCGCTCTCCTCTTCTCTCTCCCTATTTTCTAGATTAAAACTAGAACTAGAACTAGAACTAGAACTAGAACTAGAGGAACTAGAACTAGAACTAGATGAACTAGAGGGATCCTCTCTACTTGGATGAATAATTGAAACCCTAGCTTTGATTCTGTAGAAGAGGTATGATCTCCAAGGGCCAGGAGGCCTTGCTTATATAGTCTTTTCAGATGAATCTGGGCCGTCGGATCAAACCTACATTAATCGCATGGTTTTCCTTGATCCCTTAGGTCGGTGGAGCATGATCCGCGAAAAGGATTCTGATTGGGCACTGTAGCAGGGCGGGCGCCCAAGAGAGTAGGGCGAGCGCCCTGCCTCCGAGCCCGATTGCCTTCCTGTTCGTTCCCGTGGCTTCTGGAGTCTTCTAGATGGTAGAGAATTGCGCGGCACATTAATATCTCTATGTAATCCCGACGTGTGGGCCTTTCCTCCGTATTTCCTGACAACCCCCTGCAGAAATAGACAAACACCAAAACTCGTGGAATTCTGTCAGATAAAACCCTAAGTCTGGGTGTTGGTTGCATTTGGATCCTTTTCCATGATTAGTTAACAGTTAAATGTGAGCATTAAGGACCGTCAACACCTCCGTTGATAGGACAGGCAGAATTTGTATTACGGAGTAAGTCTTCGATGCTCTGATTTACTTTAGCAATTTTCCTTATACATGAATGAAGAGTCTTTTATGCTATATATGATCTTGTAGATAACTAGAGTAGATTGTGACTTAGTAGATAGTAGATAACTTAGAATCCATTCTCTAGCTAATCCGACATCACCTTACATATATGAGGAGTAGTCTATTTTCTAATGGCTGTGTTATTTACCCATGAGCTTAAATTCCATTATCATTATTATTATGGCTTACCCCCTCCTAAAGCAAGTGACTGTGTGACGAGTTCCTCATTAGTAATCATGTTCTTGCAAGTTTATCTCTAGTCTATGCCTTGATAGATTTTATTCATCTCCATTGTTCTCTTAGGCAAAATTATAAATAGAGATACCTGGAATACTTACCTGGTGAAATGCTACAATGAGGTGTTTTATCTGTGCACTTGCGGATAGAATAGATTATTTTCTAAAGAGCCTCCATATTTATAAATACCTTTGTACACTCTGGCACCATGCTGGAGATGACAACCTAGTATCTAAGTGGTGTTAGTAAGTGTCAACAAGCATTTCTGGCGCCGTTGCCGGGGAACACATAGAAAGAAGGAGACAGTAAGGAAAGTCAGGAAGTCAGTCAAGGTTATTCACATAAAATATTAGACTAGACTATAGAGAAATAATTGCATAAAACAGCTACTAAGTGAGAAATCATAACAAGGCACCTCTATTTTGGCAAGTTCACCCTGTTGTTTTTATATGTTTATATTTTTATACAGGGTATATCAGGATTGACTTTGGTACATTCAACTCTTCATCATCAGAACCAAAGCAATCATGAAAGAAAGAAGAAGCTAGCTACCAATTGCTGAAGCTATGGCACAGAAGACCCTACGAGAATTCTCTACTCCAAGCCTTGAGAACATTCCAACTGGTCCAAGATTTGCAGTAGAAGAAGAAGCACCCGTGTTCAAACTAAAGTTAAGTCTCATCAATTTGGTACAAGCTACACAATTCAGTGGAAAGGCACATGAAGATGTCAGTGCACACTTGCAGAATTTCTTAGAGATTGGAAGCACAATCCACATCAACAGAGTCGACAAAGACGTCATACTGCTTCGCCTTTTTCCATTCTCACTAGAAGGGAAAGCAAGCAAGTGGTTCTACATTCATCAAGATAACATCAACAACTGGACGAACTTGTCAGATGCCTTTCTATCAAAGTTTTTTCCAATGGGCAAGACAGCTGCCTTAAGGGGAAATATTGTCAGTTTCCAACAGGAGAAGACAGAAACCATTCTAGAAGCATGGGAGCGTTTTCAAGGATACATATCAGATTGTCCTCATCATGGAATGGCCACATGGTTACTTATGCAGACCTTCTATCATGGATTAACCCAGAAGGCTCGTGAGTGCCTTGATGCATCTGCTAAAGGATCATTCTTGGAGTTTACAATTGGAAAAGCAGAGATACTTTTGGATAAGATAGTAGAAAACCAAAGCTGGTTCCAAGATAAAGCTCAACAATGTCATCAAACTGAAGAAATACCAGAAGAAGTAAATGCATTATCAACCAAGATGGAAAATTTGCTCCATTGGATTGTCCAGAGAGCCAAGTTCAAAGAAGATCAAAGGGCCATTGAGACAGCATACAAATATCAACCTACCTCGAGTCAACCCAATAGCAAAGGTATGAATTCAGGTAACACTTTCAAGCAACTTTCATTAAAAGAAATAATTGCTCAACAATCAAAAACTAACGATGAAGTTAAACAAAGGCTAGACACAAATGAATCATCTCTAAAAGATATACACAATAAAATGGATTTTCTATTAACTGCCTTTGATGAGCAAAACACTCTTAATAAAAGGGTAGAGCTTAAATTAATAAAGTTAGCTGCTGCATTGCCTGTTGCTACTAACATTGAGCAGGTAAAGAACATAACTACAAGAGGAGGCAAAGCCAGTAGGGATCCCCCATACCCAAAAGAGAAACAGAGAACATCAGCACCAGTGCAACCAGCAGTGATAGAAGAAGAAAGCCTAGTTGAAGTAGAAGATCTGCTACAACCACCAAGAACTGGAGAAATGAGAAAAGATTTTTACGACACCAACTATTTGTCATTTCTCAGAAGAAACAAAGGACTGCAGTCGGATGAGCAGTTTGGTAAGTTTGTAGAGGTCATTCAGAAATTATATGTCAACATACCTCTGCTTGATGCTATACAGGTACCTACATATGCAAAGTACATCAGAGATATTCTTAACAAGAAGAGACCACTGCCCACCACTGAGGTTATCAAGCTGACAGAAGAATGTAGTGCGGCCATCCTCAACAAACCACCAAGGAAGAAGAAGGATCCTAGATGTCCCACCATTGATTGCTCGATCAGAAACCAACACTTCAACAATGCACTGTGTGATCTCAGAGCAAGTGTCAGTGTGATGCCAGCATCAGTCTTCGAGAAGCTTGAGCATACGACCCTAGAACCAACATCAATGTGCCTGCAACTAGCAGATCAATCAGTTCGACACCCGTTGGGCATCGCTAAAAACATTCCAGTAAAGATAAGAGATTTCCTTGTGCCAGTAGACTTCGTGGTACTGGACATGAGTCCTGACTCAAAAGTATCCATCATCCATGGAAGGCCATTTCTGAGCACTGCCAATGCCCACATTGATGTCGGGAAAGGAGAAATCAAGTTCAACATAAACGGACAAGAAGAACACTCCACATTCAAGCCCAGACCAGAGAGAGACTCTACAGTGAAGGAAGTTCATGAAGAAGAACCACTAGAGACACCATCTCCAGAGGAAGGTAATTCAGAAGATTAAAAAGATTTGGAGGTCCAACTTGGGGGACCTAAAAATCCCAAACCCTCGCCGGGAGGTAAATCGGTATTTATCCGCATCCTTAATTCTCTCATATTTAATTCTTGCATTAGTCATATTTATTCATAGCATTATAATAATCAAAAGCCCCATATAAATAATATTTGTGGTTTGTGACAACCCATATTTATTAATTATTGTGGAGGCACAAAAATATTTTTCATTATCATTTCAAAATAAGTTTCAATTCTCATAGATTTTCCTGCATTATATTTAATTATAGCAACCTTCTAGAAGCATGACCCACACTCCTTGGGTCCCACATGTCATACACCACACCTCACATACATCCCATCATATTATTTGATCCACCAACATATCTCCACTCACCAGCATTTTTCCACCGACCAACCACTACCCATGAATTATTTTTTGGCTTAAAGATTAAGCAAAGGAGGGAATAGAAAAGTTGCAGCCAGGATGGGCACCAAAGGTGGGCGCCCACCCTGTCCCCCCTTCCTCCTATAAATTGCCACCTCCTGCATCCATCTCCATCACACAAGCCTCCTAGAAAACCATGCAAGTTTTAGTTTCCAGAGAAGGAGCTCTTGTAGTGAAGGAGAGTAGAAGAGAAGAGTGGAAGAGAGGTTGGTAGTCTCTGAGTGAGAGGGTGAGGTTCACCTAGTAAGTAGTGATCCTACTATCCAGAGCCGAAGTAAAAGTTGTTTAGGGGGAGGTGCTACCAAAATAAAAACTTGTCTTGAACGACTAACCCCTAGACTACTAACATTTCGGACAGCTGACCACTAACATTTTCTCTCACATTTTCCACTAGTTGTGTGTGTGTCAACTTTTGTCTACAGGATGTTCAAGAAGGTGAAGAACGCAAGGAAGGTCCTCAGGAACATAGGTACAAGGAGTTCATCCCGACACTCCTCAGAGATGAGCGTCAACCTGACATCCCCGCAAGCTCCATCATCTTCATCTGATCTGCAAGTCAAGGTCCTTCTCAAGATAGGAGACCTTGGACTGAAGACCCGCAGGGAAAACGAAGTTTACCAGCAACTAAAGAACAAAGATTTCATTCACACCCCCACTCTTGATCCTATCTTGCTACAAGAAACAGGTATGGATACTGAATTCGATTTGATTTTCAGATGGTGGGATGGACAAATTTTTGGAACATAACTGAGCTGGGTTTCCGTCTTCTCACCCTTGAATTTCTTTCGATATTATATTGTCTTGGAGAGAACTGAGCGACCATCACGGTTTTTCTTCAAGATGGATCTTGGACATTGACTCCGACTTACCCAATTTTGAGAGACACCAGCTCTAGAGAGAGATATCTAGAGATGAGTTTTAGAGCCAAGCCCGAACCAGCGACATGGAACACCCCACTCTTAGGATGTTCCACAAATGGCTCGGGTACAATCTTTTCCATCGTGATGATATTAGAAAAGTAAGAGTAGGAGATTTACAACTTCTATATGCTGTTATAAATAAAGTATCCACTTCACCTATTACACTTTTGGTTTCTCATTGGCTTAGTATACCTAATCTTTAGGGACCTGTCGGGTGTACTTCACTCATCACTCGTCTAGCCTCTAATCTTAATTTGCTAGAAAACTCGTCATTGGAATTCATTGATGAGTTACGAATTTATCATGGCTATGACACATTAGGCAAGCTCGGATGTTGAAAAAAGAAGGGAATATAATGTATATGTTATACGATAATAAAGGCAAGATTCGGTTACCTAACCCGAACCTTGGCCTCTATGTTGTTCAAAATTATTTGATTGAGATTGCAGTGACACCGGTAAACCAGAGAGCTCCACAACCAGTGGCATCTGAAAGGATGACCACTCATCGAGAACGCACTTGGTATGGAGCTGATCTCGGGCCGAAAGAAGCAGCGCACCTGCATTATTGTGACTACAATCCCCGAGTCCTTCGGGACCCATGGGTTCGACATGCTCAACCACAAGAGCCAACACAGGAGACATGGCCGGAGAGCCAAGATCACCAGTGGACAAACCCGCCTTTCCATACGGGCAGACACTCCACTGATCCATATGGAGCTTCAGGATCCAGACATCCGCCCCAATTTGATGCAGGACGATACTCTGACGCCTCTTATGCTTTCACGAACGACTACTACCAAGAGGCCGGCGCTTTCTTCACCCGTACTGACAACACCCTCCTCGACATCCAGAATACGCAAGCGGAACATGGATGACTCCTGGAACAACAACAAAAGTGGAACCAAGATCATGCCACTGCAGTACAAGAACTGAGACAAGACACCACGACAATGACCGACAACATCACCACCATGATGCGATTCTGGAACATTGGGTAAGACCGACAACCACATCCAGCTTGGGGGAGTTCCTCCCCATTTTATCAAGTAAGTTTTTATTTGCCCTTCTTATTTATTCTTTTCTATTTTTAGTGTTTTCTTTTAAAGAGAAAAACTTAGAAAACTCAATACATATTTTCTTGCTTTAATTTACTGCATTCTATAAACATGAAAACAAAATAAAAAGGGTGTGTAGATAAGTGTGCTTTATTTTTCCTACTAAGTGTTAATCTCTAGGAACAAAATAAAAGACCAAAAAAGATGCATGATGGAAATGATGAACAGTTGCTCTGTTTGCTTACTTTCGAGTACCTAGCTTTTATATTAGAGTTCTCCCAGGAATTACTAAAAACTAAAATTTACTATCTATGGGGGCATGAACCTAAAACTAAAGTCTAGGTAAGAGAAGGACATGATATAAAGGTTGAGCTGCTGTTTATCTTGTTCCTACTACACTGAGTTCTGGAGATTTATTTTGAAAACTTACAAATCACATGATGATTTCCTAGCATGACAAAGTTCCTACCATAGCCATACTTGCTATAACATCTTTTACTTATATTCACATTGAGTTTGATCGAGCTGTGTAGACTCTTAGGAGCTTTTCATGTGATTAAATTAAGATATTCACTTGCACACATCCACTACACCATTCACCACC
The DNA here is from genome assembly GCF_000003195.3 of Sorghum bicolor. Taxonomy (NCBI): domain Eukaryota; kingdom Viridiplantae; phylum Streptophyta; class Magnoliopsida; order Poales; family Poaceae; genus Sorghum; species Sorghum bicolor. The sequence goes on from NC_012871.2 coordinate 23,647,378, forward strand.
ATTCATAAAAAAAATTGCTAAAATATTATCACTCACTATCCCAAGTATTGTTATTCTCTCTCTAAAAAGATTCAATGCAGAAGAGACAAGGGTTATGCAAAAATATGCGAGAAAATAAAAAGGGGCAAGTGCCCGGAACCTCAAAAAAGAAAAAAAAGAGAGAGTGAGACGAGAGGTAAAAATGGACAAGTGTCCGGAGTAGAATTAGGGGTACAAAAATGCCCACCTGAGCGGAAAAAATGGACAAGTGTCCGATAGTAGAATTAGGGGTATTTACTACCCACCTGAAAAAAAGAAGATAGCCCATGTCCTCCCAAGGCAAAGATCAAAAAGGAAGAGAGATATCAATATGAGGAGCAATGAGAAGTAAGTTTTATCATCACTTATACATTTTTACCATCACTATCATTTACTCCACCACACATGCACATCTTGATTTAATTATATGCTGAGTTCCTTTGGATCCATGGCTCGATTAGACAACATATGTATGAGCTGTTTTTCACTCCTATGAGCTCCACTTAAATATTCCATTACCTATTGGTAAGTGACATTTTTGGTAAGGATCCACAAATACCACATATAGAGAGACTTGAGAGAATCATAGCTGGGAACTCTGAGCTTTATTTTTGAAAACTTATGCAAAACCCCAGAGCAAAGGTGAAGTATAGACAGGAGGAATAGTGCTTGACTTAATTATTTTGTTTTTCGACTACTTAAGACTTAAGTGCAGATACTAAGTTTCATGACACTTCACTCTAATCTGGAAGAATTTTTATGTGAAAGCATGTGTGCCTGTCAGAAAAGAAAACATCAAAGCAACTCCTGATCCATCTGAGTTTAGCTATTTGCTCAGGGACGAGCAAAGGGTAAGCTTGGGGGAGTTTGTTGACGGTCCTTAAGTACTAAATTTAATCATCAACTAAACATGGAAAAGGATCAATATGCACCAAACATCTAGAATTAGGGTTTTATCTGACAGAATTCCATGAGCTTTGGTGTTTGTCTATTTCTACAGGGGGTTATCAGAAAATATGGAGAGAAGGCCCACATGTCATGTTTACAACGAGATAATGACGTGCCGCACAATTTTCCTTAATCTAGAAGAATCCAGAAGCCACGGGAACGAACGGGAGACCGGACGGGCTCGGGGGTAGGGCGCCCGCCCTCACCCCTAGGGCGCCCGCCCTGGCCTCAGGGCCAATCAGAACCAATCTCCTGGATCGTGCTCCGCTGCCTTTGAGGATGAATCTAAACCATGCAATCAAGGTCGGTTTGATCCGACGGCACAAATTCACTTGAAAGGACTATATAAGCAAGGCCTCTCCACCCCAGGGGAGAGGAGAAATCATTATCAGAGGTAGCCGTCAAAGTTAGGGTTTTAGATCTTCTCTCCCACAGAGAATTAGAATTACCTACTCCCTAATCCTTCAAGTTTAGATGATTGATTAGATAGAATTAGAGAAGTAGAGCCTAGCGCTCTGGATTCAAATCTTCATTAATAAAGATTGGTATTATTTCATATCTTTCTCTACTACTTTGTTCTAATTGCATTATGTCTCTATTTATTATGCTCTTAGTTTGCTCTAGTTCTATATTTGATATAGTTATGATTGATAATGAGTTTATGTATAAGTTTGCAAATCGCTTAGCTCTTGACACGTGGGAGTTAAGTGGTAGATCACATGTAGGCGTGGTGCTTAGATGTTATTTACCTGCAAATGTATCCTATTGGTCGGGTCGTGTGGTAGTTCGTGATAGTGACAGCTTCGTTGATTCTTATATAGTCTACCCTCCGTTGATAGGATAGGCAGAATTTGTATTGCGGAGTAAGTCTTGTGATGCTCTGATTTACTTTAGCAATGTTCCTTATACATGAATGAAGAGTCTTTTATGCTATATATGATCTTGTAGATAACTAGAGTAGATTGTGACTTAGTAGATAGTAGATAACTTAGAATCCATTCTCTAGCAAATCCGACGTCACCTTACATATATGAGGAGTAGTCTATTTTCTAATCGCTGTGTTATTTACCCATGAGCTTATATTCCATTATCATTATTATTATGGCTTACCCCCTGCTAAAGCAAGTGACTGTGTGACGAGTTCCTCATTAGTAATCATGTTCTTTCAAGTTTATCTCTAGTCTATGCCTTGATAGATTTTATTCATCTCCATTGTTCTCTTAGGCAAAATTATAAATAGCGATACCTGGAATACTTACCTGGTGAAATGCTATAATGAGGTGTTTTATCTGTGCGCTTGCGGATAGAATAGATTATTTTCTAGAGAGCCTCCATATTTATAAATACCTTTGTACACTCTGGCACCATGCTGGGGATGACAACCTAGTATCTAAGTGGTGTTAGTAAGTGTCAACACGCGCTGCCAAGCGGCTCGTCGATGAGGTCAAGGTAAGTGCCCTTGTATTCTGCCACAATGTGCATATATTGTTGTTTGTTCACTTCACAATATGTATAATTCCTGCAAGGCTCAATGAAAATGGCGAAGTACCGAAAAAGGTGCTTCGACCAAATTGAGGGCATAGTCGCCGAGAACAAGGCCCTGACCGCGGAGGTGGACCGCCTTCGGTCGGAGGCCGAGGAGAAAGCGGCCGAGAAGGCAGCTCAGGAGGAGCGCCTGCTCGATCTGAATCGGCAACTAGCCGACAAGGATCGGGGGAAGAAAGGTAAGTCAAATGCTCCAAGCAGTTGTAGTTAACTGCGTGGTCGGTTTTGATGACCAGCAATTATTGCTGCAGGTCTAGAGGAGGAAATTGGGTGCCACCGAGAAGAAAGAGATCGGCTCGACCAGGAGCGTGCTGGTGCACTGGAGACCGGGCGCAAGGCTGGCGAGGAGTTGAAGAACAAAAGTCGGGAGTTGGCTGGTAAAAGCTGTTTTTCCCTTTTCGGCCACGTAGTTTTCTTTTCCTCGTGTTTATACTGACTTCTTGCTTGGTTTTCTTTGTAAATTCAGTCATAGTGCTTAAAGTCAACACTAAAAAGCATCTCGACGAGCTGGTCAAGGATCGGGACTCCTAGAAGACCAATTGCATCAAGATCTGGAAAGGAGTAGCCCCGGTACTCGACCTGATCAGCCCCGAGCTCCTCGAGGACCAGCCCCGCGCGCCGAGGCTAACCCCAGTTGAAAAGGCACAGCGGGCGTGGGGTTGGCTTCAGCAGTTTGTTAAGGACGCCGGGGAATTCGCCGGAGCGCACGTCCTCAGTATGGTACGTGCCCACTATCCCCTGGTCGACTTGTCTCGGCTGGAAAGGGGATATCCGAAGGAGGTTGGTCCGAGGGAGGTAGATGACCTTCGTGTCGGCCTGCTCGACCTGTCGTCGACGGTGATCGGTGATATAAATCTCTGCGGGACTTCAACTCTCCCCGACCAGCCCGGATCAGATAGGTCGACTAGAGAGTTATCGGGAGCGTCGATTGCTAGAGATGGGCGGTCGACGCCTGCGGTCTTGACCAGCCAGGCGCCGGTGGCCCCAACCCCATCAGTGGGACAAGAAGACCGTGCAGGTGATCAGCCCGAGCAGTAGGTCTGTAGAGTAGTCTGTAGGAGTAGACTAGGAACCACCCAGAGGGGTGTTTATTGTAAACTTTATATGTAAAGTTTATAATAAAGTTTAATTTATGTGAACCATGGTTTCGAGCGCTGTAAATTTGTTTGAGTGATGTATCACTGAGTTATGTTGATTGCCCTTGAGGAGCTTGTCCTGGAAAGTAATTGTGGCACTTGTCGAGTATTCCGCGCATGCAAAAGTATATAGCAAAAAAGACAAATTTGATTATTATTCATTAAAAAAGATTTACAAATGAAATGTACTGGAACTTAGGGATAGAAACAGCGTAGTTTGTCTATGTACCACGAGTTGGGCAAGCGAGTTCCATTTGGGTACGCCAGTCTGTAAGATGTAGGGCGTGTAATTTTGGCGACCACAAAGGGTCCTTCCCAAGGTGTAGATAACTTGTGCATTCCCTCCTGGCTTGTTTTCCATTTGAGTACCAGATCACCAACCACGAAGGAGCGATCTTTGACGTTCCTGTTGTGATACCGCCTAATAGCCTCGAGATACTTCGCTGTTCGAAGGCACGAATTTAGGCACTTTTCTTCTGTGCAATTGATTTCAAGCTCTCTAGTGAGGTTGGCTGAAGGCTGGTCGAAGTGTTCGACTCTTGGAGATCCAAAGACCACATCCGAAGGGAGCACTGCCTCGGCACCGTAAACCATGAAGTAGGGCAACACACCCGTGTTGCGACTAGGCTGTGTTCGGAGACCCCAGACCACAGCCGGTAACATCTTTCATCCATCGTCCTGGTGCCCTGTCATTTTCTGTATACAGCCTTTTCTTTAGAGCATCGATGATCATTCCATTCGCTCACTTGACTTGACCGTTGGCCCGCGGATGGGCTACCGACACGTACTTTATGACTATGCCTGTGTCATCGTAGAAGTCCCAGAATGTGGTGCCGGTGAACTGAGTGCCCAGGTTAGTGATTATGCTATTGGGAACCCAGAATCTATGTACGATTTGATTGAGGAACTCCACAACCTTCTCAAAAGTTGCTTTGACCAGTGGCATGTACTCGATCCACTTCGAGAATTTGTCGATTAGCACGAACACGAATTTGAAGTTGTCGGGAGCCGGTTTGAATGGCCCGATCATGTCAAGACCCCAACAGGTGAAGGGCCAGGACGACGGAATCGTTTGGATCTCATGAGCAGGTACGTGGGTCCGCTTGGCGAAGAACTGGCATCCTTCACAATGTCAAACCAGTTTCTCAGCGTCAGCGACTGCGATTGGCCAGTAAAAACCTGCCCGGAAAGTCTTCCCGACCAGTGTTCTGGAAGCGGCGTGGTTGCCACAGGACCCAGCATGTATGTCATCCAGGAGCTTGACGCCATCATCTTGGGATATGCATTTCAGCAAGACTTCTGAACTTGTGTTCTTACGCATAAGTTTGCCATCGACCAGTATGTAATTTCTAGATCGCCGGATAAAGCGCTCGTTCTCTGTTTTATCTTGAAACCCTGAACCGTCCCAGAAATACTTGATGAAAGGAGTGCGCCAGTCATGGCTGCTGGTTGTCGGAGTGGTATCGTCGATGAGCATTGCTTCGTTGGGTGGCTTGTCGACCAGGTTTGTGCCAACGCTTGGCGTGTGAATGTCCTGGACGAAAACGCCTTGCGGAATCTGGGCCAGGATGATCCTATCTTTGACAACGCATCTGCTGCTTGATTCCTGTCCCGGACCACGTGGATGTATTCTATGCCATAAAAATTGGATTCCCACTTCCGGATTTCTTTGCAGTAGAGGTCCATCTTCTCGTGAGTCATGTCTCACTCCTTGTTTAGCTGATTGATGACTAGGGTAGAATCACCGTGGACGTAAAGGCATTTGACTCCCAGTTCGACAGCCAATCGGATGCCATGCAAACATGCTTCGTATTCGGTGATGTTGTTGGATGCTGGAAAGAGGATCCTAAGGACGTAATGGAGTTTGTCCTTGTTTGGTGAGACGAAAAGTATTCCGGCACCAGCTCCATTGATGTTAAAGGATCCGTCGAAGAACATTGACCAGTGGTCGGAGACATCTGGGGAGGAGGGTTCATTTAGATTCGTCCATTCTGCAATTAAGTCGACCAGGGCCTGAGATTTGACGGTAGTGCGACTCTGGAAATTTAAAGAAAATGGGCATAACTCCATTGCCCACTTTACAATTCTTCCATTGGCGTCTTTGTTGCACAAAATGTCCCTCAATGGAAAACTGGTAGTAACTAACACCCGATGTCCATCGAATTAGTGCTTCAGCTTTCTTGAGGTGATTAAGATAGCGTAGATTAGCTTTTGTATCTGAGGATACCTGGTCTTGGATTCATTTAGGAATTCGCTTATGAAGTATACGGGCCTATGGACTTTGTAGACGTGGCCTGGTTCATCCCGCTCGACCACGAGCACCGTGGAGACGACCCGATCAGTTGCTGCTATATAGAGGAGCAGGTCCTCGTTAGGTTGAGGTGCGGTGAGGACGGGTGGTGAGGTGAGGAAGGCTTTGAGTTGGGTGAACGCCATGTTGGCCTCTTCTGTCCAGGAGAATTTTTCCGACGCTTTTAGCAGTTTGAAAAAGGGGAGGCATTTTTCCCCCAGTCTAGAGATGAACCGGCTGAGAGCGGCCATGCATCCGGTGAGCTTTTGAATGTCTTTGACGTTTTTGGGAGGGCGCATATCGAGCACTGCTTTAACTTTTGAAGGGTTCAGCCGTATGTCGTCGCGGCTGACGATGTTGCCGAGCAGTAAACCAGAGGGGACCCCAAAGATACACTTTTTGGGGTTAAGCTTCCACTTGTATTTATTCAGCGCTTTAAAGGTCCGGTCTAGGTTGTCGATCAGGGTGCTTGCGTCCCTGGTTTTGACGACAACGTCATCGACGTAAGCTTCGATGAGGTCATCACGAATCTCGTCGTGGAGGCATTGCTGAATGGCGCGTTGATAGGTGGCTCCGGCGTTTTTGAGTCCGAAGGACATGGTGGTGTAGCAATATGCACCGAAAGGAGTAATAAAGGAGGTTTTGATCTGGTCATCTTCCTTTAGCGAGATCTGGTGATAACCAGAGTAACGTCAAGAAAAGAAAGGAGTTCGCATCTGGCCGTTGAGTCGACCACCTCGTCGATACGAGGGAGACCGAAAGGTTCTTTAGGACAGTGTTTATTGAGATCAGTGTAATCAACGCACATTCTCCATTCATTATTCTTTTTTCTTACAAGGACTGGATTGGCAAGCCAATCGGGATGATACACTTCTTTAATAAATCCAGCTGCTAGTAGCCGTGTTATATCTATCCTAATAGCCTATTTTTGTCACGAGCGAACCGTCGTAGTTTCTGCTTGATAGGACTTGCGGTCTTCGAGACGTTTAAGGAGTGCTCGATCAGGTTTCATGGGACGCCGGGCATGTCTGCGGGTTTCCATGCGAAAACACTTACGTTGTCCCTTAGAAACCTGACGAACGCATCTTCCTATTTGGGGTCCAGGTTGGCCCCGATAAGAGCTGTCTTCTCAGGGCTGCCATCAACCAGTTGTATTTCCTTGTGCTCTTTGGACTTATAGCTTTTCCTGGGAGTCTCCTGCTCGGGTATTTGGAGCTGGTCGGAGGGAATTTGTGTGGCTTGAGCTGCAGTTTCTGCCATGCGAATCGAGAGATCGATTGCCTCAGTGATCTTGAAGCTTTCCTCCTCGCAAGTGTATGCGGTGTAGACGTTGCCTCTGACGGTTAAGATGCCCTTCTCGGTTGGCATCTTGAGGACCAGGTATGAGTAGTGCGGGACTGCCATGAACTTGGTCAGCGAGGGGCGGCCTAGAATTGTGTGATAGGTACTGTCGAAGTCGGTGACCACAAAGTTAACAAACTCTGTGCGGAAGTGGTCTGATGTTCCAAACTAGACGGGTAGCGTTATCTGCCTGAGGGGTACTGAACTTTGACCTGGTAGGACACCCCAAAACTGAGCATCATACGGCTTCAGTTGTGCCGGGGTTAGCTTGAGAGCAGGTAAGCTGTTGCGGAAAAGGATGTCAATAGAACTACCACCGTCAACGAGCACGCGCTCGAACCAGACGCTGTTGATGCATGGGTCTAGGATCAGAGGGAAACGCCCTGGTTCTGGGATGGCGGCCCACTGGTCCTGCCTATTGAAGGAGATCTCTCTATGTGACCAGGGGGAATTTCGGATCAGCAATCAGGCCATCGGTGTTGTCCATGTTGAGGCAAGCTCTCTTTAAGAGCTTTCTTTCTCGTTTGGATTCGATGGAAACTTTGCCTCCAAAGATGGAATGTACCATGTCGGTGGGACTGACATATTGATGTCGTGGGTCCCTATCCTGGTCATCGTCTTCGTCTTCGTGTCTATCCTGTTTCCCATTTTTCTTGATGGAGTCTCCCTGAGCGGCCCGCTGAGTGTAGATGCTTTTGAGGACACGGCAGTCTTCCATCGTGTGGTTGGACTTGGGATGAAGTTGGCACAATCCTTTTAGTGTCTTGTTGTAGTCTTCCTTGTAATCTCGCCGTCCATTGGGGCGCTTGACTGTGTTCACCTCGTGATCATTGTCATGAGGTCGCTTGCCTCTGAAATCGTCGCGGTTGTCGCGACGCCTGTCCCACCCTTCTCGATGGTCGCGGTTGTCACTGCGGCGAGGGTTCCGGTTGTCGAAGCGTCCACGACTGTCGTCTCGTCGGGGAGGCTGGTCGGCGCCTCTCGCATCTTCTCGGATGAGTTTTTCTGCGTCATCGGCATCGGCGTAGTTTTTGGCCGTGGTGAGGAGCTCGGCGACCGTGGTCGGCCTTTTGCGTAGTAGCTTGTTTCTCAATGCTTCATGGAAGCGTAGGCCCTTGATGAAGGCCGATATAGCCTCATCGTGAGAAATCTTCGGTATCTTGAGGCGCATATCCAAGAAACGTCGGATGTAATCGCGCAAGGGCTCATTCTTCCTGTACCTTATCCTCTCGAGATCGTATTTGTTTCCAGGCTGCTCGCAGGTAGTAATGAAATTGTCAATGAACGCCTGACGCAGTTCCTCCCAAAAATCGAAGGAGTCCTCGGGTAGGCCGAGGAGCCATTGATGGCCAGCTTGGTCGCGGACAACTGAGAAGTAATTTACCATGACATGCTCGTCTCCCGCTGCTGACCGGACTGCGATCTCGTAAAGAGTGATCCAATTTTTAGGGTTTTCCTTGCCGTCATATTTTTTAAGCTTCTCGAGCTTAAAGTTGCGGGGCCATACGACTTGGCGAAGGTGTGAAGAGAACTATCTTAGGCCGAGGGGGCCATGTGCTGCATCGTACTCAATGTGTCACACGTTTTAGTGTACCGCTCTTTCTGTAGCGCGCCTGTTGATGCGGTTGCGGGCATCCTTAGGAGGGATGTTGTAGCGTAGATCCCTGTCCTAGTTTACTTCCTAACCACGCCCGCACCTCTGCTCGTGGTAACCGCCCGTGTCCTAACCACGGTTGTCGCGTCCAGCATCCTTCCAGCGTCCTTCCTGCTATGATGGCGCCCGCTGGGTCATGGTAAAGTCCGACTGTGATGAGTCTGGTCGGAGGAAACCTCCGCGTAGGAGACGGCTTGGACCCTTTTGACAAAAGTGGTTGTCTGCACCATCGCGGCGATCAGATGCGCTCGTATACTGGATCGGATGCCCTGGTACTCTAGGGTATCAGGGAGTCGGTCCAGGTTTGCCATGGCAACAGCCACGTTGGCGCTTAGCATCTTGTAGACTGGCTGATTCCTAACCATGTCGAAAGCATCGCTGAGGTTGTGTGGCGCAAGTTGCCGTTCCTCATCCGCTCGCCGCTGAGCACGATCGGCGTTGCGCTGCTCACGGAGTTGTTTTTGCTCGTCGGTTTCGCCATCGACAACTGGTTCGTCGTTGCTGACGTTGAAGATCAGATCTCCTCGCCGGGGTGGAAAGACTAGAAAACGAGAAAAAACTAGGGGGTATGGTGGTAGATCCAGGTCGTAGTCTTCATCCTCGGAGTGTAAAACCTCGGTAGGGATAGATCCTGTGCTGGAGTTCATACTGGTAGCCTTATCGTCTAGCAGGACTCGGATGGATACCATGTTGACGTAATGACGAGCTGCTCGGCTGCTCTGGCCCAGCAACAAGCCCACCTTGCTGAATAGAGATCGGGTATGCCGCGAATACTGGTCGGCCGCATTGTTCAGACCATAAGAGCAGTTCTGGTCTGGGGAGGCTGTCTTGAGCTTAACAGATCGTCCCATGGGGGTCGACGTTATTGTCAGGGACGTCTCCAGTTGTTCGTGCGTGGTGACACGAGTTGGTCGACGGGAGTCAAAAAAATTTGTTGATGCCGCCTGATCGGGTTTGCGCGAGATCGAATCCACCAGGTTGGAGGCTTCGAGAAGTTTGAGGTCGGCGCGATCGAGGGCTTGAAGAAGGTCCGAGTTGTCGACTCGCTTTGCCATGTAGCGAGGGAGCGGAGGTCGAGTCCTCAGAGTTGGCGTGATGGAAGTCGACGCCTCTGCCGCCCCAGATTGGATCTAGGTTTCTTCCGAGGTTGTGGTCGTGAGGCCGTCGCCACGAGTAGTCCAAGTGATCTGGCCGACGGTGAACATGAGGCCTTCAGCCACGGCCGCGGAAATTGGAACGATGACCATCTTGTTCGTCGGGAGAACTATACACACACCCCCTACCTGGCGCGGCTCTGTTGACAAAAGCTAGTCGGCAGTCTACCTTGGGGTATACCCACGGTAGTAGTTTATCGGTAGACGGTGTGCAAGCTACGAACTCGATGGTGACGCAAGACACAGACAAGGTTTTTGTCCAGGTTCGGCTGTCGTGTGGGCATAATACCTACGTCCTGCATCTGATTGTATTGCTGTGGATTATGTTGAGTTGAGATTAGATGTCCTAGGGGGTCCCTTGCCTCTCCTTATATAGTCCAGAGGGTAGGGTTACAAATCTGGAAAGTAATCCTAGTCGGTTACAATTGCCATAGATAGTACGATATCAATTCCTATTCTAACCGACTAGAATCCTGCTTGATCTCTCCATCTTGTTTCCTTGCGCAAGACTCCGATCAGTTGGATCAAGCCTCAAATTGTCTTGTTATGGGCCAAGCCTCCTGGCCCAAGTCTAGCCATAAGGGTATAGGGGTTTATACCCCCCACACTATTGGTGGTGTGATTATTGATTGTGATGATCCAAATTTTGAGCTTGTATGCAAACTCTCAAAAGCTTTAAGAAATGAGTTAGCAAAAACAAGTAAATTGAAAAAATTGAAAACTCATTTCTAAAGACCACATGTGAGCGACAAAAGCATCTACTTTTTGTTACTACTTGTTCACATGAGGAGCTAAAATTGGCTCATGAGGAACTTTATGTTACTCATGATAACTTGGTACAAGACCATGCTTTACTTACTATAAAGCTTTCTAATGAAGAAACTAAAACTAGTGAGAGCTCAACATTTGGGTCAAATGATCAATCATATGATATTACTAACCCTTGTGATGTAGGCAAGAAGCATGTATCCATCTCTTGTGATGATTTGTTATCTATGCCATGTTCTTCACATTTAGATGCTTGTTCTACTTCTATGTCTTATGATACTAACCTTTTGAAGGAGAACAATAAGCTCAAAAGTGAAGTGAAGAATTGAGCAACAAGTTAGAGAGATGCTACAACTCAAAAGTCACCTTTGAGCATATATTGAAGACTCAAAGAAATTATGGTGACAAATGTGGCCTTGGTTTCAAGAAGAAGATGATAAAGGGCAAACGAAAGCAAGAAAAGAGGAAGCTTTCTCATTTCATGTGCTATCGGTGCCACGAAATGGGACATCTTGCTAATGGTTGCCCAAACAAAGAGAAGCTCAAGAAGATGAAAGAAGAAGAGAGGCTAAAACATGTCAAATGCTTCAATTGCTGCACTTGGGGTCACCTCACCTCAATGTGCCCAACCATGCAATTGGTGAAGCAACAAGTAAAGCCTCAACCAAAGCCACAAGTTGAGCAAGAGAAGACACCCCAAGATCAAGTCAAGATCTACCATGATGGCGATGACTTAATTATGAAGAAGAAGAAGACAAGAAGGGGTGGAAGAGGAAGGTGTCGGATGCAAATCCAAGATGCCAAGAAGATAAGCAAGAATGAAGACAAAAAGAAATATTATGCTCACATCAAGTGGTTTGAGTGCAAGAATGATGGAAACTTTGCCTCGAAGTGTCCTACTAAGCTTGAGAAGAAGGCTCAAGCAACTCTCAAGAGGCAAGGCAATGAGAAGCAACATATGAGCAAGGAAGCAAAGGCTCAATCAAATAGAAGCTGCTACTTATGCCGGGAAAGGGGACACATGGCTCATTCATGTCCCCTAGGTAATAGTTCTAAGCCTATTTCAATTAATAATCATAATATGCTTAGAAAGGATGGTAATGGTACCTCTATGGTTGCTATTGCAAAACATCCCGCTACTCATACTAAGGCATCGCCTAAGTATGTTGCACCTAACTTGAGAGGACCCAAACTATTTTGGGTTCCATCAAAAAATGGATCAATGTATGTAGGTACCATCGGCATTGGAGGCTTGATTCAATTGATCTTATATTGAGTCAAGTATTGAAGCCTAGTGCACATCCAAACCCAATGTCATGACAAGATAGTGGAGTCCAAATGTGCTACAACGTACAAGTGTCACATTTAGTTGTGGTAATTTATTGGATTATTTGATGGATTGCAATTACATGAGTTGAATCTTGCAAATTGGATGATCATGAGCTAATCAAGGTATATCTTGATTGATCACGTTCATTTGGGTGCATATGAGTTGATTGAATTGGATATATATGCAATGTTGCTTGCTATAAGATGATCGAATGGATTAAATGATTAGTAATCAAGTTTGGATTGATTTGAGTTGAATAAGTTCATGAGATGACTTTTACTAAGTGGATTGAATTGATATAGCTCATCATGACTTAGACCCCTAGCTTTATGGTCACACGATGTTCCTTGGTGCTTTCATTCGATTATTTTCATAAAAACTACTAAGCCTATGGCTAAATATTTGTGAAAATTTGAGAGTTTGAGAGAGGTCACTCATACCAGTTCCAATTGGTGTTTATTTGAGTCTTCTTGAAGTTGGAACTTGGTTGGGTGAGAGTCGTGCAAAAATTTCTGTTGAAAAACAGGCCAGGTGTGCACCAGACGGTGCACTGGACACACCCTTTGTGCGTCCGGTGTAGTGAATCTGCTGTATAGCACACACCGGACCCGCGCACAGTGCCTTGAGTGCGTCTGGTGTGGTGCATCCGGTGTATCTCTGTGGCATGCCTTGCAGCACCGGACGCTTGGTGAGCATCCAGTGCCCTGCGTCCGGTGATCGTACAAGTTCTGGAAGCTCTCTGCGTATAAGTCCGGTGGGCACCAGACGTGTCCGGTGCCAACTTAGGTGCGTCTGGTGCCCCCGTGAACTCGATATAAACCCGCAACCGCCGCGTGTCTTATCTCTTCGTCTGTTTTCATCTTGACGCCTTCTCGCTGAGAGCTCCAAACCCTAACCACTAGAAATCTATCTCCACCATGGATCTCCTCTCTCCTCCAGCGTTTTTTCTTCCCCAAGGCACTGTTTGGCTTCCTGCAGTCTCTCTTCCTCTTTTGTGCTCTCTGGAGAGACTCCCTCTCTATTTTGTGGCTTTCGGGGTGAGTCTCTTGAACCCTGCCCTCAAGGTGTTTGATTTTATGCCTGAACGGATTTGAACGTTGTTTTTGACGACGTTCTCCTTCATTTCATCCTTGCAGCACCTTGAGGATTCGATCCGTGTTCTCCGGTATTTCCTAATCTCCATCTTTCATCCGAAACACGTCTCATCTGTTGACGGTCCTTAATGCTCACATTTAACCATCAACTAATCATGGAAAAGGATCCAAATGCAACCAACACCCAGACTTAGGGTTTTATCTGACAGAATTCCACAAGTTTTGGTGTTTGTCTATTTCTGCAGGGGGTTATCAGGAAATATGGATGAAAGGCCCACACATCGGGTTTACATAGAGATATTACCGTGCCGCGCAATTTTCTATAATCTAGAAGACTCCAGAAGCCACGGGAACGAACGGGAGGCCGAGCGGGCCCGGAGGCAGGGCGCCTGTTGGGTATTTTAAACGCAAACAGAAAAATCCGCAAGCGCACGGATACCGATGTAGCCTTCACCCGGGAGTATTCCAAAGTATCGATTTTCCACAGAGAACGTGAGTGTACTAATTAAGATCCAAGATCGCCCAAGGATAACTATATGAATATTTTTGGTGGGAAGAGAGGAAGTTTCCTGAGAGTTCTCTAGTTGATCTAAGAATCAAGAATTACTTCAAGATTATCTATATCGGGACATCAGAGCACTAACCACAGAAAGAGATGAGAAGGGGGCTAGGAAGGTCTGACTACGGTCCTACAAACACCGATCCGAACGTGGTGGAATACGTCAACCGTTAGGGCTGTCACTACCCTAAGGCTACCACAACAATCCGCAGGATTGGGTGCAATTCCAGGTAATTGCAAGACTAAACACCATGTCTAATCTATTAATTACTACTCTAGCGTTATAAAGACTAGAGCACTTGATGCAAGCGGGAATCCAATAAATAACTTGAATGTAAATAAAAGTAATTAAAGAACTCAGGAATTATGAATTGAAGAACCTGGAGAACGATGAAGAACGAACCAGATGCTGCAAAAGTATAATGTTGAGGAAGATCCGACAGATCCGGCTCCTCCTCCGCTCTCCTCTTCTCTCTCTCCCTATTTTCTAGATTACAACTAGAACTGACTAGAACTAGAACTAGAGGAACTAGAACTAGAACTAGATGAACTAGAACTAGATCTAGATGAACTAGAAGTAGAACTAGAAGAACTAGAGGGATCCTCTCTACTTGGATGAAGAATTGAAACCCTAACTTTGATTCTGTAGAAGAGGTATGATCTCCAGGGGCCAGGGGGGTCTGGTTTTATAGTCCCTTCAAGTGAATCTGGGCCGTCGGATCAAACCGACATTGATCGTGTGGTTTTCCTTGAAGTATTAGGTCGGTGGAGCATGATCCCCGAACTTCACTCTGATTGGTCCTGGGGGGAGGGCGGGCGCCCAGTAAGGGAGGGCGGGCGCCCAGTGCCCGGCTCCGTTACGTCTCCCGTTCGCTCCCGTGGCTTCTGGACTCTTCTAGATGGTAGATAATTGTGCGGTATGTTAATATCTCTATGTAAACCCGACGTGTGGGCCTTTCTTCCGTATTTCCTGATAACCCCCTGCAGAAATAGACAAACACCAAAACTTGTGGAATTCTGTCTAGGTGTTGGTTACATTTGGATCCTTTTTCATGATTAGTTGATGATTAAATGTGAGCATTAAGGACCGTCAACAGCGCCCGCCCTACCCCCCTGGGCGCCCGCCCTCCTCTGCAGGCCAATCAGCACGAGTCTCGGGGATTATGCCCAACCGACTCTAAGGATCGAGGAAAATCACACGATGAAGGTCGGTTTGATCGGATGGTGGAGAATAACGTGGAAATTCCTTGGGAGCTACTCTTCCTAGATTTCTTGGGGGCTACTCTTCCTAGATTTCTTGGGGGCTACTCTTCCTGGACTATATAAGCAGACCCCCACCAGCCCCTGGAGGCATACCTCTTCTACAGAATCAAAGCTAGGGTTTCAATTCTTCATCCAAGTAGAGAGGATCCCTCTAGTTCTTCTAGTTCTACCTCTAGTTCATCTAGATCTAGTTCTAGTTCATCTAGTTCTAGTTCTAGTTCCTCTAGTTCTAGTTCTAGTTAGTTCTAGTTGTAATCAAGAAAATAGGGAGAGAGAAGAGGAGAGCGGAGGAGGAGCCGGATCTGTCGGATCTTCCTCAACATTGTACTTTTGCAGCAACTGGTTCGTTCTTCTTCGTTCTCCAGGTTCTTCAATTCATAATCCTGAGTTCTTTAATTACTTTTATTTACATTCAAGTTATTTATTGGATTTCCGCTTGCACCAAGTGCTCTAATCTTTGCAACATTAGAGTAGTAATTAATAGATTAGACGTGGTGTTTAGTCTTGCAATTACCTGGAATTGCACCCAATCCTGCGGATTGTTGTGGTAGCCTTAGGGTAGTGACAGCCCTAATGGTCGACGTATTCCACCTCGTTCGGATCGGTGTTTGTAGGACCGTAGTCAGACCTTCCTAGCCCCCTTCTCATCTCTTTCTGTGGTTAGTGCTCTGATGTCCCGATATAGATAATCTTGAAGTAATTCTTGATTCTTAGATCAACTAGGGAACTCTCAGGAAACTTCCTCTCTTCCCACCAAAAATAAGTATATAGTTATCCTTGGGCGATCTTGGATCTTAATTAGTACACTCACGTTCCCTGTGGAAAATCGATACTCTGGAATACTCCCGGGTGAAAGCTACATCGGTATCCGTGCGCTTGCGGATTTTTCTGTTTGCGTTTAAAATACCCAACAAGCTTTCTGGCGCCGTTGCCGGGGAACGGTAGCTGTGCTAGTTTCGAACCAAGTCGTCCGTGTATCCTTTTTCTTTTTCCCTTCTACCACACTCACCTTACCATTTTCACCACACCACATGGATTTCACTCCTATCTATAAATTCTTTGCTCCAAAGGGCGAGTTATTAGAGCCACCACCATCATCACATCTGTTGACGGTCCTTAATGCTCACAATTAACCATCAACTAATCATGGAAAAGGATCCAAATGCAACCAACACCTAGACTTAGGGTTTTATCTGACAGAATTCCACAAGTTTTGGTGTTTGTCTATTTCTGCAGGGGGTTATCAGGAAATACGGAAGAAAGGCCCACACGTCGGGTTTACATAGAGATATTAACGTGCCGCGCAATTTTCTATCATCTAGAAGACTCCAGAAGCCACGGGACCGAAGCGGAGGCTGAGAGGGCTCAGGCACTGGGCGCCCGCCCTAGTCCTGAGGGCACCCGCCCACCTCTTTCCACCAATCAGGGTGAAGTTTGGGGATCATGCTCCACCGACCTAAAGGATCAACAATAACCGTTCAATCAATGTCGGTTTGATCCGACGGCCCAGATTCACTTGAAGGGACTATAAAACCAGACCCCCTGGCCCCTGGAGATCATACCTCTTCTACAGAATCAAAGTTAGGGTTTCAATTCTTCATCCAAGTAGAGAGGATCCCTCTAGTTCTTCTAGTTCTACCTCTAGTTCATCTAGATCTAGTTCTAGTTCATCTAGTTCTAGTTCTAGTTCCTCTAGTTCTAGTTCTAGTTAGTTCTAGTTGTAATCTAGAAAATAGGGAGAGAGAAGAGGAGAGCGGAGGAGGAGGAGCCGGATTTGTCGGATCTTCCTCAACATTGTACTTTTGCAGCATCTGGTTCGTTCTTCATCGTTCTCCAGGTTCTTCAACTCATAACTCCTGAGTTCTCTAATTACTTTTATTTACATTCAAGTTATTTATTGGATTCCCGCTTGCATCAAGTGCTCTAATCTTTGAAACATTAGAGTAGTAATTAATAGATTAGACGTGGTGTTTAGTCTTGCGATTACCTGGAATTGCACCCAATCCTGCGGATTGTTGTGGTAGCCTTAGGGTAGTGACAGCCCTAACGGTCGACGTATTCCACCACGTTCGGATCGGTGTTTGTAGGACCGTAGTCAGACCTTCCTAGCCCCCTTCTCATCTCTTTCCGTGGTTAGTGCTCTGATGTCCCGATATAGATAATCTTGAAGTAATTCTTGATTCTTAGATCAACTAGAGAACTCTCAGGAAACTTCCTCTCTTCCCACCAAAAATACTTATATAGTTATCCTTGGGCGATCTTGGATCTTAATTAGCACACTCACATTCCCTGTGGAAAATCGATACTCTGGAATACTCCCGGGTGAAGGCTACATCGGTATCCGTGCGCTTGCGGATTTTTCTGTTTGCGTTTAAAATACCCAACAAGCTTTCTGGCGCCGTTGCCGGGGAACGGTAGCTGTGCTAGTTTCGAATCAAGTCACCCGTATATCCTTTTTCTTTTCCTTTTTTTTACCACACTCACCTTATCATTTTCACCGTACCATATGGATTTCACTCTAAGCATTAATAAGCATGGAATTTATTTCATAGCCACTTCATTTACTCCATGCTCATATGCAACATCTTCACAATCCATTGGTCTCTCCAACATCACCACATTCGAGATCTCCAACCCCCTCTTCCTTTCTATTTATAAAAACTTTAAAAGGGCGGTTGTCGATGCATATGTTTATAATAAATTTTGCAGATCTCGTTGAGTTAATCTTGATATAGGTCAGCGTTGGAGGGGAAACCACTTCACTGACATAAATTGATGGTTTCCCAAGGACAAGCTTAGTGTCCTAAAACAAGCACTGATCAGATTGTAACATGAGCTTTTAATTATTTGCAACATTAACTTGTGTATTGAGCATATAAGGATAATTGTAAAAAAATTCCTTCGGGTATTCTTGTCACTAACCTTTCCAGGATTGGAGCAAGAAGATCGGATGAATGACAAGCACAAGGTATGTACAACCAATCATCATACAACATTGAATTAAATTCATCCAAACTTGAATTTTGCCATGTTGCTATATTGGTTAACCCTACCATTGAGACATGCTCAATTTGCTAAATACTAATCACACTACTTCATCTCCACTTGAGTAGATCTCTATAAATGCTCTCATGCTACCTTTATTTGCTTTAGTATATGTCTAGGCTTGGAGTAGTTTCATTTATCTCTTAATTAAGCATGGTGCTTAGTTTAGGAATGATGATCTTACTTCCAAGGGATTTTAAATTAAGCATGATGCTTAGGTTAAAATGCCCCCCTAAATCAAATTAGACATGGTGTCTAGGTTGATCTTTGAGCCGATAGTATGCTATAGTGGATATTGGATATTTTGTTGGACTAACCCATGCTGGAAAACTTTCACTATCGACTTGGGAAGTCCTAAGATAAACTCACATTGGAGACAAAGAGAGAGACACATGAAGTTTAACAATTTACACAAGGAAGGCATAGCTCACAAGAGATGATCCATGGAGGGTGCCACAAACACGATGCACAACCGCTAAGAAAGGAAAGCTTCCACAAGGTGATACTGTACCATCACTCTTCAAGTAAGGTAACATCTTAAAGTACTTGTCTATCACTTTTATAAGTTTCTCCTTGGTTCTAGCGTTCACATGAATAAAAGAGACAAACATGTATGATTTACAACTCTAGATTAACCAACTCAATCGTTTCAACATGTTTAGTCCTTCCACCTTTGTGATCCCACACTCCTAATCATATGAACTAAAATGTTGCACACTTAATCTTTGGAAAATGATAGTCATGTAAAGAAAAAAATATTTACTTAGATAGACATAAGGTTGAGTGATCTAATCTGACAAATGTTTTAAATGTTACACTCATGGTCTTATTATCCATCAACTTTGTCTTTCTCACTATGCTTAAGGTTAGATAGAACAAATACACTTTTGGTTCTGTTGGTGTTTTCCACCAACAGGGCCCATGCACTTGATCTCTGCCTTGTCTCTATGAGCAGGTACACTTTGAGCAAAATATGAAGGACTTTTACAACTCCCAGACTCCGCCAAGTGAAGAACCTAGATATACGAGCACAAACACACTGGAGATACTAGACACTCAGGCAATCAATGCCCTGAGATGCTTGAGGACGTAACTACTGGAGTAACCCTATTGTGGAAGTAATTACTGACCTTCTGCCGGTCAAGAGATACAATTCAGGATGTCCCGTCATCCCGATCTCCATCGGCATGGTGGACTTCCTAGAAGCACTCTGCAACTTTGGCTCCAGCGTCAACATTATGCTCAGGTTTCCCAAAGAGAATATTGAAGAACCTCTACGTCCGAGTTGTTACCTTATACGCTCCAGCAGACTTCGTGGTGATAGAGACTGATACAGATGAGAGGGCACCCATCATCCTAAGGAGGCCATTCCTGAACACCTCGGGAGCTGTCATCTACGCTAGTGCTGCCAAGATCAGTTTCTACATCAAGGGGAAGAAGGAGACGTTTTCCTTCAAGAAACAAGACTACACA
Source organism: Sorghum bicolor (assembly GCF_000003195.3). Taxonomy (NCBI): domain Eukaryota; kingdom Viridiplantae; phylum Streptophyta; class Magnoliopsida; order Poales; family Poaceae; genus Sorghum; species Sorghum bicolor. Next base: position 23,666,996 of record NC_012871.2, read on the forward strand.
AATCTCAAAGCAATCCCGACATGAACTAAGGAAGAGGACCAACAGGAGGAACAAGAATAAGCAAATGTGTACCGAGTCAGCTAAGATGGTCACTGCAGCTCAAGGAGGTCAAGATCGTCAACTCAAGTCACCTTTCTTGATCAAGAAGGACGACCCTGGTGTTCCAAGCATCAAGTGCACAATCAACGGATATTCTTTTTAGAAGACACTCTACGACACCGGATCTAACGTCAACATAATGGACGCAGTCACTTAGCAGCTCCTACATGGAACCATATCCCTACAACCAACATACATTCAGCTCCAGATGGTTTTAAGGTTATTGACATGGGAGAAGACAAGTCAGGACAAGAAGAAGACGACACAAGTGCAACCAGAGGAGGAAAATCATCAAGGATGGATGGGCGGACTACGTAGGAGACGTGCACCGAGTCAGGCGTGGAGAAAGAAGATAGTTATACATGAAGAGCAGGCGCCGCCGGAACCACCGACTACGCCATCCAGCGAATCCCAGGACGACTGAGAAAACGGAGAGTCCCGTTCGGAGGACTTAAAAACACCGAACGCCTTGCCAAGAGGTAAACTTGGTAGTTATCTTTTTCCTTTCAATTATTTAAAATAGTTTGCTTAGTTAATCAGGTTCACATCATCTTTAAAAGAAAATAAAAATGTTAAAAATAGTAAGCCCCATGTGAGTATGCTCATGGCATAAAACCCATAAGTACATTCACTGTGGTGGCATAAAAATAAATATATGTATTCCTGTCCTATAAAAATGAAAATATAAAAATAAATTTATGATCCTACTAAAGAGAGTAACATTTATTGAGGAGGCTCAACATGATAAAGGCTAGGTATTTATGCTAACACTTAACCAGTTCCACAAAGCTTTGTTGTCTATTTGAGCTCCACAGAATTCAAGGATCAAAGAAGACTAGCAGACGGAGGACATCCTAATCGTTGTCACGGTGCTGCTGACATTCAAATACACCTCCACCACTTGCTAGCTACATTAAAAGAAACTACGTCAAAATCCAGCTTGGGGGAGAGCACCCCCATTTATCCAGCTAAGTTTCTACTCACGTTTATACTTTACTCTAATATGCATATATATATATATCTTTGCTTAGTTTGATAAATAAATAAATAAAGTTTGCTATGAACCCTCATGATAAGCTCTCGCATGGAAATGATGAATAGTTGCTCTGCCATGACTAGTTCTCAAAATTGAAATCTCTCTCAAGTTTAGGCATGACTGTTATTAATTAAGATTTGCTCTAAACCTGAACTTGTGGGAAGAGTACCTGACCAAAAGTCCAAGTCGTTAACGGATATGATATGGGAAGGTTGAGCTGCTGTTTATCTGTTTCTAGAGATGCTAGAATTCTGGAGAATTTTATCTTTGAAAATCTTTAAAATAACACATGATGAGTTCCTGTATGATGAGAGTTTAAATTCCTACCACAGCCATATATACATGCTTGCTAGACTTTGAGCCACACATTTACTTTTTACTGCTTATGAGCATTGAGTATGGTCAAGCTGTGTAGACCCTTAGGAGCTTGTCATGTGGTTAAGTCAAGATTCACTTGCACGTTCACTCATACATGCTGCTTCTACTCCGGAAGTACGCATCCACATATATCCACCCATTTCCATCTCCAGAACCACCCAAAAATATTCTACTCCTAATCCGGGAGAGAATAGCCAAAAATATTTCTGTTTTTCCTTGTAAAATAAATGCTCAAGTTATCTTGTTACTACCACTTGCTATATTATCTCATGAGATGAGTGCTCTAATAAAAAAAAGAGAAAAAAATACGAGGAAATAAAAAGGGGCAAGTGCCCGGAACCTGGAAAGAAAAAAAAAGTGAGACGAGAGGTAAAAATGGACAAGTGTCCGACAGTAGAATTAGGGGTACAAGATACCCACCTGAGAGGAAAGAAAAAGAAAATACAGAGCATCTCATTCTCCCCAAAAGTTTCAAAAAAGCAAGGAAGGTATGTATCCCCTCAAAAGAGCAAAAGTAGAATTAGACTTTCACCATTGTTATCACCATCATTACCATGCATTTTCATTCGCCACATATGCACATCTTGATTTGACTTATTGACTTGTTTCTCTAGATCCATGGTTTGACTATGCAATAAATGTCTTGTAAGTATGTATTAGTTGTCTCCCACCTATGAGCTCCAGATATCAAAAGCCTTATTAGAGTAGGGTGAGAGAGAAGGCAATGCCACTATGCCTTATACCACAAATACCACATACTTTGAGAGAAGGCATACACCTTTACTGCCTTGGTAAGGATCCAGAAATACCACAAAAGAGAGACTAGAGAGAGTCATACAAGGAATCTCTGAGTTTTATTTGAAAATCTGCAAAAACTCCAGAGCTATAGTTAATCAAAGAACAAGAGACATGGTGCTTGACTAGACTGTTCTATCTTTTAACTATTCAAGACAGAAGTGACGGTTACAAGTCCCATGGTGAAAGGTAAATGAGTAAGTTTTAAGTCTTAACAGTTTACTCTAACCAGAGATGAGATCTTGTTTAAACGCATGTGTATCTTTAAGTTATGAAACCACTGCAGAAACTCTTGAGTTCATCTTTGCTCAGGGACGAGCAAAGGTTAAGCTTGGGGGAGCTTGTTGACGGTCCTTAATGCTCACAATTAACCATCAACTAATCATGGAAAAGGATCCAAATGCAACCAACACCTAGACTTAGGGTTTTATCTGACAGAATTCCACAAGTTTTGGTGTTTGTCTATTTCTGCAGGGGGTTATCAGGAAATACGGAAGAAAGGCCCACACGTCGGGTTTACATAGAGATATTAACGTGCCGCGCAATTTTCTATCATCTAGAAGACTCCAGAAGCCACGGGACCGAAGCGGAGGCCGAGAGGGCTCAGGCACTGGGCGCCCGCCCTAGTCCTGAGGGCGCCCGCCCACCTCTTTCCACCAATCAGGGTGAAGTTCATGGATCATGCTCCACCGACCTAAAGGATCAACAATAACCGTTCAATCAATGTCGGTTTGATCCGACGGCCCAGATTCACTTGAAGGGACTATAAAACCAGACACCCTGACCCCTGGAGATCATACCTCTTCTACAGAATCAAAGTTAGGGTTTCAATTATTCATCCAAGTAGAGAGGATCCCTCTAGTTCTACCTCTAGTTCATCTAGATCTAGTTCTAGTTCATCTAGTTCTAGTTCTAGTTCCTCTAGTTCTAGTTCTAGTTAGTTCTAGTTGTAATCTAGAAAATAGGGAGAGAGAAGAGGAGAGCGGAGGAGGAGGAGCCGGATCTGTCGGATCTTCCTCAACATTGTACTTTTGCAGCATCTGGTTCGTTCTTCATCGTTCTCCAGGTTCTTCAACTCATAACTCCTGAGTTCTCTAATTACTTTTATTTACATTCAAGTTATTTATTGGATTCCCGCTTGCATCAAGTGCTCTAATCTTTGAAACATTAGAGTAGTAATTAATAGATTAGACGTGGTGTTTAGTCTTGCGATTACCTGGAATTGCACCCAATCCTGCGGATTGTTGTGGTAGCCTTAGGGTAGTGACAGCCCTAACGGTCGACGTATTCCACCACGTTCGGATCGGTGTTTGTAGGACCGTAGTCAGACCTTCCTAGCCCCCTTCTCATCTCTTTCCGTGGTTAGTGCTCTGATGTCCCGATATAGATAATCTTGAAGTAATTCTTGATTCTTAGATCAACTAGAGAACTCTCAGGAAACTTCCTCTCTTCCCACCAAAAATACTTATATAGTTATCCTTGGGCGATCTTGGATCTTAATTAGTACACTCACGTTCCCTGTGGAAAATCGATACTCTGGAATACTCCCGGGTGAAGGCTACATCGGTATCCGTGCGCTTGCGGATTTTTCTGCTTGCGTTTAAAATACCCAACAACATCCAATTCTTACAGATGGCTACGACCTCGGCCCTGATCTAATAGCCATGATTCAGGAGCAACCCTTCTCTGGGCAAGTAGATGAAGATCCATACACCCATCTTAGAGAATTTGAGCAGTTGTGCTCTTGCCGATCTATTTCTGGCATGACACAAGAAACCCTTAAATGGAAATTATTTCCGTTCTCCCTATTGGGAAGAGCAAAAAAGTGGTATGCTCATTCTGTAGGAGGCGTTAATGGAAGTTGGGATGAACTTCGGGACAACTTTTGTCTCGCTTTCTTCCCACTTTTTCGAATCGCTGACCTTAAAATCGAAATTCTTACATTCAAACAAAGAGAGAAGGAAACTTTAGGAGCAGCTTGGGCTAGGTTCACAAGCCTTACCAATTCCGGTCCAAACCTTTCCCTGCCTGACCATGTACTGTACTACCACTTTTATCGTGGTCTAAACAAGGAAGCTGCTCTTCACCTCGACATTGCTTCAGGAGGCTCATTCACACACAAACTCACAGATGAGGGGAGAGCTATCCTAGAGAGAATCCTTGAAAATACCCCTTACATAGGCATTTATGATGAGTTTCCTAAAGTCGAGCCTGATCCTAAACCAAAAGATGAGGAACTTGCAACCGAGTTAGAAATTCCACCTGACCCACCTATTAATTTGGTTGTAGAGAAACCTCCTGATAAGGGAATGCAACACCAACTAAAGGATGATGAACCACCACCTTTAGAGCATCCCTTTGAATTCGAGGAAGATCTTTTTGAAGATTATGGAAACACCTCGAATTTTCCTATCCAAACACGACCTCTAGCAAGGACCACTCAATCCGTTCTAAGAGTAGAATCTGTTGACATAGAACACATCAAAAGCCTTTCGGCTATTCTGAGTTATGAATGGCTAACAGAAGCTGAGCTGTCTCCTGAGGTAGCTCGAATCATCACTCCTTCAACCATTCTTCTGTGCCAAATTAGAAGGTCCCCTAGAAAGGTCCACTACAATCCATATGTTGGGAAAAATATTATTTCTAAGGAGTTAGCTGACACTCTTTATCCCAACGAGTCCATAACCCCATCTCAAAAACTTTTACAAAGTCCATCTGGATTAATTCTAGAAAGCCATGGGGTATTAAGGGCAGTTCCTGTTAGAATCAAGGACACTACAATATGTCTAGATTTTCACATTTTTGACATACCGGAGATTCCTCTCTTGATTGGTAGACCAATCATGAAACTTCTACAGGAACAACCACAACGAGGTCATTTAGACTTCAAGGTTGGGAGTTCCACTATTGTTGTTCCTCTTGCTAGATCAATTAACACGATAGTGGAACCCAAGCTTGAACCAGATCCTATTGAGGAGATCTTAATGCTGACTCAAGAGGAGATGGCCCAACCATTCTTTAATCATGAACACTTTGTTCAAGAAGAAGAAGAGTTGGTAGAACCCGTTGAGCTAGACAAAAATGAACTACCTTCACCTCCTTCGATAGAATTAAAACCTCTTCCTTCTGGCCTTAGATATATCTTCTTGCACAACAACCCAAACACTCCAGTAATTATCAGTGACAAGCTTTCCGATTATGAAACACAACAACTTGTCACTGTTCTTGAAAGGCATAGATCAGCATTTGGCTACTCTCTCGAAGATCTCACGGGCATTAGTCCCATTCTCTGCACTCATCGTATCCCTATTGATCCCAATTCTACACCTTCAAGGGAACCACAACGGAGACTTAACAATGCTATGCGAGAGGTTGTTAAGAAAGAGGTCCTCAAACTCTATCGTGTTGGGATTATTTATCCTGTGCCACATAGTGAGTGGGTTAGCCCTGTCCAAGTAGTGCCAAAGAAAGGAGGAATGATGGTCATTAGGAATGAGAAGAATGAACTCATCCCTCAACGAATTGTCACTGGGTGGCGTATGTGTATTGACTATCGAAAACTCAACAAGGCTACAAAGAAAGATCACTTTCCGTTACCCTTCATTGATGAAATGTTGGAACGGCTTGCAAACCACTCTTTCTTTTGTTTCCTTGATGGTTATTCTGGATATCACCAAATCCCAATCCATCCAGATGACCAAGAAAAGACTACCTTTACATGCCTGTATGGAACTTATGCATACCGACGAATGTCGTTCGGATTGTGCAATGCTCCAGCTTCTTTCCAACGGTGCATGATGTCTATTTTCTCGGACATGATTGAGAAGATCATGGAGGTTTTCATGGATGATTTTACCGTCTATGGCAAAACCTTTGATCATTGTTTGGAGAATTTAGATAGAGTCTTACAGCGATGTGAAGAAAAACACTTAATCCTGAACTGGGAGAAATGCCATTTTATGGTTCAGGAAGGAATAGTGCTAGGACATAAAGTGTTCGAACGTGGTATAGAGGTGGACAAAGCAAAGATTGAAGTTATTGAAAAACTTCCACCTCCCACGAATGTGAAAGGAATCCGTAGCTTTTTGGGACATGCAGGGTTCTATAGACGCTTTATCAAGAATTTCTCTCAAATTGCTAGACCCCTAACTAATCTCCTAGCTAAGGACGCACCTTTCATCTTTAGTGATGAGTGTCATGAATCTTTTCAAACTCTTAAGAAAGCACTCATCTCAGCCCCGATTATCCAACCACCTGATTGGAATCTTCCTTTTGAGATCATGTGTGATGCTAGCGATTTTGCGGTTGGTGCCGTTTTAGGACAAACCAAGGATAGAAAGCATTATGCCATATCCTACGCTAGCAAAACCTTGTCTGGACCACAGCTCAATTACACTACAACTGAAAAAGAGCTTTTGGCTGTTGTCTTTGCTATAGACAAGTTTAGATCTTACTTAGTGGGGGCAAAGATAATCATCTATTCAGACCATGCTGCTCTCAAGTACCTCCTCACTAAGAAAGATGCTAAGCCTCGTCTAATTCGATGGATTCTTCTACTCCAAGACTTTGACATAGAAATCCGAGATAGGAAGGGAGTTGAGAATTCCGTAGCCGACCACTTGTCTAGGCTTCAATATAAGGAAACACATGATGAGCTTCCCATAAATGACTACCTAAGGGATGACACCCTGCTTAAGATAACACATGCAGATCCATGGTACGCAGACATCGTAAACTTTATAGTAAAAGGCTATGTCCCACCTGGTGCAAACAAAAGGAAGTTGCTTCACGATAGTCGTTTCCACCTTTGGGATGAGCCATATCTTTTCTGAGTCTGCGCTGATGGACTCTTGAGAAGGTGTGTTCCTATGGCCGAGGCTACTCAAATTATGGAAAGATGCCATGCCTCGCCATATGGAGGACACTATGGAGCATTCCGGACACATGCTAAAATTTGGCAAAGTGGCTTTTTCTGGCCAACGATGTATGAAGATACAAAGGACTTTGTCAGGAGATGCCACCGATGTCAAAAACATGGGAATATCAATTCACGAAATGAAATGCCTCTCACAAATAATCTTCAAGTAGAACTTTTCGATGTTTGGGGCATTGATTTCATGGGGCCATTCCCTATGTCCGGGAATTGCGAGTATATCTTAGTAGCTGTGGACTATGTGTCCAAATGGGTAGAAGCCCTACCTTGTCGATCAGCTAATTCAAAACATGCCAAGAGAATGTTCCATGAAGTAATCTTTCCTCGCTTTGGTATACCCCGGATAGTTATAAGCGATGGAGGTTCCCACTTCATCGACAAAATCTTCCGGAAGTACCTAGCCGATCATGGAGTTCGACACAACGTCGCAACACCATACCATCCTCAGACTAGCGGTCAAGCCGAAACATCTAACAAACAAATCAAAAATATTTTACAAAAGACCGTAGATGAGATGGGTAAGGGGTGGAAGGACAAACTTCCTGATGCACTTTGGGCATATAGAACTACATTCAAAACACCCATAGGCATGTCACCTTATCAACTTGTATATGGAAAACCTTGTCATTTGCCTGTGGAAGTAGAGTTTAAGGCTCATTGGGCACTCAAGAAATGGAACATGGATCACCACCTTGCTAGCGAGAATCGTCTGATGCAACTATCTGAGCTAGAAGAATGGAGAGAGAAAGCCTACCACAATTCAAGGATCTATAAAGAAAGAACAAAATGATGGCATGATAAGAGAATCAAGCACAAGGAGTTTAAGCCTGGAGATAAGGTTCTACTATTCAATTCAAGAGTTAAGCTCTTTGGGCATGGTAAGCTACGAAGTAAGTGGGATGGACCATACAAGGTTATTGACACTTCAACTCATGGAGCCATTACCATCCAAGATGACATAGGTAACACTTTTAAGGTAAATGGTCAACGCTTGAAAATCTATCTCGAGCCACAAAACAAGCTGGTAGAGGAACTTGATGTGATTGAGTTCATAGAATTCTCATATTAAGCTCTCATAAGCTCTAGATAATTACCTAATCCTTAACATGCTCCACGAGTTTTGTTGTCTATTTGGGTTGTGTAGGATTTTGAGGCTTAAGAAGAATGAGACCAACCATGCAGGCCACAAGAGTGAACGACTATGTCAACATCCAGCTTGGGGGAGGCACCCCCACGTGTATCTAGATAAGTATTACTTTTCTTTCTTAGTTTTATTTACTAGTATTCGGAAATAAAAAAAATGCATAACCATAAAACCAAACAAAGTTTTTCTTTTGAGTAATATACAATAGTTTTGTGTAATCCTAAGTTTTAAATAAAAATAAAAAAAAGTTCGATTCAAGTCTAGGTAATTGACAAACATGATATGAGAAGGTCTGAGCTACTATTTAACTTGTTCCAAGTTTTGCTAGAGTTCTGGAGATTTTATCTTTTGAAAATCTAAAAATTCATAAAAAAAACTATATATGAGATCATAATACCTAGAGTCTTATAAGATATGAACATTAAAACTGTTGGCACTTGCTTTGTTAAAGCTATTGTTAATTATTGTAGTTTTGGTTGAGAGAATTATCATGCTCCAAAGATCAAGATCTTTTTGTTTTAAAAATATAAAAGATTCACTCTTCCGAAGTATTATTGCGTTAGAGGCATGGGACTATGTAAAAATTTGATTCAAAAGAAAAAAAGAGTGAGACGAGAGGTAAAAATGGACAAGTGTCCGAAGTATAATTAGGGGTACAAAGATACCCACCTGAGTGGAAAAAATGGACATGTGTCCGACAGTAGAATTAGGGGTAATTGTTGCCCACTTGAAAAAAAAAGAGAGACTGAAAAAAAAAGAGAAAAAAAATGATGATAGCATATGGTCCCTCTAATAAGCAATATGCCAGTAAGAGATGACAAACTTTTCAAAAAGGTCAAAGGTCTTGATCTAGGAGTATGACATTCCTCTCCCTTACTCCGAGCGTTGACATAGCAAAATACAAAGTAAGTATGCTAAAACTTTAAAGCTCTACTTATAAATCTTTTGAGAAGAAGACAAATGCCTCAGTTTTATTTTGCAGACTTATAAAAACTCCAGAACAAAGGTAAGACAAAAGAACTTGAGACATAGTGCTGGACTTGATCGTTCTGTTTTTCAATCACTTAAGACCTTAGTGATAACTTAAAAACCCTGTAGTAACCCCTATTTTCTTACTGATTTTAGCTTTGCTCAGGGACGAGCAAGGGTTAAGCTTGGGGGAGCTTGTTGACGGTCCTTAATGCTCACATTTAACCATCAACTAATCATGGAAAAGGATCCAAATGCAACCAACACCCAGACTTAGGGTTTTATCTGACAGAATTCCACGAGTTTTGGTGTTTGTCTATTTCTGCAGGGGGTTATCAGGAAATATGGATGAAAGGCCTACACGTCGGGTTTACATAGAGATATTAACGTGCCGCGCAATTTTCTATCATCTAGAAGACTCCAGAAGCCACGGGAACGAACGGGAGGCCGAGCGGGCCCGGAGGCAGGGCGCTCGCCCTACCCCCCTGGGCGCCCGCCCTCCTCTGCTGGCCAATCAGCACGAGTCTCGGGGATTATGCCCAACCGACTCTAAGGATCGAGGAAAATCACACGATGAAGGTCGGTTTGATCGGATGGTGGAGAATAACGTGGAAATTCCATGGGAGCTACTCTTCCTAGATTTCTTGGGGGCTACTCTTCCTAGATTTCTTGGGGGCTACTCTTCCTAGATTTCTTGGGGGCTACTCTTCCTGGACTATATAAGCAGACCCCCACCAGCCCCTGGAGGCATACCTCTTCTACAGAATCAAAGCTAGGGTTTCAATTCTTCATCCAAGTAGAGAGGATCCCTCTAGTTCTTCTAGTTCTACCTCTAGTTCATCTAGATCTAGTTCTAGTTCCTCTAGTTCTAGTTCTAGTTAGTTCTAGTTGTAATCAAGAAAATAGGGAGAGAGAAGAGGAGAGCGGAGGAGGAGCCAGATCTATCGGATCTTCCTCAACATTGTACTTTTGCAGTAACTGGTTCGTTCTTCATCGTTCTCCAGGTTCTTCAATTCATAATCCTGAGTTCTTTAATTACTTTTATTTACATTCAAGTTATTTATTGGATTCCCGCTTGCACCAAGTGCTCTAATCTTTGCAACATTAGAGTAGTAATTAATAGATTAGACGTGGTGTTTAGTCTTGCACCCAATCCTGCGGATTGTTGTGGTAGCCTTAGGGTAGTAATTAATAGATTAGACCTGGAATTGCACCCAATCCTGCAGATTGTTGTGGTAGCCTTAGGGTAGTGACAGCCCTAACGGTCGACGTATTCCACCTCGTTCGGATCGGTGTTTGTAGGACCGTAGTCAGACCTTTCTAGCCCCCTTCTCATCTCTTTCTGTGGTTAGTGCTCTGATGTCCCGATATAGATAATCTTGAAGTAATTCTTGATTCTTAGATAAACTAGAGAACTCTCAGGAAACTTCCTCTCTTCCCACCAAAAATAAGTATATAGTTATCCTTGGGCGATCTTGGATCTTAATTAGTACACTCACGTTCCCCGTGGAAAATCGATACTCTGGAATACTCCCGGGTGAAAGCTACATCGGTATCCGTGCGCTTGCGGATTTTTCTGTTTGCGTTTAAAATACCCAACATCATCGCAGGTTGTAAGTTGTTCTTGTCTTGTCTCATCTATTGCTTGCAATCTTTATGGTTTTCACTCCTGTTGCTATTATGTTTGCTTATATATACCCTATCTACTCCATCTCTTGCAGCACGTGGGTCTTAGATTGGTAGTTTGACCATGTCAGTTGAACTCGGGGCCAAGCCCACGAGTACGGATTGAGGCCAAGCCTGACAAGTGTTAGTTCAGGCTTGTGTGTGAGTTCTTGCAATGGCACGTTGCAAGAACATCGGTGGTTTGACTGGCAGCACTGGTGGCACTCCAGGAGGTGGTGGGGGAGATGATCCTCCCCATTGGTTCACAGCTACAGAGAAGGGCAAGGGGATGAAGGTGCTAGCCATGAAGAGGAAGGCTAGCGATCGTGAGGCAGAGATTGCTGAGGCAGTTGAAGCACCAACAGCGGCAGCAGAGGCAGTTGGTTGCTCTGGAGCTCTTCGGATTGGATCCGATCTCGCGCCAGCTCAGAGGCATGCAGTTCTTAAGACAGAGCAGTGGAACGGGACTCCACCTGGCACCATCATGCTAGGAGGTCGTCCTATCAGGATAGATGTCAGAGAGCCTGGTCACGAGGAGACTTAGACAGAGGGACAGACAGAGGCAGAGGGTCAGGCAGAGGCAGAGGCACAGCCAGAGGAGCAGCCTTTCCGCAGGTTAACTCGCCCTCGTACCCAGGCTGCTTCTAGGTCTGGTACGCAGCGTCAATCATCTTCGTCTGCTCGCTCCACCCCAGCTCCACATCCTGCTCCAGCCTGGATCTACAAGGATTATACTCATGCACCTACACGTGAGATCCAGGAGCTGAGGTTTGCATCGTTCCCCACCTGGTTTCCCCCTACTAGAGATCTAAGGGCACACGGCAGGTTCTACACAGTCGTCGAGGAGGACATGTACATGGCGTTTGTCCATAGTCAGACACAGTTCAGGGAGCAGAGTGTAACACCCCAGGTGTTTGCCACTAGTTAGACCTTAGGTTTTGAGCTCAAACATGCCAAGATAAGTGGTGATGATCATGTTAAGGTTAATCCATGAAAGTGAGCCTGTCGCACTCCTCTTGCCAGTCGCGAACGTTCCAGTCGCTCCGGCTCTGGAACTGTGGCGCCGTTGTGGATGACGGGGAGAGGCGGGGGACTGGTTGGAGGATCACCCTGCCACTTTTTCAAGAGCCCGACGTGGAAAACATCAAGGAGTCGAGCTCGGGCCGGAAGAGCCACCCGGACGGCCACCGCGTTGATCACCTCCGTGACCTGGTAGGGCCCGAAGAAACGGGGCTTCAACTTGCCGAACGATGGTTCTAGCGAGGCGATGGGGCGGTGGCGAAGACGCAGCAGAACCCAGTCGCCCACAGCATAAGACACCTCCCGATGAGTCTTGTCATAGTGACGTTTCTGAACGGCCTGGGCTTGTTCCAAACGGAAGCGGATGTCTTGCAGAAATTCTTCCCGCTCGGCCATGGTCTTGGCAACGGCCGCCACACGTGTCTCCCCTGCTTCATAGGAGCGTATGGTCGGCGGATCCCGGCCATAAACAATGTGGAACGGAGTGTCGCGGAGGGACGACTGATATGCGGAGTTGTAGATGAACTCAGCCCAAGGAACATGGTGACGGTCACCATCGGAGCCATTGACGGGGACGGTCGCCGGTGAAACAACGCAGGTACATGGTGATCACCTTGTTCGCTGCCTCAGTTTGGCCATCTGCTTGCGGGTGAAATGCCAAAGTCATGTGCAACTTTGTTCCCATAAGCCGCATGAGTTCACGCCAAAATGTTGAAGTAAAGATGGGATCGCGATCAGACACCATAGACTGCGGCATCCCGTGAAGACGAACGATGTTGGCGAAGAACGCAGTGGCAACTGATTCTGCTGTGTACGGGTGAGCAAGAGGAATAAAATGACAATACTTGCTAAACCTGTCCACCACGGTGAGAATGACGGACTTCCCGTGAACTTTCGGGAGAGCTTCGACGAAGTCCAGTCCAATGTCGGACCATACCGACGACGGCACTGGAAGCGCCAAGAGGAGCCCCGCCGGGTGAAGTTGCTCCGACTTGAGCCGCTGACAGACTCCGCAGGTGCGGATGAAATCTTGCACGTGGTGGCGCATCCTGGGGAAATGAAAGTCACGCCGGAGTCGATGTAGGGTGCGCTGGACTCCCTCATGGCCGTCATCGTGGATAGCAGTCATGATCTCCAGGAGCAGCGGGGACAAAGGCGCGATGTAGAGGCGGCCTGCATAAGTGACCAGACCATCGCGGACAGCCCACGGTGAGATGCGGGTACCTGCCAAAATCTCGTCTCGGAGAGCCACCAGGGCCGGTTCCTCGGCGTGTGCTTGACGTAGCTTGTCGATGAAGTCGAAGCGCGGCGCTGACAAGGCAAGCACCACTCCCGTGCTGTCTTTCGTGTCGCGGCGAGAGAGAGCATCGGCGACCACGTTCTGAGTGCCCGGCTTGTACTCCACCTCAAAGTCGAATCCCAAAAGCTTCCCGACCCAATGATGTTGAGGGATCGTAGCGAGCCTCTAGTCCAGCAGGAACTTTAAACTGTAGTGATCTGTGCGCACGGTAAAGTGGCGGCCCCAGAGGTACGGACGCCAATGACGGACGGCGTGAACGAGGCCGATCAGCTCCCGCTCATACGCAGCGAGGGAGCGGTGACGTGGCGCGATCGGCCGACTGAAGAACGCGATCTGGTGTTTCTCTTGCAGGAGCACCGCGCCAAAGCCATGTGTCGAAGCATCACATTCGACCACGAATGGCTTGCTGAAATCTGGAAGAGCGAGTACCGGTGCTGTGGTTACGGCCGCCTTCAATGCCTCAAACGCCGCAACCGCCTCCCCCGACCATGAGAAACCGTCTTTTTTCAATAGTGCCGTTAGAGGAGCTGCAATGGCGCCGTAGTTGAGGACGAAACGCCGGTAGTAACCTGCCAAGCCGAGGAAACCACGAACCACGCGTGCCGACTTGGGCACCGGCCAGTCGTGGATGGCCTGTACCTTGGCCGGGTCCATGGCCACGCTCGTCGCTGTGATGATGTGGCCAAGGTAGGAGACCGACGTGACGCCGAAGGCACACTTGGACCTCTTGACAAAGAGGTGCTGGCGGTGGAGTTCGGTCAAAACCACCCGAAGATGTCGAAGATGATCTGCCCACGACGCACTGTAAATGAGGATGTCATCAAAGAAAACGAGGACAAACCGACGAAGGAATGGTCGTAGGACGTCGTTCATCAAGGACTGGAATGTTGCAGGCGCGTTGCACAGGCCGAATGGCATCACCAAGAACTCATAGAGACCGTCGTGCGTGCGGAACGCGGTCTTGTGGACGTCCTCTGGCTTCATGCGCACTTAATGGTAGCCCGAATGCAAATCGAGCTTGGTGAAGAAGCGAGCACCGTGAAGCTCGTCCAGAAGCTCCTCCACCACGGGGATTGGGAAGGCATCCTTGACGGTGAGTGCGTTCAACGCGCGGTAGTCTACGCAGAACCGCCAGGATCCGTCCGGTTTCTTCACGAGGAGTACCGGCGAGGAGAACGCCGATGTGTTGTGGCGGACGATCCCTTGCTCGATCATGGCTGCACACTGGCGTTCCAGCTCATCTTTGTGGGCCGCCGGATACCTGTACGGGCGCACCGCCACCGGTGACGCGCCGGGCTTGAGTAGGATCGGATGGTCACGGCCGCGTGGGGGGGGAAGACCCACCGGGGCAGCGAAAACGTCCCCAAAAGATTCCAGCAGACCCTCCAACAGTGGCTCGCCCGTGGATGCTGCTTGCTCGCGGGTGGTTGCTGCGTGTACCGTGGGCGCCGTCTTGCACGCTACGCCCGACCAACAGATAGGCCGGCCGCCGTGATGGAAGGACAGGGTGTGGGTAGCGACGTCCCAAGCGATGCGCCCTAGGGTCGCCATCCACTGGGTACCCAGCACCATGTCATATCCAGCGAGGGGCATGACGTAAAGGTCGACGTCGAACGTCATGCCCTCGATGGAGATAAGTGCGTGCCGAAGGACGCCTGGGCATGCCACCTTCTCGCCATTGGCGACTGTGGCAGTGAGCCGCGGCCGGGGTAGGATGGCGAGCCCGGTGCGGTGCGCTGCCGCCTCGCCGATGAAGTTGTGCGTGGACCCCGTGTCGACCAGGGCGACGAGCGTGGCGGCGCCCAAGGTGACCCGAAGCAGGATGGGCGCGCCCACTGCCACGCCGGCCACAGCATGGAGGGAGAAAACGGGAGTCTCTGCAGCCGCGTCGTCCTCCTGATCAGCAGCACCTCTATCGACGTCATCAATCTCCACACCATCCATGAAGAAGATGCGGCGGCAGAACCTGTTATGGCCACGTGAATACTTTTCGTTACAATTGAAGCACAGACCTTGGCGGCGGCGCTCGGCCATCTCTTCTGGGGTGAGGCGGCGTTGGTTTCCTTCGGCTCGGCCCTGCTGAGCAGCCGCAGGTGGTGCCGGGAGCGCCAAGAGAGGCGGTGGAGCCGGCGCGACAGCCCGCACCATGGGAGCCGGTGGTCCGCGCTGATGTGCCCGCGGTGGAGGTGGCGTCGGTCGCTCCTGCTCCATCAACTCGATCTGGCGGGCCAAGCTCATGGCGGCGGATAGGGAGTCCGGGCTGTGGATGCGGACGGCGTGACTGAGTGGCGGTAGGAGCCCTCCTGTGAAAAGTTGGACCCGTTGTGCCTCATCCAGGCGACCGGCGCGAGGCAACAATGCCTGGAACCGATTGGCATACTCCTCCACGGTCCCTGTCCAGCGGCACTCGGCGAGCTCAAACAACGGGGCGGAACGGAGGGGAGGGCCGAACCTCAAATTCAGCAGATCCTTGAAATTTCCCCATAGCGGCGTGCCATCATCTTCCTGCAGCTGTTGGAACCACAGCTGTGCGGTGTCGTCTAGATGATACGACGCCATGCGCACGCGCTCTTCTGCCATGGTTCGGTGTTGGCGAAAATAGGCCTCGCATTTGTTGAGGAACAGCATGGGATCGGTCGTGCCGTCGAAGCGGGGGAAGTCCCACTTCTTGTGCTTCGGGTGGAAGTCCTGATCGTGCAAACCCTCCAGGCGTCTGCCGTCGGCGCCACCGAACGACGATGACTCGGACTTCTCCTTCATCGAGGCCATGTCGGCCTTCAAGGTCGTCATCTCGTCGGACATAGTCTTGAGCTGCGCGAGAACATCGGCCAGGGTGGGTTCAGCCATGGCTGGGGACTGGGCAGTGGACGCTGTGGAGGGGGTCGGGGAAGATGGCTGCTGGGCGAGGTGGGCGGCGGCGGCGGCGGGAGGTGGAGCGGTGGTGGAGGTAGAGGATCGCCGAATAGCTGATACCAAGTTGTCAAGAGCGTCAAGCCCTTGACTGGCAGGACCGCGGCTACGAAGCTCGTAGCCGTCGGCCGTCTTCTCCGGTGAGGTTATACCCCTCTACCGTAGGCTTAGGTTTTAGAAAGGAGACAGGAGACAGGAAATAATTGTTATTGCTTGCTTATATCAATAGAGTCTACAGATATTTATGTCCCTTCTACCTTACTCCTTTTTGCTAAATATCCTATTTGGGACTAATATAAATTGCTAGTACAAAGATAATTAAAGATAACTGGGCCTGTGTTAGCCCCTGGACAGCTCCTGGGACTCCTGGGCCGCGCCCTCGACGCGCTGAACGCGCTCAGCCGCGCGCCTAACGTCGCGAGCCCGACGATGTCTGCTGTACGTATTACCGTACATGACAGAAGGAGTAAGATCATGGGCATGATCCTTCCTACTTACCTCATCTATGATGCTTTTGTTGGAATGGACCATGGTACTGGCATGTATTTGAAATAAAAGTGATATTGGTTTCAAATTACTTTGCTTCCGCTATTTGTAAACCTGAGTTGTAATAACCTTATCGAACTCCGATGTATTCGAACTACTTGCGAAATGTATGTAACGTGTGACTTGTTATGTTGAATCACTACGATCTTGGCTTGTATGTTGGTTGGTTCGAAATCCCTCGTGATTTTGTTGGACTACCGGAGTTATATGGGCTCAAGTATGATAAATTGATCCATACATTACCACTCAAGTGAATGGCATCCATACAATAGCACGCCGTATGGACGACGAAATAAAAATTGCAGTATGTAAATCCCCCCATAGTTAGTACTTAACTAAGCCACCTAAAGGTCCTTAGTTGGGCATAGAGGAATGACCACTGGCATACTTAGATTAAAAGTTTGGATTTGAACACACCTATATATAGCTATAAGTTGCCAAAACTGTTTTTTTATAAATAAAAGCATTGTTTCAAATACACATGTGACATGTTTACTGTTGAACCTTGCTCCGATGCCAGCGTGTGTTTTCGACCATGTTAGTTTCGAAATTAGATTTTGTTGATAACTAGGAAATTGTAGTGTTTTTCTTGAGCTTTCCAAATTGTTAAAGAACAATAGTTTTGGTTGGTTTGAACTCCAGTTATGTATTTCTGAACTTTATATCAGTTTTTTGTCCTAGTTTGTGCAGAGGTGCTTGTTTGTGTTTGTCTTCAATCTTGTCTACTTAGGAATCAGGCCTATGCTATAATTAGAAATATATAAAGAATTTCCTAAACTTTCTAGAATGCTAAAGAACATAATTTTTCATAGCCTTTAGCTCCCTATATGTTTTCTTTAGTGACTGTGCTACTGCTGTCCTGAAATTTCAGATTTTGCAATTGCATAATGTTAGCTATGTGCATACCCTCACTGGAGTGTATTTCTCATATGCAAAAAGGGATGAAGTATGGTTTCGTTGCCTTTTCTTGGTGATATTGTGGCCTGAGAAGTGCTAACATAGCAATGTGTTTAACGAACATGGTGATCTTTAGTCTTATCTTAAACTCACATGTTTTCTTGCATAGCAATTTGTCTTTTAATAGAGGTTGCTATGATTATTCAAATGGCATGAAAAGAGTTTATTTAGGAGTGTCCACTATATTTTCTGGTGTTCTTTAGATTTATGCAAACTGTTGGTAACAGTGGTTTTGCTCAAATGCATGTTTGAAACATAAGTTAATAATTAATTGTTTGCAATTGTTGTTTCTGGACAGTTTGTGGAACTGTTTGGATTACAATATGTAAATGATGTCTTCTAGGAATCTTGTTTATAGAAAACTTGTAGATAATTCACCTACCTAGCTTCTGTTAAAATTTGGTGGTAATTAGTTTTGTGGTTTGTATGTTATGGCTCTTTAAAGTTGGGTTTCAGAAATGGTTGCTCTCTGTCCTGTTAGGACCTGATTCAGTAATCCTAATATTTCGACCAGCTTAAGTTGAGAATCATGCTTTGATGTCTAAATATCAAATGTAGATAACTTCTTAAGCTTTCCAGAATGTCTTCTTGCATGTCTTTTGGAGTTATGTAACTCCAGTTATGATTTAAACAAGAAGCTGTTGTGGGCTGTCCTAAAAATGATAGATTGCTTTTATAGTTGTTTGCTTGGTATATTGCTATGTGTGATATTTTTAGTGATAGAATGTGCTCTTGATGTTTATAACAAAGTTGTTCACAATTTAGTAAGATTTCTAGAGAGTCCATAATCATAATTTGTGGACATGTGAAAATGATGTTATATCTGTTTAATGTGGCATGGTATGTCCTGTCTATGCTTTGAACAGAGATGTCTTCATGGGGTTAATTGATCTTGTTAACTATGAAATCATCTTTATATGATAATAAGAAAGTTGTAGGTAACTTTATAAGCTTTCTGTGAAGTTAAAAATCATGTTTGTTGGAGGTCTACAACTCCAGTTATGCTTGTTTGAAGTTCCTATCAGTTTTCCTGCCTATAATTGTACCCTACTGTTTGGGGCAACATGCGCAGTCCTGATTGTGCAATTAATTCCATAGTATAAATTATGTTTGCTGTGAAACTTGTCTATACAAAAGTTGTAGATAACTCTTTCATCTCGCTTGTGTTAGAGTTTCATATCATTTGGATAAATGGTTTGTGAGTTATAAGGGTATAAAGTTTATCTGTCAAAATGCTTGTTCTCTGGAATTCCTGGACCAGATTCTGTAAATATGTATGTTTGACTTGGTAACTTTCTAATCATGCTAAGATGATTAAATATGAATTGTATATAATTTTATAAGCTTTCCATAATGTCTTGTTGCATGGATTTTGGGTCTGTAGAACTCTGGTTATGATTTATTTACTCAACTGTTGCATGTATGTCCAGAATTGCTAAAAATGCATGAATGCTTGATTAACTTACATTGTGTGTGGTTTTAAGTGACTCATGTCTTGGTGGTGTTAATTAGTGTTATGTGATCCTATGAAACATGTGTTCATGCACTTGCATCTTGCATGTCATCTAGGTACGCTAGATGAACCACGTGAAGGACGTGATGGTGGATCATCCCGAAGATGGAATGATTAAGCAAGTGTTATGATCTTAGATGTCACCAAGACGGAGCAAGCTAACTAATCTGACTCGGTGTCACATTCCAGGCAAGCCCCGGAGCATTATAAGCCTCCTACTTTTTGAAAGTGAATGAGTATATATATGTTATATATGTATTGTTGCATTAAGTATAGGAGTTGGATGAAACTCTTGCTGCATATATATACCCTTCCCTGTCCAGTATATATATAACCTGAATCCTAATTAGTCAGGATCACGTCTATGCTTAGCCATGCTTAGCTCGGTAGAAGCCAGGTGATTTCCTGTCACCTGCAGGATATAGGTGGATTCCGGATCACGGTTGGCTATATTTGCTATCATGGAAAAGAACCATGTGTTAATAATATGAAAGGAGACCGGGCGGGATGATGATAGTGATGCAACAAGGCATGGAGGTCTTGGGTGTGGATCTATCCCCGTCTGTGTCGGTTAAGGACCGATCGTTGTACATCCTCTTGTCATGTTGAACGCATGCCTAACACTTAGTTGGCCGGATAACTCGTTCCGACCGCGAAGCCTAGTAGTATGACTCAGGCCGGAAGACCGGTAAGTATAAAGTGCGCACTACCGGAGGAAGTGCGGTGTGCGGGGGACCATTGGCGTAAGTCCAAAGGCAGGTGAGTTAAAATTCCTGACCTCCCTGGCAGAGTGGTAGCCCTGGGAGTGCGGCGCTGATCGGAACCGCGATTCCTGAGTCGTACCAAAGGTGACCCGTTGGCTCTCCGATGGGGGATGCTTGGGTGAGTGCTAGGAATACCCCTCCAGCTGGATAGGAATTCGATTCGAATCGCCGTCTCTCCCGGTTAGTGAGAACTTGACAGAGCATCGGCAAACGTAGCATTCACTAAATAACTTAATGGTTCTATGATGATGATGATGATCACGGCCTTGATAAACCTGATATGGTTATTATTGATTGATATTAATCAAGTGATTGCTTAGTACAGGTGCTAATCTAGTTAATAGGTTAATGAGAATTAAATGGATGCTAAATAAGAAAGGTTTAACTATTTATACTTAAGCTTTTTATGCAAAATGTTGTCCAACAAGCTCCACTTATATATCAGCCTTGCATACTCCTTGGTGTCATTTATTTCTGGTTTATGACGGGTAAGTCTAGCTGAGTACATTCTCGTACTCAGGGTTTATTCCCACTTGTTGCAGGTTGTGATGTATCATAGCTACTGCAAGAGTTGGATGACTCCTACTATAGTGAAGGAGTAAGATCATGGGCATGATCCTTCCTACTTACCTCATCTATGATGCTTTTGTTGGAATGGACCATGGTACTGGCATGTATTTGAAATAAAAGTGATATTGGTTTCAAATTACTTTGCTTCCACTATTTGTAAACCTGAGTTGTAATAACCTTATCGAACTCCGATGTATTCGAACTACTTGCGAAATGTATGTAACATGTGACTTGTTATGTTGAATCACTACGATCTTGGCTTGTATGTTGGTTGGTTCGAAATCCCTCGTGATTTTGTTGGACTACCGGAGTTATATGGGCTCAAGTATGATAAATTGATCGCTTCGATGATTGTTTTTGTACTTGTGCTCTTATAATTTGGACGGTTCCGTGACACATAGGGTACTGGACCTTGAGGTACTAGGGAACATGGTTGGTCAGGATATGAAGCAGTATTTCAGCTACCTACCAGGACTTCCTGGGCTTCTTGCTTTGCCAGGCACCTACGTGGAGGAGTGGGTGCGAGAGTTCTATGTGCCAGTGTGGATTGCACCAGATCACAGTTATATCCACTACGCACTGGCCGACACTGACTACAGAGTGACAGCTCAGCGAGCCAGAGAGACTTGGGGTCTGACAACTTTCGACACCAAGATTCACCGGCTTTGCTGTGGCAGCTTCAAGCCTCTACGTCGACCTCATGGTGCTGAGCTTCCCCCTGTGAACTTTATCTCACCGTGTTTCCGTCAGCCTTTCACAGAGGGTTCCAGCCACTCAGTTGGAGGACTTACCCGTCCTGCTCGTATCTTGGACTTTGTGATGAGAAAGACTCTCCTCTCGAGGCCTGGTTACCATGACGGTTTCACCAGGATACTGCCGTGGTTGATTGCTCACTTGGTTGCTTAGAGGGAGTTTGACATATGGGATATGATTGTGTCAGAGATCGAGGACACCATAGCAGGGGGTTTCAGGGGCCGTCGTCCGCTACCCTATGCACATTGGATTACTCTTCTGATTCTTCGTGCTAGGGCAGGCCCTCTCCCACCTCATATTCAGAGGGAGCTGATAGAGACAGTGATAGTGTTCCCACACTACGACCCCAGGCAGATGATGAGGGCACACGTGGACCTCCGAGCTCTAGCACCTCCTCCAGCACCACGTGGTAGAGCTCCACCAGCCTCACCCAAAGCTACTCACAGTTTAGGGGTAGTTCTAGAGACAGGAGGAGCAAAACATAGCTATTGGGTCAGTTGCAGATGCCGAGGCCGAGGGAAAGTTTGACTTTGCTTCTGACAGTTTAGATGATGACTATCATCTCCCTATTCTAGATCTTCCTCTGAGGCAGCACGACCACGAGGCAGGAGGTTCCTCCACTGCCACAGACCCGACACTACTAGCTATTCTTGAGGGCATGAGAGCGGATCAGCAGAGGGCAGCTAAGGAGCAGGATAGACGAGACAGAGAGCAGACTGTTGTTAATGCAGCCATGCAGGACAAGCAGGATGAGCTTCAGCGACAGCTTCTCTCTTTCCAGGAGCAGCAGTTAGCCTTCTAGGCCCAGCAGACAGCGTTGATGGCAGCTCTTATGGCAGCGACAGGGATCACGTTACCACAGGTGCAGCTTCCAGGCACATCCACGGTCAGGCCACCGACACCAGTGTTACAGCCCAGTGGGGTTCAGAGTCAGTCTCAGCCTTTTCTCCAGCTACCTACTCATAGCCAGCCATTCACGACTCCATAGCATCAGGTCTCTCAGGGTGCTATCTCTTCTGGCTTTGAGCAGACACCGCAGTTCACCCCTCTACGCTCAGGGTTTACAACGTAGTCTGCCTCCACTTCTCAGCTTATGTTGGATTCTTCAGCAGGGCAGGATCTATCATTTTCTAACAGTGCTCTGACTGGCCAGCCTACTCATCCTCTGTAGGCTCCTGCAGCTTTCACTGTGCTAGTTACCACTATAGAGCGTCTGTCATCGTCTGTACCATCGTCTGAGCAGCTTGCACCATCTTCCACAGTTCTAGAGACCTCAACGACTACTACTGAGTCTGTGCCAGCCTCTTCTCTAGGTCTTGAGACTCCAGCAGTGACACAGATAGCTACAAAGCCCATAGAGCTGACTCAGACTGCTACTCCAGCACGTACACCTTTAGAGGGTCAGTCAGCTTCCTCAGAGTCTACTGGAGCTGGCACTAATGATGATGCAGCTCAGTTTGAGGCAGTGCCACGAGACTCCTCCGCTCCACCTCCGCCTTCAGCTTCTAAGGTTTTTGGCGCTTGATGCCAAAGGGGGAGCGAGTAGAGTATATTAGAGTTAGGGGGAGCATGTGAGTGGGCTTTGATTCTTTTGTGTGCTACTTATCATGCATCATGTTTATTTTCATGCACTTGTGTGAGATACTTCTTTGCTTATGAGATACACTTCGCTATGGTTATGTGACATGAATTATGTTTCATGATGATATACTTATGTCATGTGTTTGGTTCATATTGCTTTGCTTCCACGTTTTTACTCCGATATCTTATGAGCCATATGTTGTTATGTCCTGTTGTACACATCTCACATATTTGGATGCAGGATGTTAGACTTGGTTGATATAAGCATGCCTAATCTCTTTTTGTTCTTATTGTCACGTGCTTATAGAAAACCAAGTCATTTGAAAACCTCACTTCACTCATACTTGAGGTTATTGTCATCAATCACCAAAAAGGGGGAGATTAAAAGCATCTAGGCCCCTAATGTGTTTCGGTGATTAATAACAATGTTGATCACTATGACTAACGTGTGTTTTGTAGAGGCAAAGTCATTTGAGTTAGGTCATGGTAATGGTGATCGATGGACTAGATCATTCATGCCAATTTAATGGTGGAAATCATTTTGGTTTTCAAAGGATGGTTGGACATCGTCAGGACTAGACTAGGTCTAAGTATCATATGGTGAAGAAGGGCACTTAGAGTAGTTTAGGACTTTGTTTTTCCTTTGACCGTACTATTAAGGGGGGCATTGAGTGAGTAGCTTGACCTAGGCGAGGCTTTAGGTTTAGGTGTGGTGCACACTTGGTAAACCTAGCACTAGGCAGCTTTGAGAAAGTCCTTAGATCAAGAGGAACAAACTTTGTTCTGGAAAGATCAAGTTTCGACGAAGTTTTGGTGCCTAAAGAGGCACCGGATGTAGCGTGGCTGGGTGCCTAGGGTTAGGCACCGGACACACACATCGGACTCATCAAAGAGCGTCCGGTCCCATACCCAGGGAGGTCTGCAGTTGACCAGGGCACCGGACGCACGCACCGGACTTGCCGGGGAGCATCTAGTCCCATACCCAGAGAGGGTTTAAGTTCTCCATCTCACTGGACGATGGCACTGGACTCACTGAGGGTGCATCCGGTGCATTGTCAGAGGAAGTACAGTTAGCCATTAATGGGGCAATGGACGCTCTATGCAGTGCGTTCGGTGCAAAATTGAGTGCGTCTGGTGCTCCCATTTTCTGTGGAAAACAGGTGGCCGACACTTGGACTTGATGGGGAGTATTTATACTCCTCCACCTCATCCATGGGAGGTCTCTTGCCCATTTGATCAGTTGAGAAACACCTTGTGGTGCAAGAGAGAAGCAAGAGCCTAGAGAGGATTGAGAATTGAGTGATTTCTTGAGTGAATCCTTCTCTAGTTGAGTTCCAAGAGTTCAAGTGTGCATCCACCACTCTCTAGTGCCTTGTTTGGGTCAAGTGAGAGTTCTTTGCTTGTTACTCTTAGTGATCGCCATCACCTAGATGGTTCGGTGGTGATTGGAGGCACGAAGACCACCGGAGTTCTTGTGGGTGGCTCGTGTCAAGCTTGTGAGTGGTTTTGGGTGATTCACCGCGATGGAGTGTTGAAGAATCAGCCCGTAGAGAGCACTTGGTCCTTGCGTGGACCAAGGGGGAGCAAGACCCTTGCGCGGGTGCTCTAACAAGGACTAGTGGAGAGTGGCGACTCTCCGATACCTCGGCAAAACATCGCCATGTTCCTCTTGCTCTACTCCATTACTTTCTAGCATTTACTTTGACCATTTACATTCCTAGAATTGTCATGCTAGAATAGGATTGGAATTAGGTTACAAAACTTTTATCTGGTAGCTCTCTAGAACACACTAGGCACAAGGGGTTGCATTAGAGTTTATAGGTTGCTTAAATTTTTAGAGAAGCCCAATTCACCCCCTCCCCTCTTGGGCATCTTGATCCTTTTAGGGGTTTCTTCCTCAGGAGGTCCATTATGCTCATCAGTGTAGGGGGTGTTCTCGAGAATTGTCGCAAGAACAGCCTTACCTTCACTAACGGGTAAATGAAGAAACGCTCCTTTGGAGGCTAAATCAAGGAATTGCGCGGAAGCTTGGCTAAGACCGAGATAAAAATGTTGCAAAACGGTTGGCTCGGTGTTGATATTTGGGAACGCAATAAGGAATTGATCCGCAAGCGCACGGATATCAGTGAGCACTTCACCTGGGAGGTTATCCAGAGTATCGTATTTATATTTTTACCACTAGGAGAAAGAGTGCATCTAACTAACCTGGTCTATTACTACTAACCCTTTAGGCAACAAAGAATGTTTCTCGATGTGAGTGATAAATAGAGAAGACTACAACCGTAATCTCCTTCTAACCTTGGTAAGGATGATCTACTGTTCTATTGGGGAAGCTAACGGAATCTAGACACCACAGAGGATGTTCGACCCGCACCTATAAACCCTATCCTTCCTGCCAACGAGATATGGTCTTCAAAGGTAACTCAAAAATGTCACGTTCCTCGCTACTACCATGGTCCAGCTAGTCAGGGAATATCTATGAGTACCCTAGCCTAAACACCACATTTACGCTAGCAATAATTACTCTAAACTCTACGCGAAGAGATTAAAGTAAACTCATAAACCAAAAGAATAATAAAACAAGAACTTACTAGAATTTAGAAGTCGAAATACTGAAGAATCCTAGGAGCAAGCTTCGGGTTAGGAGAACTTGATCCCGCAGGTACAAACTTGGAGTAGACACCGACAGGCCGGGCTTCCTCCGATCTATACCTCCACTCTATCTCTCTCAATCTAGTAGAAACTATAAGATCTATTTCTACTCACATTGGTTGCTAAGCCTAAAAAGAAATTTTATTTAGAGAAGAGGTTTTCCTTCGAGGGCTCCCCTCAACTCTATGATAAACTTGTCTCCTCCAGGGGCCAGGGGGTCTGGTTTTATAGTCCCTTCAAGTGAACGTGAGCCATTGGATCAAACCGACATTGATTGGACGGTTATCCTTGATCCTTTAGGTCGGTGGAACATCGTGTGCCAAAAGAGTCCTGATCCAACTCTAGGAGGGGGTGGGCGCCTAGGTCAACTGGGCGGGCGCCCAGGGCCTGGCCCCATTCGGCCTCCGCTTCCTTCCCGTGGCTTCTAGAGTCTTCTAGATGGTAGAAAATTGCGGGTGCGTTGATATCTCTATGTAATCCCGACATGTGGGTCTTTCTTCCTTATTTCCTGATAACCCCCTATAGAAACAGATAAGCAACAAAACTCATGGAATTCTGTCAGATCAAACCCTAATTCTAGGTGTTGTTTGTGTATTGGTCCTTTCTCTTGTTTATTTGATAATTAAAATTGATACTTAAGAACCGTCAACAAATACCCCCATACTTAGGCTTTTACTCGTCCTGGAGAAAATGATGGTTATGAACAATATCTGGGGTAAAACATTTTTAAAATATTCTCTTCATAACTGCAGGGTATTTAAAAATCCACTGTGTACTATAGTCAGGGAAGTATATGGTTAAGAGTAAAGATCCTTTCTTCTTAATCCTGTCACTTGGAGTTTTTGTATATTTTTGAAAAGAAAGTTAGCTTACCTTTTATCCTCATAGGTTCTCTCAGATCACTCATTATCTTTTATATATCTCACTGAGGCTGTTTTAATTTGCAAAAATTCTCAAGCATACTTACTTTGCATTTATTGCTTGATCAAAACGGGATCCGAGGAGGGGAATGTCATACTCTTAGATCAAAGACTTTGGGAATTTAAAAACTTTATCAACTCTTGCTGGCATATTGCTTATTAGAGGGACCATGGGCTATCTTTTTCTTTTTCTTCTTTTTTCTTTTTTATTTTTTTAAGTGGATACCGAGGTACCCCTAATTCTACTGCCGGACACTTGTCCATTTTTTTCTGCGAGGTTGTCGAGCACTTGCTCCTTTTTATTTCCTCGAAATATCTCTATTTTTGCATAGCCCATGCCTCTAATGCAATAATACTTCGGAAGATTGAATCTTTCTGAATAAATATCTTGATCTTAGGAGCATGATAAATCTCTCAACAAGGGTCTAACTCATTTGAACAAACTCAATACAAAGTAGATAGCCTTTATAATCATAATTATTTTTTCTAGTTTTAGTAGGCATATAAAACATTGAGGATGGTAGCTAGAATTTTTGAAGATTTTGAAATAAATTCTCCAAGTAACAATGATATCAAGAATAAGAAACTCATACTCTACCATCTCATATTCCATAATGACTTAAGTAACACAGGGTTTTTAAAATGATTCTTTTCCAATAATTGCAAGTTTTAGGAAATATTAGAGAGTGAGATTAATCATGTTTAGAAATATTTTAATCTTTTTAATTTATCATGTCGAAAACAATATTCTGCATAATCCAAGATATATGTATGTGTAATAGTAAAGTGTGCAGAGTGTGTACCTAAATCGTGGAGTGGTGTAGTCGAAGTGTGTTTGGCATGTCGAGGGTGTTGACGGTCCTTAAGTATCAAATTTAATTATCAAATAAATAAAGAAAAGGATCCAAATGAAATCAACATCTAGACTTAGGGTTTTATCTGACAGAATTCCACGAGTGTTGGTGTTTGTCTATTTCTGCAGGGGGTTATTAGGAAATACAGAAGAAAGGCCCACACGTCGGGATTACATAGAGATATTAACGTGCCGCGCAATTATCTTACATCTAGAAGACTCCAGAAGCCACGAGACCGAAGCGGAGGCGAAACGGGGCCAGACCCTGGGCGCCCGCCCAGTTGGTCAGGGCGCCCGCCCACCTCCTGAGTCCAATCAGGACTCTGCTTTGCGGGAGATTTCCACCGACCTAAAGGATGAATCTAAACCATACAATCTATGTCGGTTTGATCCAACGGCCCATATTCACTTGAAGGGACTATAAAACCAGACCCCCTGGCCCCTGGAGGAGAGAGCCTCTCAACCCTAATTTATTGTTCCATCAAGGGAGAAGAAGCCTCTGATCAAGATTAGAGCCACCACATCAATTAGATATCTAGATTAGCATAGCTACATAGGATTAGAACTAGAAGAAGTCAATCTTCGATTGGTTTCCGGATCTGTCAAGAGGATTCTTGGTAATTCTCTAATTGTGCTTCTAATTGCTTTCTAATTATCTTTGTTCTTCAATATTATGAATATGACTTTGTTCTACTTCAATTTATTGCTTATGACTTTGCTCTACTTGCTTATATTCAAGATTATATTGTTCTTAATTTATCATAGTTATGTACTTGGCTTAGTTAGATTCGATCTATATACATGCTTAGGATCGTATAGCGTTTATCCATCGGATCCATGGGTAAATGATAGATATTGTGTAGGCGTGGTGCTTATACCGTATTTATCTGCGATTGTACCCAATATGCCAGATCGTGGGGTGGTTCGTGATAGTGACAGCTTCATTGATTCTTATATAGTCCCCCTCTCGTGTATTGGGTTGGCAGAGCAACATTATTACAGGGGAGTGATTGCTATGTTTCTCATATTCCTTGCTAATATCACTATGCATGGGCGTAGTCTTGTCTCGCAATGATTGCTAAGTATGCTTGCACTAACTATGATAATGCTAGACTATATAGTTGAGAATAACTTAAGGAATATTCTTGTAGTTCGTTCTAATACCATGCTAATGAGTTTCTAGAGTATCTAATTGAGGTGCTTATCATATTTATTATGTGGCTAGATCAGATTAATTATCCTTGTCACTATTATTATTTCATATATAATTTATGTGACACTTATCCCTGTATGAAGAGTTGGATATAATGTTCTCAATTATACATGCAATGATAGATGCTCAATCTCATATTCTATTCTGTAATCAATATTGATGATTGCTAATCCCTTCCCAGTGGTATAAACATAAATAACGATACCTGGAATACTTCCCGGTTAAAATGCTACATCGGTATTAATCTGTGCGCTTGCAGATCCCATTCATTATTTATTTAGAAGAGCAATTGCATATTTCAATACCGCGTCTCTCATGTCATGCTGGGGATGACAACTTGGCTTAAGTGGTGTGAGGGATAGGTTTGGCATTTTTGGCACCGTTACTAGATTTAGAGAACTTAGTCTACTTTTGGTAATGATGTTAAGAATATCCAACAAGCATTTTTGGTGCCGTTGCCAGGGAAGGTTGATTACTAATCAGGAATGGAATAAAAGATTTTGAGTTATCATTCGCATCACTAATATGATTGAGCTTATCTATTCTCTCATACAGTTTTACCCCGATATTTTCCTATTTCATCTTATGCAGGGGAATGTATGAATAGAAGACATCTTCTAGGAAATTTTGTTGACAATCCCGAAGCATTATTCAAGAAGACGAGAGCCAAGCTAAAGAAATCATCAACACTTCAGCAAGAAGCTTCATCCAATCAAGAAGATCACCGGAACTTGTCTTCAGAGTTCGAAGCCATGGCGAACAAATCAATCCGCGAGTTCTCAGCTCCCACTACGGACAACATCCGCACTGGACCTGCTGTAGAGATCGATGGCAACTTTGAGCTCAAACCTGGACTTATCAACATGGTGCAATCCAACCAGTTCTGTGGGAAGGGACACGAAGATGCTAGTGCTCATTTACAACACTTCCTGGAGATTTGCAACATATTCACCATATCAGGAGTTTCCAAAGATGCTATACTACTTCGCCTCTTCCCATTCTCACAGTTAGGAAGAGCGAAGCAGTGGTTCTACGCTACAAGGAGAAGAATACTACGTGGGCACTCTGCTCAACAAACTTTCTGGCTAAGTTCTTTCCCATGGGCAAGACCAATGCTCTCCGTGGGAAGATTACAAGTTTTCAGCAACAAAATGATGAATCTGTTCCAGAAGCATGGGAGCGCTTTCAAGACTACACCCTAGAATGTCCCCATCATGGAATGAAGAGTTGGCTACTAATGCAGACATTTTATCATGGGCTCGGCAACAGTGCCCGAGAGACCATGGATGCTGCAGCTGGAGGAGCATTCTTATCACTTACTATACCACAAGCCACAGCTCTTGTGGAGAAGATGGCGTCCAACCAAAGCTGGAATGAAGAGAGGACCCAGACACGCAAGAGAGGTGGAGGTATGCATCAGCTGAAAGAGGTAGACATGCTGTCTGCAAAGCTAGACCTGCTCATGAAGAAGCTCGATGATAGAGCTAGAGATAAGAAGGAAGTTATGCACATCTACGACTCTCACATGACTTGTGAGGAGTATGGAGACACTGGACACTCAGGCAACCACTGCCCTGAGATGCTTGAGGATGTGAACTACATCAACAACAACAACTACTACTACAACCGTCCTCAACAAAATCAAGGTTGGAATCAACAGAGGCCTAACTACTCAGGTAATTATCAAGGTAACAATTCTTACAACAATAATAATAATAATTTTCCACCTTTGAGAGAGTTAGTGTCTAATCAAGGAAAGCTAATGGATAATCTATCTAAGAAATTGGCATCTAATGATAAAATGCTAGAAAATATAAATAATAGAATGGATAATTTCTCTACTGCCATCAAGAATCAAATTAGCTTTAATAAAATGATTGAATCTCAGTTAAATCAAATAGCTGTTGTTGTTCCTACTACTAACCCCGGTATACCATCACAACCGGAAGGATTAGAATCTGCAAATCTTGTAGACACATTTGATGCAGGTAATTGGAGTAACCCCGTCAATGAATTATCTACTGACCTTCTGCCGGTCAAGAGAGGTGATCCAGGACGCCCCGTCATCCCGATCTCCATCGGCATGGTGGACGTTCCAGAAGCACTCTGCGACTTTGGCTCCAGTGTGAACATTATACCCAGGGTACTCTATGAAAAATTCTTTACATATCCTTTATTAGAAACAACCATGTGTTTGCAGTTTGCAGATCAGACGATAACCGTTCCAAAAGGAATAGTGAAGAACCTTTGTGTCCGAGTTGGTACCTTATATGCCCCAGCAGACTTCGTAGTGGTAGAGACCGGAAAAGATGAGAGAGCACCCATCATCTTAGGGAGGCCATTCTTGAACACCACGGGAGCTATCATCTACGCCAGTGCTGCCAAGATCAGTTTCTACGTCAAAGGGAAGAAGGAGACATTTTTCTTCAAGAACAAGACTACACAAATTCCAGATCAATCTAGACGTGAATCAAGGAAGAGGACCAACAGGAGGAACAGGAACAAGCAAGTGTGGACCGAGTCAGCTAAGATGGTCATTGTAGTTCATGGAGGCCAAGATCACCAACTTAAGTCACCGCTTTTGACCAAGAAGGACGACCCAGGAATGCCAAGTATCTACTGCTCCATAAATGGATACAACTTCTACAAAGCAACTTGTGACACCGGATCGGGCGTCGACATAATGGCCGCAGTCACCTATTGGCTCTTGTTTGGAACCATGCCACTAAGACCAACATACATTCAACTCCAGATGGCAGATCAGACATTTCGAGAAGTTAAAGGAATAGTAGCTGATGTCCCAGTCAAAATAGACGATCACTTTGTCTACACAGACTTTCAAGTTATTGACATGGGAGAAGACGAGTACGATCCACCCATCATCCTTGGAAGACCGTTCCTCAGCACCGTTAAAGCAATTATCTACATTGGAACCGGAGAAGTCCATTTGCACTTCCCCTCAGAGAACGTACACCGTTATTTTACCGACCCTAACTATATCGTTGAAGAATCTAAGCAGGTCAGAAAGCAACGCAACCGCAACCAGAGGAGGCAGATCATCAGGGACGGATGGGCAGACTACGAAGGAGAAGTTGTAAGGTCAGAAGATGTAGAGTTTAAACAGAATTATCCAGAAGAGACTGAAGCACCAAGTCAGGTGTGGAAAATGAAGATAACTATACATGAAGAGGAGGCGCTGCCGGAAGTACCGACTACGCCACCCAACGAACCTCAGGACAATTGAAAAAATGGAGTCCCGTTCGGAGGACTTAAAAATACCGAACGCCTTGCCAAGAGGTAAACTTGGTAGTTATCCTTTCCCTTTCAATTATTTCAAATAGTTTACTTAGTTAATCATGTTAGTACTATCTTAAAAATAAAAGAAAATAAAAATGCGAAAAACAGTAAGCCCCATGTGAGTATGCGAGTGGCATAAAACCCATAAGTACATTCACTGAGGTGGCATAAAAATAAAATAAAAATTTCTTTTCTGCTTTATAAAATAAAAATATAAAAACAGGGAGTAATAATTATTAAGGAGTCTCAACATAATAAAGGCTAGATATTTATGCTAACACTTAATCAGTTCCACAAGCTTTGTTGTCTATTTGAGCTCCCAGAATCTAAGAATCAAGAAGACTAGCAGACGGAGGACATTCTAATCGCTGTCAGAATGTTGCTGACTTTCGAATACACCTCTGCCACCTGCTAGCTACATCAAGAGAAATTACGTCAAAATTCAGCTTGGGGGAGAGCACCCCCATTTATCTCGATAAGTATTTCTATCTACCTATCTTTACACTAATATTATTTTAGAATATAAATATACATAACTATGAAAAAACCAAATAAAGATTTTATGCTTATTTATATATCTTTTGCTTAGTGTGTTTAATAAATAAATAAAGTGGCTATGCTAATCTGTATCTAAATAAAACTTAAGCATGGATATGATGAATAGTTGCTCTGCCTAATTTGCACATTTTAAGTTCTCTCTCAAGTTTAGATATAACTGTTATAATTTAAAGCTTGCTCTAGACCTAAACTTGTGGGATGAAAACTTGATCTGAAGTCTAAGTTGTTAACGGATACGATATGGGAAGGTTGAGCTGCTGTTTATCTGTTCCTAGAGATGCTAGAATTCTGGAGAATTTTATCTTTGAAAATCTTTAAAATGTTGCATGATGAGTTCCTGTATGATGAGAGTTTAAATTCCTACCACAGCCATATATACATGCTTGCTAGACTTTGAGCCACACATTTACTATTTACTGCTTATGAGCATTGAGTGTGGTCAAGCTGTGTAGACCCTTAGGAACTTGTCATGTGGTTAAATCAAGATTCACTTGCACGTTCACTCATATACGATACTTCTACTCCGGAAGTACCATCCACATATATCCACCCATTTCCATCTCCAGAATCACCCAAAAATATTCTACTCCTAATCCGGGAGAGAATAGCAAAAAAATATTTCTGTTTTCCCTTGTGAAATAAATGCTCAAGTTATCTTGTTACTACCACTTGCTATATTATCTCAAGAGATGAATGCTCTAAAAAAAGAGAAATACGAGGAAATAAAAAGGAGCAAGTGCTCGGAACCTCGAAAGAAAAGAGAGAGTGAGACGAGAGGTAAAAATGGACAAGTGTCCGACAGTAGAATTAGGGGTACAAGATACCCACCTGAGAGAAAGGAAAAAAGAAGAGCATCTCATTCTCCTCATAAAGTTTCAAAAAAGCAAGAAAGGTATGTATCCCCTCAAAAGAGCAAAGTAGAATTAGACTTCCACCACCATTGTTTTCACCATTGTTATCACCATCATCACCATACATCATTCATTCGCCACACATGCACATCTTGATTAAACTCATTGGCTTGTTTCTTTGGATCCATGGTTTGACTATGCAATACATGTCTTGTAAATATGTATACTTTATTTCCCACCTATGAGCTCCAGATATTAAAGCCTTATTAGAGTAGGGTGAGAGAGAAGGCAATATCACTATGCCTTATACCACAAATACTACATATCTTGAGAGAAGGCATATACCATCACTGCCTTGGTAAGGATCCAGAAATACCACAAAAGAGAGATCTGAGAGAATCATACAAGGAGTCTCTGAGTTTTATTTGAAAATCTGCAAAAACACCAGAGCTATAGCTGATCAAGAATAAGAGACATGGCACTTAACTAGACTGTTCTATCTTTTAACTACACAAGATAGAAGTGACGGTTACAAGTCCCATGGTAGAAGGTAAAGTAAGTAAGTTTTAAGTCTTGACAGTTTACTCTAACTTAGAGATGAGATCTTATTTAAAAAGCATGTGTACCGTCAATTTTTAAAAAATATTGCAACAACTTATGATCCATAGCTGGTCTATCCTTGCTCAGGGACGAGCAAGAGGTAAGCTTGGGGGAGTTTGTTGACGGTCCTTAAGTATCAAATTTAATTATCAAATAAATAAAGAAAATGATCCAAATGAAATCAACATCTAGACTTAGGGTTTTATCTGACAGAATTCCATGAGTTTTGGTGTTTGTCTATTTCTGCAGGGGGTTATCAGGAAATATAGAAGAAAGGCCCACACGTCGGGATTACATAGAGATATTAACGTGCCGCGCAATTATCTTACATCTAGAAGACTCCAGAAGCCACGAGACCGAAGCGGAGGCGAAACGGGGCCAGACCCTGGGCGCCCGCCCAGTTGGTCAGGGCGCCCGCCCACCTCCTGAGTCCAATCAGGACTCTGCTTTGCGGGAGATTTCCACCGACCTAAAGGATGAATCTAAACCATACAATCTATGTCGGTTTGATCCAACGGCCCATATTCACTTGAAGGGACTATAAAACCAGACCCCCTGGCCCCTGGAGGAGAGAGCCTCTCAACCCTAATTCATTGTTCCATCAAGGGAGAAGAAGCCTCTGATCAAGATTAGAGCCACCACATCAATTAGATATCTAGATTAGCATAGCTACATAGGATTAGAACTAGAAGGAGTCAATCTTCGATTGGTTTCCGGATCTGTCAAGAGGATTCTTGGTAATTCTCTAATTGTGCTTCTAATTGCTTTCTAATTATCTTTGTTCTTCAATATTATGAATATGACTTTGTTCTACTTCAATATATTGCTTATGACTTTGCTCTACTTGCTTATATTCAAGATTATATTGTTCTTAGTTTATCATAGTTATGTACTTGGCTTAGTTAGATTCGATCTATATACATGCTTAGGATCGTATAGCGTTTATCCATCGGATCCATGGGTAAATGATAGATATTGTGTAGGCGTGGTGCTTATACCGTATTTATCTGCGATTGTACCCAATATGCCAGATCGTGGGGTGATTCGTGATAGTGACAGCTTCATTGATTCTTATATAGTCCCCCTCTCGTGTATTGGGCTGGCAGAGCAACATTATTACAGGGGAGTGATTGCTATGTTTCTCATATTCCTTGCTAATATCACCATGCATGGGCGTAGTCTTGTCTCGCAATGATTGCTAAGTATGCTTGCACTAACTATGATAATGCTAGACTATATAGTTGAGAATAACTTAGGGAATATTCTTGTAGTTCGTTCTAATACCATGCTGATGAGTTTCTAGAGTATCTAATTGAGGTGCT
Source organism: Sorghum bicolor (assembly GCF_000003195.3). Classification (NCBI taxonomy): domain Eukaryota; kingdom Viridiplantae; phylum Streptophyta; class Magnoliopsida; order Poales; family Poaceae; genus Sorghum; species Sorghum bicolor. The sequence goes on from NC_012871.2 coordinate 23,702,195, forward strand.
TATCATATTTATTATGTGGCTAGATCAGATTAATTATCCTTGTCACTATTATTATTTCATATATAATTTATGTGACACTTATCCCTGTATGAAGAGTTAGATATAATGTTCTCAATTATACATGCAATGATAGATGCTCAATCTCATATTCTATTCTGTAATCAATATTGATGATTGCTAATCCCTTCCCAGTGGTAAAAATATAAATAACGATACCTGGAATACTTCCCGGTTAAAATGCTACATCGGTATTAATCTGTGCGCTTGCAGATCCCATTCATTATTTATTTAGAAGAGCAATTGCATATTTCAATACCGCGTCTCTCATGTCATGCTGGGGATGACAACTTGGCTTAAGTGGTGTGAGGGATAGGTTTGGCATTTTTGGCACCGTTACTAGATTTAGAGAACTTAGTCTACTTTTGGTAATGATGTTAAGAATACCCAACAGAGGGATCTCCCCCATACTTGTTTTCTGCTTTCTTGCACAAAAATAAAGTAGAGACACACAAGACATAATAATAATAATACTCTTTATTAATCTTAAGGCATTTATTACAAAAGACTAGTAGCAAACTGAGATAATAGTAGCAAACTGACAATAATAGTAAACCTAAACCGAATTTAAAGATAGATAACTAAGATGCATTGCCTCAAGATCTAATCTAGATAACTTAGCGGCGCTCTAACTCCTTGATCTTCTTATTGGCACTGGCAAGATCATGCCTAAGGCCTAGTATAATGGTGTTGTGGTTAGAGAGCTGTCTAGTGAGAGAATTAATCGAGGACTGGAGGTCTATGATAACTCTGTCTACCCTGCGAATGTCCTCATCAATATCCATTATAGTCTTGCGACGCTTGGGAGGTGTCTCAAAAGCATTGAGAGCATGCTTCGGGGCTGCCTTTGGAGGGATGAAACGGACTTTGGCTGCTCCAACCCCTTCAAAGTAAGGCCTCTCCTCCTCCGTAGTGTAGCGAATACTGCTGATCTCGCCGCTCCGGTTGGTCTTGACTCCAACGACCCTCTCATTGGGTCTAGGTGGAAGGATCCTCGTGCCGGTTGGCACCTTGATGGTGGTCTTCATCTTGGATGATGATCCCTTGAGGAGTAGGGGTTGTGGTGGTGCGGTGAGAACTGGTTGAGCATGATAGGATTGGGTGGAGCTGCGTTGGCGTAATGGCATGGCTTCTAGCTGTCGCTCTGTGTTGGCCGGGACGAGAGCACGGGCGTAGGGGTCTTCCTCAGGCTTCATGTTGAGGTTGAAGGGGATGACTTCCCAATCATCGTGGAACTTCTCGGCCATTGGAGCAGCAAGGGACTAATCAAGCTCTAATTGAAGAAGAAGAGAAGGCTTGGTGGTTTGGTGTTTGAAAACTGATGTCAGGGGTCTGTTTATATAGGGGTCAAAAAGTGCCTCTAGGGGTTTGTTCTGGTTGCTCCCGTCGATGTGCGTACGAAACTTTCCATCTGAGGGATTATTCGGATTACCATAAGTGCATTTTCCATAACAGAGAAAATCGGGACCGAGGGGGAACAGGAGCTGGGCGCCCGCCCACCTGATCTAGGCGCCCGCCCTCTCTCTGGCCCCTCTGTGGGCCCGCTTTCTCGAGCGTGTTTGTAGATGCAGAACTATTTAGGAAAATATATGTATGACCCAAAAACGTTAGATTAAAAAGGTCGGGCTCTAATTCTCCATGGGAAGGTAAAAATGGACTACGTCAATTTCTTCTAATTCTTTGTTGGGCTCTAAAAATAATTTAAGATGTTGACCATTTACCTTGAATAACGTACCTTCGTCATTTTGAAGTGTGATAGCTCCGTGGGATGATGAATTGATTACCTTGAATGGTCCTTCCCATTTGCTCCGGAGTTTTCCATGCCCAAAAAGCTTCACCCTGGAATTAAAAAGTAATACCTTATCTCCGGGTGCGAACTCCTTCTTCTTGATCCTCTTGTCATGCCACCTTTTGACTCTTTCTTTGTAGATCTTTGAATTGTGATATGCTTTCTCTCGCCATTCTTCCAATTCTGATAGTTGCATTCTTCTATGTTTTCCAGCGACATCTAGGTCCATATTCCATCTCTTTATGGCCCAGTGTGCTTTGAACTAGAGTTCAACAGGTAGGTGGCAAGTCTTCCCATACACCAATTGGTATGGGGACATTCCAATTGGAGTCTTGTATGTTGTCCGGTATGCCCAGAGTGCATCGGGTAACTTATCTTTCCACGCCGTTCCCATTTCATTTACTATCTTCTAAAGAATATTCTTGATTTGCTTGTTGGAAGTCTCTGCTTGGCCACTTGTCTATGGATGGTAGGGGGTAGCGACGTTATGACGGATTCCATGTTTTGATAGATATTGCTTGAAGCGTTTGTCGATGAAGTGTGCTCCTCCATCACTTATCACTACTCTGGGAACTCCAAATCTTGGAAATATAATTTCTTCAAACATCCTCTTTGAACTGATGTTGTCGGCATGCTTGCAAGGTAATGCCTCTACCCACTTGGAGACGTAGTCAACTGCCACCAAGATGTACTCACACTTCTTTGATGGAGGAAATGGACCCATATAGTCTATCCCCCAGACATCAAAGAGCTCAATCTGAAGGTTGTTGGTGAGTGGCATTGCATCCCTTGTATTTATGTTTCCGTGCCTTTGACATGGCCCACATCTTCTGATATATTGCTTTGTGTCTTCATACATTGTAGGCCAGTAGAATCCACACTGCCAGATCTTTGAATGTGTACGGAATGCTCCATAATGACCTCCATATGGTGATGAATGACATCTGTCGATGATCTTTCATCCTTCCTCAGTGGTCACACATCTCCTAAGTAAGCCATCAGAGCATACTCGGAACAGGTATGGCTCATCCCATATATGTGAACGACTTTCTTGAATAAGCTTCTTCTTGTTTGCTCCTGGCGGTACATACCCTAAAACCATAAAATTAACAATATCTGCATACCAGGGGTCAGACCTGTTAATCCCGTAGAGCATGTCGTCCCGGAGTGAATCATTGATGGGGGTTTCCTGTGGACTCTTAAAATACATTCTAGACAAGTGATCAGCAGAATTTTCTACTCTCTTTTTATCTTTTATTTCTAAGTCAAATTCTTGGAGTAATAAGATCCATCTAATCAGGCGAGGTTTAGCATCTTTTTTAGTGAGCAAATATTTTAGTGCAGCATGATCAGTGTAAACAATTATTTTAGCTCCAACTAAATAAGATCTAAATTTATCAATGGCAAAGACAACAGCCAGAAGCTCTTTTTCAGTGGTTGCATAATTAAGTTGAGCTCCTGTCAAAGTTTTACTGGCATAAGCAATTGCATGATGCTTCTTATCTTTAGTTTGTCCCAAAACTGCCCTCACAGCATAATCACTAGCATCACACATAATTTCAAAAGGCAACGACCAATCAGGGGGTTGAATGATTGGTGCAGAGATGAATGCTTTCTTTAATAAATTGAAAGATGTTAGACATGCATCATCAAATTCAAAAGGAGCATCCTTGGCTAGCAAAAGAGTAAGTGGTCTAGCAATGAATGAAAAATCTTTTATGAATCTACGATAAAAACCAGCATGGCCAAGAAAGCTTCGAATTCCTTTTATGTTCACAGGTGGAGGTAGTTGTTCAATTACTTCAATTTTAGCTTTGTCCACCTCAATACCTCTTTTAGACACTAGGTGTCCCAGCACTATTCCTTCCGTAACCATAAAATGACATTTTTTCCAATTAAGGACTAAGTGCTTTTCTTCACATCTTTGCAAAACCTTGTCTAAGTTTTCAAGACAACTATCAAAAGTTTTTCCATAAATAGAGAAATCATCCATGAAAACTTCCATAATCTCTTCAATCATATCAGAAAATATAGACATCATGGATCTTTGAAAAGAAGCTGGTGCATTACATAACCCAAAAGACATTCTACGGTAAGCATAAGTTCCATATGGGCATGTAAAAGTGGTTTTGCTTTGATCATCGGGATGGATCGGGATCTGATGATACCCTGAATATCCATCTAAGAAACAGAAGAACGAATGGTTCGCTAATCGCTCTAGCATCTCATCTATAAAAGGTTAAGGAGGAAAATGATCCTTTCTCATGGCTTTGTTTAGTTTTCCATAGTCTATGCACATCCGCCAACCTGTGACGGTTCGTTGCGGAATTAGCTCGTTCTTTTCATTCATAATAACAGTCATGCCTCCCTTTTTAGGCACAATTTGAACTGGGCTCACCCACTCACTATGCGGCACAGGATATATAATCCTTGCCTGCAGCAACTTTATAACTTCCTTTTTAACCACCTCTCTCATAGTGTTGTTAAGTCTACGTTGGGGCTCTCGAGAAGGTGAAACAGAAGGATCTGTTGGAATATGATGGGTACAAATCATGGGACTGATTCCTGTAAGATCTGGAGTGAGTAGCCGAAAACTAAGTGATGTTTCTCAAGAATGGTCATTAATCGCAGAGTTTGCTCCTGAGTGAGTTTATCACTAATGATCACAGGAAACTCTAGATTATTGTTTAGGAAAGCATAGATAAGACCGGGTGGTAAAGTTTTAAGCTCTATGGGAGGTCTAGGTGTTTCTGCAAACTCATCTAAGGGTTCAGGTTCAGAAGGTTCCGCTTCTTCTTCTATGAAGAAATGAGTTTCGTCTTCTAAGTCTAGTTCATCTAAAAGCTCAAGAGATGCAGCCTTCACTTCCTCCATAGGATCAGGTAAAAGATATGACTCGGCCTTATTGTTTAAGGAGTGTGAAGTTGTTATTGGGAATTGAAAAGTTTTTCCAAAAGAAATATGTAGCTTTCCAGTATGACCTTCATAAAGGAGTCTCCTAAAAGGTTGTCCTATCAACAGGTCGAAGTCCCATGTATCAAAGATATAGAAGTTCAAATGAACCATGGAGCCTTCTACCGTAAGAGGTAGGACATTAATAATTCCAAGACTGGGGACTAATCGTCCTGAAGATTCCTTTATGACCTTTGTTGTGGGGGTTAAAACAAGATTTTTAAATAGTTTAAGTGCAAAAGATTCAGACATGATGTTGATCCCCACAACAGGATTATAGAGAGCATCAAATCGATCAGAATTATAAGCACAGCGTATAGTTATAGAGGGTGTGCCCAATCGGATCACATCAGAGGAAAGCTCTGTTTCCTCCAACCACTCGCTACTCATGACTGAGATAAGCTTCTCAATTGATATTCAGTTGGCAAACAAATGCTAAGATGGCCGTTTTGGGGTCTGTTAATAGAATGGTAGTTTGAAATGTTTCCAAAATCGGCAAAAAGAACAGATTCAATATCCAACATGAAGTCCGGTGGTGGAATCTCTTCCTTTTGTGGCTCAGAACTTAGGATAGCTAAAGTAGATGAAGAATTTGGCAGAGTGTCTACTTCGGCTTCGTAGGTTTCATCATGAAGGGTATTATCCATCTCAGCTTCTAGGATTCTATCTAGGATCACTCTGGCCTCATCAGTAGGGATGCGAAAGAAAGAACCTCTAGACATTGTGTGTAGCATTTGTTTATGATTTTTCTGAAGACCTTGAAAAAAGTGAAATAAAAGAACAGGGTCTTCAAGATTAAGGTTTGGACCAGATTCTAAAAGATCAGAAAAACGTTTCTAGGATTTTCCCAAAGTTTCATTATCTTTTTGTTTAAAAGATAGGACTTCGAGTCTAAGGTCGCCGATACGGTCCAGCTAGTCAGGGAATATCTATGAGTACCCTAGCCTAAACACCACATTTACGCTAGCAATGATTACTCTAAACTCTACGCGAAGAGATTAAAGTAAACTCATAAACCAAAAGAACAATAAAACAAGAACTTACTAGAATTTAGAAGTCGAAATACTGAAGAATCCTAGGAGCAAGCTTCGGGTTAGGAGAACTTGATCCCACAGGTACAAACTTGGAGTAGACACCGACAGGCCGGGCTTCCTCCGATCTATACCTCCACTCTATCTCTCTCAATATAGTAGAAACTATAAGATCTATTTCTACTCACATTGGTTGCTAAGCCTAAAAAGAAATTTTAATTAGAGAAGAGGTTTTCCTTCGAGGGCTCCCATCAACTCTATGATAAACTTGTCTCCTCCAGGGGCCAGGGGGTCTGGTTTTATAGTACCTTCAAGTGAACGTGAGCCATTGGATCAAACCGACATTGATTGGACGGTTATCCTTGATCCTTTAGGTCGGTGGAACATCGTGTGCGAAAAGAGTCCTGATCCAACTCCAGGAGGGGGTGGGCGCCTAGGTCAACTGGGCGGGCGCCCAGGGCCTGGCCCCGTTCGGCCTCCGCTTCCTTCCCGTGGCTTCTGGAGTCTTCTAGATGGTAGAAAATTGCGCGGTGCGTTGATATCTCTATGTAATCCCGACATGTGGGCCTTTCTTCCTTATTTCCTGATAACCCCCTGCAGAAACAGATAAACAACAAAACTCGTGGAATTCTGTCAGATCAAACCCTAATTCTAGGTGTTGTCTGTATATTGGTCCTTTCTCTTGTTTATTTGATAATTAAAATTGATACTTAAGAACCGTCAACACTCGGTTATAGCTAAGTCTAGGCCAGATGATGCTAAGTCTATTAAACGTGCCCAGGCCGCCCCTAGAGACTCTTTCTCTTCTTGTTTGAAGTTCAAGACATCTCTATGAAGACGAGCTACGCAAGAAATGGGGAAATAGGTAAGGCAAAATTTAGCTTGTAGTTTCTCCTATTCTCCTCCTACACTACCTACATAGCGAGCATACCATCGTCTAGCTTTTCCCATCAAAGAGAACGGAAATAGCTTCCATTCAAGAGTTACTCGCCGCATCCCTTGGATGTGATTACACGAACAAAGTCAAAATCATGTAGGTGAGGGGTTTTCATCTCCTTCTCCTGAGAAGGGATTTTCTTGAACCATCGCTATGAGACTCGGGCGAAGCTCACAGTGACAGGCCAAAATGGCTTGTGATGAACTCGGCGGCTCCAACTCAGTGCCCGATGGAGCCACATAATTGAAAAGGGTAGTTTGATCCATAAGGTTTATATCTATAGGCTCCAAATCAAACAAAGATAAAATTCTCTAACGATTGTTTTCCTAGTTAAAACAGCTACCATTCCCCGGCAACGGTGCTAGAAAACTTGTTGACACCAAAAGTGGCAAACGGATATACCGCAAGCGTACGGTAGTCAGTGTAGCTTTCATCGGGAGTATTCTAGGTAATGTCCACAGGGAACGTGAAGTGAACTAACTAGGCTTCTAATCGATAGGGGATGATCAAAAGGGTAAAGGTTAGGAGAGGTCAATCTAGCTCTAATATCTGGTTCTAGTATTCTAGATAAGGTGAGGTTCGTAAACCTCCTCCCGTACCTAGGGGCAGTGAGCGAGAAGGTAAATCGCGTTAAGAACTATACAGCTCCGTCCTACCTAAGCGGTCACTAGTGCAGCCCTGCTTTCACCTAGGTTAACTTACCTACAACACGATACAAGGAACCCTACGCCTAACGAGGCCTGTCACGCTTGCGTTAGGTGTCTTGCAGTGCGACAAGTAGCGTACACTGGTGCAATATAGCCTAGACACCACGTCTATACTAATCGCACTACTCTAGGCAAAGCCAATGCTTCGAGTAATCTACCTTAAGTAGAACAACATACCAAGTATAAGATTTATAACTAGAACACTAATACCAGAACAACAAAGACTAGAAAGATTCAGATGAAGAACTTACAAGAATCTCTAGCATCTGCTGAGGCGCTCCTCGATGAAGACTCCCGATAGGCTGGGACTCCTCCTTGGAACTCCTCACTCTCAGCCCTCTATTCTTGCTTTAAGCTACTAAAGTAGTCTTCTTCCTAATGATACATGCCTCTAAGTGTAGAACTAGGGGGTATTTGTAGTAGGGAGATGGAGTGGGGGCTACTCCAGCACCATGTTAGTGATCCGCATGACCTCTGCCATGCACCGTTGGATCAAACTGACCTTGGAACCGTCTTTGGATGGATGGTGTGGATGATCATCACGTGGATAGCATGCTTGAGTTAGTGGGGGGCCAACCGACCTAGTGGGGCCCCACCAGGGGATCGGCCGATCCCCCTATGGAGGGTGGGCCCATCTAGTGTCGGTTGGCTGGAGTCCCCACCTGTCATAGAGTGCAGCTCCACTTTTGGTTTTCCTTTGTCACATCGGTTGATTTCCGGTGGGCCCATAGATCCATGTGCTTTTCATGTTGGACTTCAGATGGATGGCTCCTTAGGATCTCAGGGTGGAGAACAGCTATAGAGGACTTCTCCTAGATCGTGGCAAGGTGTCACACCTTGGTCCCACAGGCCGATCCCCCCTTGTATGGGTCTAGGGTGTCAACCCTTGCTTGTCCTTTTTAGCTTGCTCTGAAGATGATGTTGATGCTCTTGAACTTGTGTTTCTCTGTCATCTTCATTCTTCCTCATTCACGCCCATAGATCATGGAAATTTCCTGTTAAATACCTGTAACCAAATAATGACATGTACATGTGGAACCAAGTTAATTTGCACCTATGTCACTACTTGTTTGGTTGATATTTCCCCCAATGTGGGACAAATGTTGACGGTTTTGCAAGGTAAAAACATGTCATAATTACCGTCAACAATCCTCAACATAGTTTGTCGGATGAAGAAAACTAGACATACATTACCCTATAATAAGATATTCACACCTCGACAAAAGACAAGGTAAGCCTGTTTGAGTAAAAGATCAATAGTGTGGCTCGATTATCACATGTGTAAGATTATTCTTAGATTTTCAAAATAAATCTATTCTAAACCTCCTTTGCCTTCCCCGACAATGGTGCCAGAAATGCTTGTTGGTATTTCTAACACAATTACAAATAGGAGGGTTAAACCCTTTCCTAGCAAAGGCATTAGAAATGTTTCAGACACATCTTAGCATTGCTTAAGTCTGTTTGTCAACCCCAACACAACACCAAAAGATTTGGTTGTACTTATCATCATAACACTATAGAAAATGAATAAAGGTTATCCACAAGTGCACAGATAAAATACATCTATTGTAGCATTTCACCTAGGAAAGTTCTAGGTATCGTTATTTATAATTTTACCACTGGGAAGACACTTGGAGGTATAAAGAATATAAGCTATGACTTACACTTGTGATAAGAGCTACACTAGATCAGTACTCAAAATAGGGATCAATCATATCATAATAAAGGATAATTAATAACAAATCAAGGTAATTGTCACAGAACCGACCAAATTATAAGAGTTCAAGTGTAGAAACGATCGGCAAGCAATCAAGTTTCCAAACTTGAGCCCATATAATCCCGGTAGTGAACTGAAATCACGAAGGACTTCAAACCAACTTGCAACAAACCAAGATCGTAATAGTTCAACACAACACAGCGAATGTTACATAGTCATTCATTGCCGTCGAAGTGGCACCACATCGGAGTTACTTAGTTCTTACAACACATGTTTGTAGTAGCGGAAGCAAAATAGTTACACACACTTTCCAAAGTTCATTTCACAAGTTCTTGTTATCGCCAGGGTCATACACCATCCATCCAAAAGCAGCAGGTACGAGTTTGTTAGAGAACCGTGCCCAACGGTTTAGTCCTCATCCCCAGCGGGATGGAGACAGGTCTTGCAGAAGCCATCATAAAAGATATCATCTGCAACAGGTGGGAGATAAACCCTGAGTACGAGGATGTACTCAGCTAGACTTACCCATCTAGTAAAACATAAAAGACACCAAGGATCATGCAAGGCCTAGTATAGAGTGGCTGGCTTGACTTAACAATTGCCAAAAAGCTTAACTGATAGCTACATTAATGTAAAAGCATCATATTAATCATCATTAGCCTACCACTAGATTAGCACCTATACTAGAACACATCACTTGATTATTACAAACAATAATAACCATATCAAGTTCATCATATGCTCTTCCTTGCTATCATCATTATCAAGAACCAAAGTTAGTGAATGCTACGTTTGCCACTGCTCTATCAAGTTCTCACTATCCGGGAGAGACGGCGATTCGAATCGATTCCTATCCAGCTGGAGGGTTATTCCTAGCACTCACCCAAGCATCCTCCGTCGGAGAGCTAGCGGGTCACCTTTGGTACGACTCAGAAATCATGGCTCCGATCAGCGCCGCACTCCCAGGGCTATGTCACACCCTGGCTTTTAAAATAAGACCAGAGTCGTCATATGTGTGCCCAGGAAGTCCACACATATAACAAAAGAATAGAATTATTAGAATCAATGTTATATATAGCGGAAAACATATTTATAATAACACTTACAAACATCAGAGTACGCGGAAAGAGTAGCTAAACTTCTTAGGCTCCAATCTTCTCAGGGACGGTTGACTGGGGGCTCCGTACGCCAAGCACTTCTGATAAGCTTCTAGAAAACTTCATGACATCTTTATCCTTCTTCTGAGCAGCACTTTACTACACACTGGGGGTGTGGGGGGGAAATAGCAAGGGTGAGTTCATGTCGAACTCAGCAAGTACATGCGGAAAGTATAATGACATGCAAGGCTTAATCAAAGGAAAAGCTGACACTGTTTAACTGCAGGTGAGCTTTTAAGTTGGTACACTTTTATTACAATTCTTTTATTAAAACAACCTATTACTAAATATGAGTGAAGCATCCCAACCCTTAATTAGATGAAAGTATATTAACAATTTTATTAATCATCATTATAATTATTACCGAGGTAGCAACCTCAGATAGTAACTCGGGGTAGCAACCCCTTTAAGGTCAAGAGATAGCAATCCCAATTAAGAACACATGATAGCAATCCTGCCAACACAGAATAGCCATTCCGCCAAAGCACGAGGTAGCAACCTCAACCAAGTTCCGCCTACAAGTTCCATGTGATTCCAATTTGCTCATCAAGTGAGGAACTGGGCCGCTCGTGACCGTGAGCACGGCTGATATATCAGTTTTACACTCTGCAGAGGTGTGCACGTTCACTCCAAGTCGTGATTCCCATTCGCCCGGGGTCGCGACTCCCCAAAACACTACCAAGGTGAGCAGACAGGGTTTCACTACGAGACCTTTCACAGGGTCCAACTAATAGGATGCCACTCGTAAGTTTTTGCCGGGGCGCGCGGCAGCCGTGCCCATAGCAATGGGACCCCGAACTGACCGACCTCTTAATATAAATACCCAAGCTACTTCCTTACGCCTACCCGGAAAGTAACACCCTACCAGCGGAGGTCCTGATAATTAGTCAAGCCAGAGCCATATAGCTTGGAGCCGCACTGTATGTCCCAGGGGGCCGCTCCCTGACTAAGTCCTTACGGAGAGCAGAGACGGGTACGCCCGGCAAACCGGACCACCAACAGTACCCGCTCCCCCTGTCCTCAACCAAACCACGATGCTCGCAAGCACCGCAACATCTCCATCACCGAAGTGACCATTGTTCATCATTTAATCATTTATCATCATTGAAGAATTTATTAAGCAAGATCATTATTTTTATTATTATATAGATTAGATGAGTAGAGCAACTAAGCATATCTACTGTTCACTATACTACCCATGTATAAACCCAGGTATACAAGGAATATAGTAGAAGACTAGTCAAGTCCTTATGGTTTGCAGTATTAAGACACATGCAATGGAAAGTAAATGTATTTAAAGTTCATAGGTACAATATGATCAAAGGGTGTCTGCACTTGCCTTTATTCCTAGTGTATAACTGCTCAGAATTCTTTGGCTTCTATCCTCTGATATCTATCTTCTGCTTCGACTGTCGGTCCTCAGCTCCTGGTCTTCACTGTTGACGAACCACACTTCTACTCGTAGCAACCAAACAACACGAACAGACAAACAAACAATCACGACTAAGAACAAACAACAATCAAAAGAAAAGCTTAGAAAGAGCGCACTAAACGGCACGACTTATTGCTACGATCGTGACAATGCAAGAACGATTGAGAACGGAGCTATCGTTAATCGGACACGACTTTCGAGGTTCGAAGTGTAACGGAGAAGACGACTATACGCTGGTCGTATTTTATGAAAAGAGGTGATAGACTTTGTCTAAAAGTTGAGTTGACCAAACTATAAGAGATTATAAAGGTTAAGGTTAAATGTTAGTCATATTCTATTTATAATTAATTATATACCACTAAAGCCAATCAAGCATTTATAGTTTTGAAATATAGAACATATGAAAGCAACTAATCAAGTGATTATTTATATCATGTTTAAACTAATTAGGTTATAATTAAAAAAAGAAACATTAAGGTTGATATTAATAACATGGGCATTTATTTATTTACAAAAGATCAAAATTATAAACCTAAGTTGCTTTTAATCAAAAAGTCATTAAATAAATATTAAACAAATTAATTATATAATTTATGTTTAACTAAAAGAATCATAATAAATACTTAGGTTAACATTAACAAAGTTGATATTTGATTATAAAAGAAAATACCAAAGTGTAAACCTAAATTGTTCTTTGTAGATTAAAAGGGCATTTAGTTAGTCATTAATTATTTTGTATTTAAGGTGAAAACATAAATGGTCAAACAAGGTAACTATTACTGCTAAAGTGTAGCTTACGACGATACGAAACTAACGCGACGAGAACGGGTTCAATCGGAGCTAAAACGCGGATTCTATGACTAAAACTAGGTCAGTGGCAAAACTGTGAATAAACAGAACTATTTTTTTGTATTTTAAATTAATCAAAACTGAATTAAAAAGCATTTTGGACTAAATCTACGAATACCAACAGATCCAGGGGTTAAACTGCTAAAATCTGGACCTAAACCTAATTACTTTTGCACTGCAGTGGACTGCGGTTTGATTTTAAAAACGAACGGGGGCCTTTCTGCAAAAGTGCTAGGGCCAGCGTGGGTGGCTGGTTTGACTGGCCACGTGGCGCTGCAGGGTTGGCGGGTCCACGGTGGCGCTTGTGGACCGAGGGGCAGGGCACGGGTCCACCGGGTCCACGGTGGACCGCGATGTCGGGCGGTGGCCTAACCGCGGCGGCGCCATGGCCAGGCCGACGGAGCTCGCCGTGGGGGCGCTATAGGGCACGGGAAGCGACGGCGAGGGCACGGGCGTGACGTGTGGGACGCGGCGAGACTGATGCTCGCGTCGGCCATGGCTGGGAACGGCCGGGGCGAACGGTTTACGCAGCGGGGCGGCTCGGCGGCGGCCGCAGAACTTCAGCGAGGCCGTACACGTGAAAGGAAGGGAGGGAGAAGGCGGGAGAGTGTCCGGCGGGTTTCTCACCTCGACGCGAAGGCCGTGGAGGGGTCCTTGTCGCCGCGGATTCTCCGGCACGAGAGATTGATGACGGCGGCTCCTCGGCGGCACGAAAAAGGCGACGGCAAGGCGCGGCAAGGGCACAGGGTGGCAGCGGCGGTTGCCCTAGGGTTCTAGGGAGGGGCGCGGTGCCCTAGGGGAGGGCCTTTATAGTCCGGGCATCTTCGGGGCGCGTGCAGGCGCGGAGAACGGGGCCGGTGGTTGCGGCCGTGTCCGACTCGTTCGGAGGTCGGGGATGACAGGTGGGTCCCACTCGCGGGGCCCACCCGTCAGTGGAAGCAGGTGGGAGAGGGCAGCGCGCGGCCGCGCGGGTGCTGGGCTGCGGCGCGGCTTGGGTGGGCCGCGGTGCTGGGCCAAGGCCCAAGTGGGGGAGGCGCGCGCGGGCTAAAGCATTGGCAGGCCAGGGCTGGGCTTCAAGCGAGGAGTGGGCTGAAAGAAAGGAAGGGAAAAAAAAGAAAAAGACTTTTCTTTTTATTTAAAAGGGTTTGAAACCAATTTGTTTAACCCAAACATAAACCAAAACTTGATTTAGTAATTTGAGATTATTTTAGAATTGTTTTTCTTTTAACTCAGATACGAATTAGTTTTTCAACTCAAATATAAATTAGTGTTTTGAATATGGCTTGGAGTTCTATTTTTCTAAAAACCGAAAAGAGCCTAGTTAAAGTTTGCTCGAATTTTAGAAATCTCTTTTTTTTTACACACAAGGTAAACAAAGCTAGGGCACAAAGCACAAACCAACAAACAAAACAAAACACCCTTCACTTAACTTTATAAAAGTTTTAAAATTCCACATTTTTCTCATTTTATAAGAACAATAATTAATAAAAATCTTGTAATATTTTAGAAAAATTTTAAATCCTTATTTAATTTAGTGTTTTCTAATAACAATCCAAACTTAAAAATTTTGGAGTGTTATAGGCTACCACTCTGCTAGGGAGGTCAGGAATTTTAACTCACTTGCCTTTGGTCTTACGCCAATGGTCCCCCACACACCACGCTTCCTCCGGTAGTGCGCACTTTATACTTGCCGGTCTTCCGGCCTGAGTCATACTACTAGGCTTCGCGGTCGGAACGAGTTATCCGGCCAACTAAGTGTTAGGCATGCGTTCAACATGACAAGAGGACGTACAACGATCGCTCAACATGACAAGAGGACGTACAACGATCGCTCCTTAGCTGCCACAGACGGAGTTACTACAACCTTGCAAAACTCCGCCCGGCTTAAGTCATTTTAATCAGGTTCCAACCACGATAGCACATATAGACAATCGTGATCCGACTCAACCCTATCTCACACAGGTGACAGGATATCACCCGACTTCTACCGATTAAAGCATGTCTAAGCCACTACTCGATCCTAACTCTATAAGCAAGTAGAGGTAAGATATCTGGACAAGGATTGAGTACAATGCAGTAAAGGTTTCATCACAACTCCTATACGTAAATGCATCAATAGATATAACATACTCAAATAAGCTTTCGAAATTAAAGTGGGAGACTTAAGATGCTCTGGGGCTTGCCTTTCACGAACGATGCAGGCTCGTGATTCAGGCACTCAACCTCTTCTTCGGGTTTCTCGTGTCCGGCTTGCTAGACCTCCACCTCCAGACTGATCTCCTGGCCTTCGTGAACCACTTGGAGCTCGAACGCAGTCGTTGCTTCCGGTGCACCTATTGCATACTAGATGAGGATGAATGCTTGCCAATGCAATGAGAACTTCACTAGACACTTATTTACTGAGTAAACTTCTAAGATAAACTCACAAAGGATAACCAATTAACTTAGCAAAACTTAACAAGTCAAACTATTAACAGCAAGCATCACATAATAGAGCAGCTCAGTAAACAGGTCATAACTATTGCTATAAAGATCCAATACACATAAATGAGGACATTCTGGAAAGCTTATGAATTTTGTACATTTCATCTTTAATCATCACAGCAAGATTCTTAAGTTAAACAAGTCATTTAAACAAAGTTCCAGGTTCTGTCCCAAAAAAACAGACAACACTTATTTCTGGAACCCAACTTGGAAAAGCTATAACTTTCAAACTATTAGACCAAATGATCCCAAAATTAAACCACAGCTAGATCATACAGTTTACGACAACTTTGATTTAGACAAGTCTAAAACCAAGTTATCAACAAGTAAAGGTTATATTACTCTCTTGCTGTCCAGACAGCTCTTAACCCTCTAATTAATTATTTGATGACATAACCAAAACACAATTAGTGTCAACCACAAGGCTTACAAGCACAAGCATATCATAAGATAACCAGAACATCATATGTTCACCCCTAAACATTTAATATCATAGCACTTATTAATTTAATTCACAAAAGGGGCATAAGTACAAGATACTAGCAAACGTACTCAGAAAAATCTACAAAAATTACAGAAGCATAAGTATAGCATCTATACATTACCATAAAAATTTCAGAGCAAATGCACATGCCAAAATTAACATAATCATTTAACATGTGACAAGGTGTTTATTTCATAAATTCAGAAACATGGCTTACATAGTGTCAAACAACAGATTTCAGATTATTTATATGCTATTAATACCATAAACAAGTTTGACACCAAAGTAGAGCACCACCATAAACACCAATTATTTACTATGATTTAAATAAGAAAACAGGCCATATCTCAATCATAAATTACATATCACAGATGCAGTACTCCAAAAATCATGAAATATTTATCATAGCATTTTCATACCACTCAGAGCTCAGCACACAATTTTCACAACAAAAGGAGCAGTATAACAAGAGATATGAATTTACTCATGAATAACAAGAATAAATCCTAATAATTATTTTTCCCAGAAAACATGGTACATTTTATATTTTTAATAAAAACTAGTCATCTCAAAGAATCTCACAAAATTGGTTTCACAATTTTTTGATCTCAGAAACTGGAGATATGATTTTTGCAAAGAAGCCAAAAACCTGGATTTGAATAAAAGAAAAGGAGGGAAACGATGTGACACTTATAGCGGGTCCCGCATGTCAGGGTTGTCTTCCTCACGGCCGAGGCGACTCTCACCGGCGATTTCTCCGCGACGGCGAGATCTCCGGCCAAACCAAGGGCACCAACGTGACCCTCAGACACTTGCGAACTGATTGACCCCCTTTTCCCCGTGGCGGAGCCACCGGAAATGGCTTGCCGTCGACCATGGCGGATCGGCGGAGGTGCTCGGCATTACGCCGGAGCTCTCAGGCCGGTAGAGCGCGACCTAGGGTTTCCTACAGCACTAGTGAACTACGGTGAAGCTTCCTAGGTAGGCGACTTGGCTTGAAACGGTGTGGAATGAGCTGGCCACGAGAGAGCCCAACTCCGGCGGAAACACGGCGGCGCTGCGCGTCGTGTCCGGCGACGGTGAGCGCGGTAGAGCGTCCACCAAGTGGCGCAAACGTTCGCTAAAGACCTAAGCTACCTCTAGGACCTAACCAGAGAAGACGAGAGGCTCTAAGGAGCTCGACATTGAGTTCGCCGGAGAAGAAGGTCACGGCGACCCGATTTGGGGGAAGTTGGAAATGTCGGCTCACCAGAGGGTTTCACGGCGAGTTAGCGGGTGGAGGATGGAGAGCAGTTCACGGTGGAGCTGTGGGTGAGTTTTGGTGAGCAGCAATGCAGCGACGAGCGCGATTGAGCTCGCCGGAGTGAGCTCGCGACGGTGAGCTCACTGCGGCCGCTTTTCTGGCGAGAGAGCGAGGGGAAGGAGAGAGTGGACGCGTCCACTGCGTCCGGGGCGTCGCCGTGGAGGTCATGCACGCGCTAGGAGCTGACGAGCGGGGCCAGGAGCGACATACGGGTGCCAAATGTCACCGAGGTTCTGTCGCCGGTCGGCCACGTCGACGAGCTCGGCTTCGATTCAGTTAAGGCGATGAGTGACTGACAGAGCGACTTCGACGGTGATTAACTCCCAAACCAAAACGAATTAAGAGATAGTGTAGTTGACAAAGTTGGACTTATAAAATTTGCTACAACTTTGCTGTAGAAAGTTTTGACATGCAAACATTTTATGAAACACTTTTTAAAAGCTCAAACAAAAGGGGTTTCTAGGGCCTATACATGTAAGTAGGACTTAAGTGATTATTTTGGAGAAGTGATCAACATAAACATTGCTCCTAAGGTTGAGTTAAGTATAGATAAACTAATTACCAAGGCTTAACACACAAGCATGAGCATGGTTCACACAAACACAAGCATAGGAAGCATAATTAATCAAGTTAAAGCACACTTAAGCATAAAATGATATGGCTCAAGGTAGATGATGATCATGATATGCTTGAGTAGAGATGATGCTCATGTTATGCATGTGATTAATGCAACCATAACACTGGGGTGTTAAAGCCCTCCCCCCTTACAAAAATCTTGTCCCGAGATTTGGAAGCTTACTGATTTTCGAAGAATGTTTTGTAAACTTCTTTTAAATAATCCTCTGTTTCCCAAGTGGCATCTTCCTCCCCATGGTTACTCCACAACACCTTGTAGAACTTAACCACACGATTATGAGTCACCCATTCCTTGTGGTCAAGAACCGCTATAGGTTTCTCCTCGTACCCCAAGTCAGATTTCAACTTGATATCCCAAACTTCCACTCATTCCTCTGGAACACGAAGGCATTTCTTCAATTGTGATACATGGAAGATAGGAAAAATAGCTCGAAGCTCAATTGGTAGTTGAACCTTGTATGCTACATTCCCTTTCTTCTCAAGAATCCGATAAGGTCCCACATAACGAGGTGCAAGCTTTCGCTTGACTCCGAACCTTTGTACACCTTTCATCGGAGACACCTTGATATACACATGGTCACCGACTCCAAACTCAATCGGCTTCCTTCTCTTATCAGCATAAGTTTTCTAACGAGCTTGAGCAGCTTCCAGATGTTGCTGGATGGTACGGACATACTGCTCCGCCTCATTCACGAAATCGATGCCATAATACCTTCGTTCTCTGGATTCCACCCAATTCAACGGGGTTCGACATTTTTGACCGTACAGGGCTTCAAATGGAGCCATCTTGATACTCTCTTGATAACTGTTATTATAAGAGAACTCGGCTAATGGCAACCATTTCATCCAAGAACCTTTTGAAGAGAGAGCACATGCTCTTAACATGTCTTCTAGGATTTGGTTGACCCATTCAGTTTGGCCTGCCGTTTGGGGATGATATGCCGAACTACGGACCAAGTGAGTACCAATCTGCTCATGTAGACACTCCCAAAAACGGGCAGTGAACTGTGGTCCCCGATCTGACACGATAGTTCGAGGCACACCATACTGATGAACAATGTGCTTGAAGTACAATTCTGCGTACTGATGTGGACGATAATCAGTTCGAACTAGAATAAAACGAGCAACCTTGGTCAAACGGTCTACAATCACCCAGATAGAGTCGTAACCCTTGACAGAAGTTGGGAGTCCAACAATGAAATCCATGCTGACTTCTTCCCATTTCCAACCAGGAATTGATAAGGGTTGAAGTAAGCCTGCTTTCATGTGAATGGCTTTCACAAGACAACAATTGTCACAACGAGCGACAAAAGCAGCAATCTCCTTTTTCATCTTTGTCCACCAAAACAGAGGTTTTAGATCCTGATACATCTTGCTACTACCAGGATGGATAGACAACTTGGATGAATGAGCTTCAGATAAGATCTGGTTTCGCAGCTCACGGTCTTTTGGGACCACAAGTCGATCTTTGAACCAAAGAATTCCATTTTCATCGACCTGGAAATGTGTGGTTTCTTCTTCTTTCATTTTCCTCTTTATATCGTGGATGCCTACATCTGTTTGCTGCAATTCGATGACTCGATTGCGAAGAGTACTCTCCAGGGAAATCTGGTTGAGCACAAGTGGGTGCATAAGATGTGACCACAATGGATCTTCTACCTGAACTGAGTGATAGTGCGCTTTTCGACTCAAGGCATCCGCAACCACGTTTGCCTTGCCCGGATGGTAGTGCACTTGTAGGTTAGTCTTTAATCAACTCAAGCCACCTTCGCTGCCACAAATTCAATTCAGGTTGAGTGAAGATATACTTGAGACTCTTATGATCAGTGTAGATATTACACAGATTACCCAGCAAATAGTGCCTCCAGATTTTTAAAGCATGAACAACTGGAGCCAATTCTAGGTCATGAGTAGGGTAATTGACCTCATGCTTTCGAAGTTGGTGCAAGGCATACGCGATGACACGTCCTTCTTGCATCAGCACACAGCCTAGACCAATACCCGACGCGTCACAAAAGACATCGAAGGGCTTCTCGATATCAGGTTGAGCTAGGACAGGAGCTGACGTTAACAATGTCCTCAACTTGTGGAATGCCTCTTCACACTCAGGTGTCCACACAAACTTCTCATCTTTCTGGAGTAGGCGAGTCATGGGCTTGGATATTTTCGAGAATTTCGGAATGAACCGACGATAATATCCAGCCAAACCGAGAAAACTCCGAACCTCATGTACCGAAGTTGGAACTTTCCAATCCAGCACTTCTTGCACCTTAGCCGGATCCACCGATATGCCTTCTTCAGATAAGACATGGCCCAAGAAAGGTACCTTCTTCAGCCAGAACTCGCATTTGCTGAACTTAGCATAAAGTTGATGCTCACGCAAGCGCGACAACACTATACGCAGATGCTCTGCATGCTCCTCTTCATTGCAAGAATATACCAGGATATCATCAATGAAGACCACCACAAACTTGTCCAATTCGGGCATAAACACTGAATTCATAAGATACATGAAGTGAGCAGGTGCATTCGTAAGACCGAAGGACATGACGAGATACTCATACAATCCATACCTCATCGAGAAAGCTGTCATAGGTACATCTTCAGGATGGATCTTGATCTGATGGTACCCAGATCGCAAATCAATCTTGGAGAATACCTTGGCTTTAGACAACTAATCAAACAGGATATCAATGCGAGGAAGAGGGTATTTATTCTTGATGGTCACCGCATTCAGGGGACGATAATCCACACACATGCGCAAGGACTGATCCTTTTTCTTCACAAAGATAGCCGGACAACCCCAAGGAGAAGAACTAGGATGGATAAGACCCTTCTTCAACAACTCATTCAACTGGGTCTTAAGCTCAGCTAGCTCATTTGGTGGCATTCTATATGGTCTTCTAGAGATAGGAGCGGTACCTGGGATTAATTCAATTTTGAACTCCACATCCCGATCTGGAGGAAGCCCGGGTAAATCATCAGGGAATACATCCGGGAACTCACACACCACCGGAATATCCTTGATGGCCCTAGATGTAACCGCATTCATCGTGCTACGGATATGAATATCCCGAGGAAGTTGCACTAAGAACGCCTCTTTGGTATTCGGGTCTCTCAACATCACTACACAAGTGGTGGTGTCGATAAGAACTCCATTGCCACTCATCCACTTCATACCCAAAATTACATCTATGCCCACACCGGGTAGAACAACCAAATCAGCAAGAAACTGACGGTCTCCTATTTCCAGAGTTGCCCCCAAAACCACTTGATTGGTAGAAATATCATTTCCAGCAGCACTAATGCAATAACTGCCCTTATCAAGTGTAAATGCCTTGAGATTATGCTTAGACACAAAGTCTGAACTCACAAAAGAATGCGATGCTCCTGAATCAAAAAGCACAAGTGCATCACATTGGTTAACCAGAAACTTACCAGCCGTAACTACTTCACCAGCAGGGATTGCCTCCACAGTTGTGTAGTGAACACGCCCCTAGCGGACGTTCCCTTGGTTGCCCTTCTTTGGCGGGTAAGGACAATTGCTCTGCCAATGCCCGGTCTGATTGCAGTTCCAGCACGGACGGTTGGCGGGTGGAGTTTTAGCATAGCTGGGACCTGTATTGCCTCTAGGAAGAGCAATAGAGTACCCCTTGCGGAAACCTATCTTCGCCTGATTCTTCTTCACTGGAGGGCGATACCGCTGGTTATGAGTTGGAGCACGGTACGGGGCCTAGCTGCCACTGGAGCCTTGGACTGAGATACCCCTACCCCGGTTTCAAAAGCCCTCTTGTGGGTCTTGGTCGCAGTGTACACAATGTTATAGTTCTCTTAGGTGAGAGCATCACTGACAAACTCATTGAAAGTTGCACACTTAGAGCGGCCCATGGTTTTCAGCAACTTGAGGCCAAGACCCCGCTTGAAGCTAGCAATCTTCTTCGCCTCAGTGTTCACAAACTCAGGAGCATACCTAGATAGGTGATTGAAAGCATGCAAATACTCCTTTATAGTTTTGTTGCCCTGAGTCAACTGCATAAACTCAGTATGCTTCATCTCCATAACACCCGGAGGTATGAAATGCCCCTTGAAAGCCTCACGGAAGAGGTTCCAGTCAACCACAGTATTGTCCGAGAGAGCCTCCCGATGCTGATTCCACCATATACCTGCCGGACCCTGCAGTTGGTGAGCTGCATATTCAGCCTTCAAACCCTCGGTCAGCCGAAGTAAGCGGAACTTTTGTTCCACCGTGTTCAGCCACTCCTCAGCTTGAAGGGGTTCCTCAGCCTCTCTGAAAGGTGGGGGCTTGGTATCCATGAAATCCTTGAAGCTACTATACTGGTTAGGTGCTGGCCCTTCTTGTGCATGACGACCACCCTGATTTGCCATCCGGTTGATGGTCTCAGTAAGCATCCTCTGATTTTCCACCATCAATTGCATCAGCTCAGCTGGATTTGGTGGTGGAGGAGGAGAGGGTGGGTTCATGTTCGCACGCTGTTCCGCACCTCGAGTGCCATGAGACATCTGTAGAAATACAGTCAGTGAGTATTGATGATGACAAGATTTGCCGTAGAAGAACTTATATTCATGCCTGAAAGTATTCGAAAGAATAGCTTTACGGAAAAGGCACAATAATTCAATTTCACAAAACAACATCACCAATCCAACACATGACAGAGATATCCGTAAAATGCATAACAACGGAAACACCGTCACAACCGATCGAACATGAAAACGTTAACACATTGGGTCCATAAAGTTATTACACCATCCGAGTACATGATATAGTCAAAGATCAAGGTTCCGGATTACAACATGATTACAAAAGAACCACTGTGGACTGCCATACTACAAAAGATCCTCACAACAACTACCCACTACACTCCAGGCTCGTCGTCCGAGTCAGCGTCGAAGATCGCCTCTCCATCCTCATCGCTAACCGGCTCAAGCTCCTCGTCCTCCACGTCCTCGTGCAAAGGTGGTGCAGCCACGGCTGGTCCATCCACCTCCATGCCGTCATCATCGGCCACAATCACCTGAGGTCCCACCTCTGGATACACGGGTACAGGGCGAGGAATAGAGTGTAGCAAGTTGTTGAGACGGTGAATCTCCACAAGACCAGCCTCAATCTGATCCTGCAGATAGTTCTCCCGCTCAAGCGACTGGATCCTGTGCATTTCCCAAGCCAGGCGCCTGTTCTCCGACACGCGGAACGCAGTATCCCTCTCTCGAGTGACCTGCACCAAGCACTCCTGCACTGTCTCCCTTTCTCTAGCCAGCTGACTCATCTGATCCTGCTTATGATCTCTCTCCCTGATGGCCTTCACCCACTGCTGCCTACGGTACTCCGCAATGCCTTCCCAGTCATTGCGGTCCTTCTGCGCTTGCTCTAGGAGTTTAGCTTGCTTGCGAAACTTGCAAGCACGCTTTTCAGCCTTCTGTTGCATCTCCAGAGCCTGGCGAACAGCCACCATTACCTAGGCATAGGTGTCCTCTCGCTGGCTGAACAGCTTGAGCACAACCATCATAGCACTCATAGCAGGATTGGAACTCTCAGCTCGCTCTCCTCTGCCTCTGACCAACGCACATCCATCAGCCTGCTTCCACTCCGCCGCTGCTGGGTCAGCACGGGGAAAGGAGGCCGCTGGCCCTCCTATCAGCTCATCACCAAACTTCTGACAGATGTTGAGCAGCATCGCATGGGCTGCAACCTGAGCTGCTTCCCATGGAGTCTGCCCATCGGAGTTGCAGGTCCACCCTATCCACGCAGGCTTGCCCCCATGTGGTGGGACAACTCCCTGCACAGCAAACCACTGCAACTCTCCTGTCATATCCACCTCCCACCAAGAATACTGAGGTGGCTCAGTATACCCCACAGACTGCAGCACCCTCCAGAGCAGAGTAGGAGTGCCAAACTCGCTCAAGAAGGTGTCACTGGGGCGAGGTGAAGCGGGCACGTCCATCTGTGGAAAGTAATAACCATGGGTACAAGAGGATTAGTTTAAGCACAATTATATAATTAAAAGGGACGGCATTGTAAGGGAAGGAGTAGACAGAATGTATGTATGAATGCGACATGATACATGCACAAACCGTACGTCCTCACAAACTTAGAAAAATTAATATTCTAACGGATATACGGTGGCATACATTCGTCTCTCGATACGATAGCTATCGATTTACACGTGCGCTGTTAGAGTACCTGCAGAAAACTTCATTGCAGCCCAACAGTTCCCAACATATCACTCAAGAAAGCAGTAAACTAAGTGCACATTGCTTGGACATGCCCAACACGCACAAACAATGACACCACAGCTACCCAAGAAATTAAATACTCCCCAATTAAGTTTCTTTCATGGTTCCATGGTTAGACATGTAACCACTCCAGAAAACCACCGCGAACACTCCCCTAGACCGCCATTTGGACGATCATGCTCTCACAGCTCACACTTACCAAAGCGTAGGTGCGACGTTGCATAATTTAAATCTAGCGACATATGTGGCTAATTCACATATGAAGGCTACCACTACCATTAGACCACAGGGTAGCATAGTGCGGTCATCACACATCCATACCTGAGTACTGCCGGTGATGCATAAAATAAAACCCCCCATGTCAGTACTTAAATAGCCACCTATAGTCCTTTATGGGCAAGCAGGATTCGACCACTGGCATAACTTAAGCATTGATTTTCACAATTTTTATTTAAAACTCTTTTGTTTTTAAATACACAAACGCTGCATTTATAATGTTGAACTTGCTCCGATACCAGCTGTCACAGAACCGACCAAATTATAAGAGTTCAAGTGTAGAAACGATCGACAAGAAATCAAGTTTTCAAACTTGAGCCCATATAATCCCGGTAGTCAACTGAAATCACGAAGGACTTCAAACCAACTTGCAACAAACTAAGATCGTAATAGTTCAACACAACACAACGAATGTTACATAGTCATTCATTGCCGTCGAAGCGGCACCACATCGGAGTTACTTAGTTCTTACAACACATGTTTGTAGTAGCGGAAGCAAAATAGTTACACACACTTTCCAAAGTTCGTTTCACAAGTTCTTGTTATCGCCAGGGTCATACACCATCCATCCAAAAGCAGCAGGTACGAGTTTGTTAGAGAACCGTGCCCAACGGTTTAGTCCTCATCCCCAGCGGGATGGAGACAGGTCTTGCAGAAGCCATCATAAAAGATATCATCTAACAGGTGGGAGATAAACCCTGAGTACGAGACTGTAGTCACCTAGACTTACCCGTCTAGTAAAACATAAAAGACACCAAGGATCATGCAAGGCCTAGTATAGAGTGGAGCTGGCTTGACTTAACAATTGCCAAAAAGCTTAACTGATAGCTACATTAATGTAAAAGCATCATATTAATCATCATTAGCCTACCACTAGATTAGCACCTGTACTAGAACACATCACTTGATTATTACAAACAATAATAACCATATCAAGTTCATCATATGCTCTTCCTTGCTATCATCATTATCAAGAACCAAAGTTCATTAGTGAATGCTACGTTTGCCGCTGCTCTGTCAAGTTCTCACTATCCGGGAGAGACGGCGATTCAAATCGATTCCTATCCAGCTGGAGGGTTATTCCTAGCACTCACCCAAGCATCCCCCGTTGGAGAGCCAGCGGGTCACCTTTGGTACGACTCAGAAATCGCGGCTCCGATCAGCGCCGCACTCCCAGGGCTACCACTTTGCCAGGGAGGTCAGGAATTTTAACTCACTTGCCTTGGTCTTACGCCAATGGTACCCTGCACACCGTGCTTCCTCCGGTAGTGCGCACTTTATACTTGCCGGTCTTCCGGCCTGAGTCATACTACTAGGCTTCGCGGTCGGAACGAGTTATCCGGCCAACTAAGTGTTAGGCATGCGTTCAACATGACAAGAGGACATACAACGATCGCTCCTTAGATGCCACAGACGGAGTTACTACAACCTTGCAAAACTCTGACCGGCTTAAGTCATTTTAATCAGGTTCCAACCACGATAGCACATATAGACAATCGTGATCCGACTCAACCCTATCTCGCGCAGGTGACAGGATATCACCCGACTTCTACCGATTAAAGCATGTCTAAGCCACTACTCGATCCCAACTCTATAACCAGGTAGAGGTAAGATATCTGGACAAGGATTGAGTACAATGCAGCAAAGGTTTCATCACAACTCCTATACGTAAATG
Source organism: Sorghum bicolor (assembly GCF_000003195.3). Taxonomy (NCBI): domain Eukaryota; kingdom Viridiplantae; phylum Streptophyta; class Magnoliopsida; order Poales; family Poaceae; genus Sorghum; species Sorghum bicolor. Next base: position 23,727,933 of record NC_012871.2, read on the forward strand.
CATCAATAGATATAACATACTCAAATAAGCTTTCGAAATTAAAGTGGGAGACTTAAGATGCTCCGGGGCTTGCCTTTCATGAACGATGCAGGCTCGTGATTCGGGCACTCAACCTCTTCTTCGGGTTCCTTGTGTCCGGCTTGCTGGACCTCCACCTCCAGACTGATCTCCTGGCCTTCGTGAACCACTTGGAGCTCGAACGCAGTCGTTGCTTCCGGTGCACCTATTGCATGCATAAAGAATAAAAAATGTGTGCATACTAGATGAGGATGAATGCTTGCCAATGCAATGAGAACTTCACTGGACACTCATTTACTGAGTAAACTTCTAAGATAAACTCACAAAGGATAACCAATTAACTTAGCAAAACTTAACAAGTCAAACTATTAACAGCAAGCATCACATAATAGAGCAGCTCAGTAAACAGGTCATAACTATTGCTATAAAGATCCAATACACATAAATGAGGACATTCTGGAAAGCTTATGAAATTTTCTACATTTCATCTTTAATCATCACAGCAAGATTCATAAGTTAAATAAGTCATTTAAACAAAGTTCCAGGTTCTGTCCCAAAAAAACAGAGAATACCTATTTCTGGAACCCAACTTGGAAAAGCTATAACTTTCAAACTATTGGACCAAATGATCCCAAAATTAAACCACAGCTAGATCATACAGTTTACGACAACTTTGATTTAGACAAGTCTTCCAGCAAACCAAGTTATCAACAAGTAAAGGTTATATTACTCTCTTGCTGTCCAGACATCTCTTAACCCTCTAATTAATTATTTGATGACATAACCAAAACACAATCAGTGTCAACCACAAGGCTTACAAGCACAAGCATATCATAAGATAACCAGAACATCATATGTTCACCCCTAAATATATAATATCATAGCACTTATTAATTTAATTCACAAAAGGGGCATAAGTACAAGATACTAGCAAAAGTACTCAGAAAAATCTACAAAAATTACAGAAGCATAAGTATAGCATCTATGCATTACCATAAAAATTTCAGAGCAAATGCACATGCCAAAATTAAGATAATCATTTAACATGTGACAAGGTGTTTATTTCATAAATTCAGAAACATGGCTTACATAGTGTCAAACAACAGATTTCAGATTATTTATATGCTATTAATACCATAAACAAGTTGACACCACAGTAGAGCACCAGCATAAACACCAATTATTTACTATGATTTAAATAAGAAAACAGGTCATATCTCAATCATAAATTACATATCATAGATGCAGTACTCCAAAAATCATGAAATATTTATCATAGCATTTTCATACCACTCAGAGCTCAGCATACAATTTTCACAACAAAAGGAGCAGTATAACAAGAGATATGAATTTACTCATGAATAACAAGAATAAATCCTAATAATTATTTTTCCCAGAAAACATGGTACATTTTATATTTTTAATAAAAACTAGCCATCTCAAAGAATCTCACAAAATTGGTTTCACAATTTTTGGATCTCAGAAACTAGAGATATGATTTTTGCAAAGAAGCCAAAAACCTAGATTTGAATAAAAGAAAAGGAGGGAAACGATGTGACACTGACAGCGGGTCCCGCATGTCAGGGTCGTCTTTCTCACGGCCGAGGCGACTCTCACCGGCGATTTCTCCGCGACGGCGAGGTCTCCGGCCAAACCAAGGGCACCAATGTGACCCTCAGACACTTGCGAACCGATTGACCCCCTTTTCCCCGCGGCGAAGCCACCGGAAATGGCTTGCCATCGACCATGGCGGATCGGCGGAGGTGCTCGGCGTTACGCCGGAGCTCTCAGGCCGGTAGAGCGCGACCTAGGGTTTCCTACAGCACTAGTGAACTACGGCGACGCTTCCTAGGTAGGCGACTTGGCTTGAAACGGTGTGGAATGAGCTGGCCACGAGAGAGCCCAACTCCGGTGGAAACACGGCGGCGCTGCGCGTCGTGTCCGGCGACGGTGAGCGCGGTAGAGCGTCCACCAAGTGGCGCAAACGTTCGCTAAGGACCTAAGCTACCTCTAGGACCTAACCAGAGAAGACGAGAGGCTCCGAGGAGCTCGGCATTGAGTTCGTCGGAGAAGAAGGTCACGGCGACCCGATTTGGGGGAAGTTGGAAATCTCAGCTCACCGGAGGGTTTCACAGCGAGTTAGCGGGTGTAGGATGGAGAGCAGTTCACGGCGGAGCTGTGGGCGAGATTTGGTGAGTAGTAACGCAGCGACGAGCGCGATTGAGCTCGCCGGAGTGAGCTCGCGACGGGGAGCTCATTGCGGCCGCTTTTCTGGCGAGAGAGCGAGGGGAAGGAGAGAGTGGACGCGTCCACTGCGTCTGGGGTGTCGCCGTGGAGGTCATGCACGCGCTGGGAGCTAACGAGCGGGGCCAGAAGCGACGTACGGGCACCAATGTCGCCGAGGTTCTGTCGTCGGTCGGCCACGTCGACGAGCTCGGCTTCGATTCAGTTAAGGCGATGAGTGACTGACAGAGCGACTTCGACGGTGATTAAGTCCCAAACCAAAACAAATTAGGAGATGGTGTAGTTGACAAAGTTGGAGTACTAGCTGAGTTCTACAACATTGTCAACTAGAGCAAAAGCTAGATCGGCCTGGATTGAGAGATCTGAGGTTTCCAAAATCGATCACGCAAACTGTTAACGCTAGGACTTAGCCAAATTTGGTTAAGTGCCAAAACAGCACCCAAATCTGCCTTGAAAGCACTTTTTGAGCATGATGTGATCATTTTCATGAGATGGCCATAAAACAACTTTTGTTCCTTATAAAAGTTGCTACAACTTTTCTGTAGAAAGTATTGACATGCAAACATTTTATGAAACACTTTTTAAAAGCTCAAACAAAAGGGGTTTCTAGGGCCTATACATGTAAGTAGGACTTAAGTGATTATTTTGGAGAAGTGATCAACATAAACATTGCTCCTAAGGTTGAGTTAAATATAGATAAACTAATTACCAAGGCTTAACACACAAGCATGAGCATGGTTCACACAAACACAAGCATAGGAAGCATAATTAATCAAGTTAAAGCACACTTAAGCATAAAATGACATGGCTCAAGGTAGATGATGATCATGATATGCTTGAGTAGAGATGATGCTCATGTTATGCATGTGATTAATGCAACCATAACACTGGGGCGTTACAGTAATCCTAAAAGGGGTTCCACCGAGCATTTTTCTACTTGGACGTGACTCTAGAAAGAACTAGAAAATAGAGACTAACTCCTAGGGTTATTCTAACTATAGGTCATTAAGCTACATTGATTAGTGCAATTACATTTAGCAATCATGGTCAGGATAATCTCATATTTATACTCAAGAGACATTGCTAAGGTGGGTCAGTAACAGAGTAAGACATCACCCCACAACTTAAGCCTTGCAAGTCCTATATTCGGGGAGTGGACTATGGAGGACTCAACGAAGCGATAATAGTCACCTTCGCGATCTACCACATGGTCCGGAATATAGGGGGCATTCGCAAATAAATAATGTATAAGCACCACGCTTACAGAATATCTACCATCCACCCTTAGATCATCAGGATGAGCTCTATACGAACAAGAGTATAAACATAAAACTACTCCAACTATACTAAATATATAGTCAACATAGGCAATGAACATTATAGTTATGAATATAGAATTATAACAAGTCATATCAAGCATTTGACTCACACATGAACTAGAATAAGAACTAAAGGAAAACATGAACTAGACAAGAACACAATGAACTAGACTATGAACTAGATGAACTAAAACAAGAACTAGATGATGAACTAGAAGAACAAAAGATGACCTAGAAGATAAACACAATGAACTAGAAGATAAATAATACAAATATATTAACAATGTTGAATACAAGAGAGAAGTACAAGGCTTTACCTAGCCTCCTCGTGACTAGATTCAGAATCCAAGTGTTGCTCTAATTTCTATTCTTATATTCTAGATATGCCCTAGTTGGTGGAGCTCTAGGTTATCCTTTCGAGGGACACCTTTGAACTGAATAATAGAAATGAGATATGAGATTGATTCATCGATCTAGGGGGTCTGCCTTTACTTATATAGTCCGGTGGGATGAACCGCAACCCTTGGATTAAACTAACATGAAACAATAGTCAAAATGTGTCACAGAGGTCGGTTGGAGGCCGTCACATGAAGGAGGGCCCACTTGGCAGGTGGGATAGGCCAGTCGGCCTAGCATGTGGGGTTGGCCAACCCCATCTGGCAGCCTCCGGTCCTCTGCTTTGTTCTCGTGCCTTTTGGTGTCTTCCACGTCCTTTTAGTGCCACTTTCTGATCTGTTTGTGCAATGTGTCATGTCATAGATGGATTTTTTTCTTTCTCGGCTTCTGGATAAATCTCTAGAAAATATTATTTCACAAAGCTATATAATCTTGTTGGTTTAGTCCATGGTCTTGTAATGATGATGGTTCTAGGGTCTTCTATAGTCTTTCAAGTCGTATCCATCAAGGACTTTCTCTCCGGTGCTCCAAACATAGCAAATGATATGTATGTTTTGATTGTTTCAACGAGCTCTCTGCAATGGTGTGCTCGGATTCTTCACTTGAGATACTTTTATATGGTGAAATATTGAATATCCTGCAAGACAAGGGAGAACAACACAACTTGTGGAACTCATTAGAATAATCCTCTATAACCCTACTTTATATATTGTTTTAGATCTCTTCTTGGGTTAATTGACGGTTAAAAAATTATCGTCAACACCTTTGAAAATCCACCATGTCTATATTGGTGTGTAGAGCTTTTTGGCAACCTTCCCCAACCACGTTTTCTCACCTCCCTCAAGGGTTAGGAAAGTGTTATGGTGTGATCGCTATGTTTTACCCATTGCTTAGTTAATCCCTTTGGTCTACTCTAGAATAGAACCATAGTAATAGAGAATAGGAACCTTGAACTCGGCTTAGCTTGTCTACTCTTCTATCTTACCATGGAGTGCTCTTGCATGTGTTATTTATCCAAAACTCCTATCTTTTCACTTACTCCCAAATTAGTCTAGTTGGTATACTAGTTAGTAGATATATGATGGTTAGCTATCAACTTCTTTAACAATTGTTTCTCTATGGATAAATATAATACCCTGGAATACTCCCGTGTGAGAGCTACAATGGTATCCGTGCACTTGTTGATTTATCTATTTGCGTTAGAACAATATCAATAGTGTATTTGGATTCATTAACACATGGAATTGGACCAAGTCACATGCTCAAGATGGCTATGTTCATGCAACAATCAAAATGGATACGTTGGCATTCTCTATTGTTGAAGATTGAAAGATATGGCACTGGTTCAAATACGATAACTCAAGTGGTTTAAATTCTTTTTTGTTTAATCTTGGAGTTGATAGGCATGTTGTACTATTAAAAGGGATGCAACATGATGATAGTTGATTGTCTAAAAGTGGTTAAGTCAACCCATGTGAGGTTTGAGAGAGAATGCCACAAGGTCTAACAAAGTGGCCTGAGATATGGTATGGGCCTAGTACTCAGTTTTAGTCTAGAACTTTGGGGTTAGCTTTATTGAATTTCAAGTCAAGGTTGCTTTGTTGCTTTGGGTTGATTGTTCACACTAGACCAGTCCAGTGTGCATATCGAAGTCTTAACTGAGCCCCAACAACTACTTACGGTAATGGCTAGTTTCGAAGGAGAGGGATATTTGTACCCCCAAAGCCTCCATCTTTGGAGGCGGCTGATTTTGGTGATTCACATATACATTTTAGAGCATTTGAGACACTCCCCACACTTTGTGAGAATTCAGCCCTAGGGTTGGATTCATTTGGTGGGTTTGAGTGAAATTCAAAAAAGAGAGCAAAGCTTGAGCACTTGATACATTCTTCGATCTCATGATTCGTATTTGTTACTCTTGGAGCTCATTTCTAATGGCTAGGAGTCGCTGGATAGAAACCAAAGATTGCGATGTGCCTCGACAAGTTTGCGAAGGCTTTGATTTTGCCTCTGCAAGAGAACGAATCAAATTAGTGGGCCGAGGGAAGCAGTTGAAAGAAATTGCAGCTAGAGTGGATCTCATAGTGATCACTCGTTAAATGGTGAGTATAACTCGAGTGAGTCCAAACTTCGGTTAAACAAATATCATGTCTCATTGCATTTCAATTTCATATCTGTATTTGCTTTGATCTACTTGGGTGTGTGCCTGTTTAGGTACATATATTGTATCACAACTTCATAGTCCCAGCAACTATGGAGTGAAAGTTGGATCGAAGGAGACAAGTTTTAGCTTTTTAGCTAAGGACTTGTTGTGCCCATGAATACCGTACCGGTCTGGTTGGCACACTGAACTAGGGGTTTGCATCCTGTGGTGAAAATTGTTAATTGTTGTTCTAATTAATTGTGTTGCATGTGTTTGGCTTCTAGTCTTATTTGATAACCTTTGTATTCTTACTATATTATATTTAAGGGGTTGTTTTACTCTGATTTGGAATTTCCAAGCAATTGGAAATTCACTCCTAACTACTTCCATATTTTAACATATAAATTTTTAGAAACGCCTATTTACCCCCTCTAGTCAACATCCTCGAGTCCTTTCACCTTTCCCATTCGCTTGAGCATGTGGATATGTGGCCCTTCCCCATTGAGTTTGCATGAATGTGAACGCATCTCCCTTCCCTGGTGAGCTCCTTTAATGTGACAGGGCGATCCAAGCTAGCGTGATCGTGTCGAGACATGGCCAAGTTAATCAATGAGAAAAAAGATGAAGAAAGGGAATGACAAATGGGTCTCACATGTCATTCTCTACTATAATAAATTTAAGAGCTTGTGTTGGAGTGGACATAAAAGAGGAGACTAGCTCTCAAATCAAAACTAGGGGGCCTGATTTGAGGGCTTGTTCTTAGAGAGTTTATAAGAGTCTTTGTGAAGCCCACTCTCTAAATCATTATTGAGAGAGTTATTTACATAAAAAAATATTTTTTTTATATCTTTTCACTCTCCAAGCCATTTTTGTTTTCTATATTTAAGTAACAAGAAATTCAAAATAGCTATATGTGGATAATCAATAAGATAAGCTGTTGAGTATTTTTTATCAAAATATTTATTTGCAATAATTAGGAAGGATACGAGTGTCTTAAAGTGTTTATATATTTTTATTTAGGGTCTTAAAGTTTATATTAGTCGAGAAGATAAGAGAAAATGACAAAATGAAAACCGTAAAAAGGGGGGAAGCAATGGCAAATTCGTTAATAAAACAACGTGAAATCAGGAAAGGAAAGCAGCAACCCCCTCTCCATCCATCGCCTTCCCCATCTCCCTCCGCCCCCTCGTCGTCGCTTCCTCCAAACCCTAGCCTGCCTCCTATCCCGCCGGCCGACCTGTCTCTGCCAGTCCTATTCCCCGCGGCAGCGCGGTATCCCGACGCTCCCGTTGCGCCCTGCTCCTGCGCTTCAACCGCTCCATCCAGGCGAGATCCAGCGGATGGAACCCCCAGCGGCGAAGGAGGCGCCGCCGCCGCCGCTCCCGCCCGCCGCGGAGGAGGACGCCATACTCTCTGCGACGGCGGCCATGGCGAAGGAAGCCGCTTTAGCGTTCCAGGGCCGCCGCTACGCCGACTGTGCCGTGTTGCTCACGAAGTTGCTGGACAAGAAAGAGGGCGATCCCAAGGTGCTATTGTAACTACTCTTTGTATTATTGTAGCTCCTCTCTGTATCTAGCTCCTCTCGTAAGTAAGAGTTACGAGCTCGTGCAGTGCGGTTTGGGAATCTAGCTCGGAATATAGCAAATCTATGTTTCTTCAGGAATATCAAATCTATGTGTTGGGCACGTTTCCATTGCTGTTTCTTTGGGAATAGAAAATATATGTGTTAGGCATGTTTCAATTGCTCTCTGACTGATGGTTCTGTGTGGGAAAGGGAATAGCAAATCTATGTGCACGTGACTGATGGTTGTGCATATGGGATTGTGTGGGAAATGAGATGATCGGTCCTCGTGAAATTGTGTGGGAAATGGCCAGAAATGGGTATCGTGTGCCGTTTGAGTTCCAACTGAGAGGTTGTGAGCTTGGTGGTACTTGCTGGTGTTTGTTAGGTGAGGGGGTTAAAGTTTGCTTTTGTATGTGGTTGTATGGATTCACCTTCACCATGTGTCTGGTTCTCGTGCAGCTGTTTCTAGAGCTATTCTGTAGAATGCCACCACCCACTTTTACCACCGGTTTGACTCAACACCCATGTTAGTCTGTACAGTTCTGTATTCTCATCAAATTGTGCTTCGGTGCATGCCAATATCAGTTTTTGTGCCATTGGCCAATGTTTCCCTCTCCATGTATGTCATGACACTGGTGAGGTCACTTGTTCGTTGAAGCTGTTTAATCTGGGTGCCTTATGCTATAAATTCAAAACATAACCTATCTGAAAACAGCAAGGTAATCAGTTGCTTTAGAATGGTGGATGGTACGGTTTTCCATTGTCTTTGTATAGAACAACTGTTAGATTAAATCAATATGGTTTTTTCTTTTGCTTTTGGAAGAAATGGTTCTTCTATCAGAATTGCTTTCCTTGCATCTGATGTCACAATTTTGAAATTCAGGTCCACCATAACATGGCCATCACCGAATCCTTCTTGGATAGTTGTCCTGATTCAAACAAGCTGCTTAAAATTCTTGGTGATGTTAAGGTTAGTGAATCTGCAATGCTCATTGTGCTATCATTTTATTGTCATGTTGATTTGCAGTTAGTAACAGAAATGGCTTTCTTTTATTGTCGCAATGTTAATTCTCACTTGGGCGACGGAAAGGCCACCGTGTATGGATGGGGGTGGGGGTTCGGGGTTTTTCTCGCCGGGTGAGAAGGCACTTTCTTCTTAATTTGAAAACTGCGGCAGCAGTTTTAACCAACCTGGTCGAGGGTATTCTTTCATGTATAGATAGTGGATTCTGCTGTTTATTCTTGTATCATGTATAGATAGGATTGCACAAAACAGAATGTTTTTTTTATACTCAAAAGTTCGTGATGTCCATGTGCATGTGTAGGTGTGCTCCTAGGACCAAAGGATACACCCACACATTGACAATTGTGATAGTTATTTATCTTATTACCTTTCCTGCTGATTTGTGTGAAACTGAGGACATTATGTAAAGCTCTTAAAACTTCAAATTATGAAAATATTTAGATATTAAGACATATAAGCAATTGTTCAAAAGTTATATGCCTAAGCGTTAAGATCATATGCGAAAGGGCCTCTAGCCTAGTGGTTAGAGCACCTGAGTAGCATCCAGCAGGCCTGGGTTTGACTCCCCATGGGAGCAAATTAAAAAGGCCTGGAATAAAAAATAATAAAAAAATAGGTTGGGATTTCCCCTGCTGACTTAGGTAAAAAAGTGCATTAAGATCATATTTTGGCTTCATTGTGCATATTGTTAGAACTGCATGTGAAGCAATGTAATCCTATGTACATCTTCACTGTTGTTTTGGTGTAATATAGGTGAATTATATTCAAGGATATTATGCTTTTGCTGCACCAAACAGACGTGTTCTTATTTTGAGCAGTTTGTCCTATATGCTTTAATGTTTTGCTTTAGCAAAACTGAAGGTGCTTCTATTTGTCAAGTGGACACTTGATTTTTTTTTACCATGTCGTATTGTTGTGATTCTGTGTTTCAAGCTACAGTTGTCTTAGTTTCTTTATGGTGTCTAGCGTAACCTACTGCTCTATTGTAGCTGCTATGACCTTGGCAGCAGCTGACTGTGGTCAAATTACGGTGTGTTGCAGTAAGATATGTACAAATAGCAGTTAATATGGGACTTCTTTCAAACACTGAACTGAACCTAGTGGCTCCCAAATATTTCAATGATTTTTTAGTTGTCTTCAGTTTTTCTTTTTTGAAGTTTCAAATTCATAGTAGCCTAGTAGGTGAACTTATTTCATCATGTCCTAAACTGGCTGCAGTATAGAGCAATGTTATCAGATCGTATGATCGAGGCTAGTCGTATGACCACTGATCAGACGACTAATCGCGATCATGGTCGATTAGTTGGTCCTAGTCGGTCTAGTCTAACATTTAGTCGTCCATGTGCCCAGATGTTCTGATTGACCATGTATGTATACCATATATATGATGTAAAATATGTAAACATGGCCATAAATTGGTAAATGGAAGAGGCAAGCAGCCAAGCACAGCAGCAGCAGTAGCCTATGCCTTTGTCCCAGAACTTGGTTCAGCAGCAGCAGCAGCAGCACAGCACCTTCAGCTTCACCATGAACTGCTTTACACCACCCCTATCCCCCTCCTTGTTCACCATGAAATGCTGCAGCTTCAAGGGGACAGTCGCTGGCTTGCTGTTGCACTGCTGCTTGACTCCAGGTCCAGGCTGGCTGGTGGGGACGGGCAAAGGCGGGAGGCGCTGGTTGGAAGAGGCGGGAAGCACTGGCAAGGTAGAGAAGGACCTGCCAGTTGAGGAGAGGTGGGGAGCGTGCGGAGAGTGGTGGCTCTCGGAGGGTGGAGGAGAGACGTGCAAGTGGTTGTGGGAGCAGCAAGCGGAGGCGGGAGAAGGGAACAGGCGTGCTCTCATAAAGCACCAGCGGCTGCTCCTCCCCCCTCCTTTCTACAACATATATGGTATATATACCAAAACCTCAAGGCCAGCTAAAGTGGGCCAATTCCTTGCAAAACATTTCCTTGGGCTGGCCCAACTAGTCATCCAGACTACTTATCTGATGACTAATCATGAATAGTCGTCAATTAGTGGGACGACTAGTTTTATAGTCAGTCTGATTGCATTGAGAGCCTTATCGAGTCACAGTTTACGATAAGGATGACTAAACGTGATCATGATTAGCCATCCGATCTGATAACACTGGTAGAGTTTGAAACATTGTATAATGTATATCAAAACATATCAATATTAATAACGAGTCATGTCATTGTGCCATCTATTTTTTATCTAAATTTTGTTCTGTACTATGTGCAATACTCTTGCTTTTAACAATTTTATCATTTATCATTTGCAATTAATTTTCAATGCCTCATTGTCTCAGTGAACTTTTCCATCAAATGATCCTGCCACATCTACCAATACTCCTGCCACCTGTACCCATGATTAGTTGCCATACTTTCTTTATGTGGTCTTCGTATGTTGGGTAATCTGCTGTGCTCTCATCTTTCTTGTCATAGGACCATAGGAATAGTGACAGCTCCATCCCCCTGTCTGTGGGACAGGCAGTTGGGGATTGTGGCTCTAGTGACATGTAGTAGGTATCATGGCCATAGTAGCAAGTAGTGGGCAGTATGGCCCTTTGTTTGACTTCTGTAATTTTGCTTCTATATGAAGGTGGTGGCTGCAGCCAGTTCAGTTCAGCAGCACCATTCTCTTGTGTTCATGGTGTGCGTGCTCTGATGCCTCTGTTTGATATCCTCTTCTTCAACCTCCAGCATGTGTGTGAGGGGTGTGGTGATAGTGATACACACCTGAGTAACAAAGCTGGCCAACATAGTAGAGGTTATTGTGGCCCTGCTTATTTGAAATATTTTGTTTTGTTTTGTGTGCTTTGGTCAAAGGTGACAAATTTAGCAATTGTATTATATTATCGTGTTCAGTGTACACTAATTTTCTTGGTAGTTTTATTCCAACGCTCTTCCTTTACATTTTTATTCAGAGAAGAAGTGAAGAGCTTTCATGTGCATCTAGAGAACAAGCTGATTCTGCCAATGGGGTAGGAAACAATGCTCCTTCAGGATCAAGAGGGAGTGGTATTGTACTACCTTTTTCTGCTACACATAATGCATCGACTTATGGGGATGAGTTTGACACGACCATAATTACATTCAACATGGTATGTTGCTATGTAGCGGTAACTACTTGATTATTAAGTTTTTCTGTTCTATAGTATCTATATCAAATAGATTGCACTTTTATCCATATAAGCACTAAATATGTTGTATTTCGCTGGTTTGCTCATGGCCTCTATGATTCTGCAGGCTGTTATCCTATATCATCTTCATGACTATGAATCTGCACTATCTGTTTTGGACCCGTTGTACCGAAACATTGAACCAATGGATGAGGTATTATTAGCGTTTCCATAGCTTTGTCATAAGAGAACATTGTGTCAACACTGTTTTTTTTACACTTACAGACAACTGCTCTTCATGTATGCTTTCTATTATTGGATATTACATTAGCTTTGCAAGATGCAACAAAGGCTGTGGTAAGTTCCTCTCCTTTGTCTTCAGTTGCCATCTAAAATTTGCTCCCTCAGATATAGTAAACATTTTTGTACTTATATTGTTTCTATGCGTCTCTGATTATTATTGTCAATGGTGGCTCCTGAAAATGTGCCATGAGTGGCATTCACCATTTGACATAAAAATGGCATTTAAACATTTATGTTGGTCTTATTATTGATTGTTTATATTCTACTCCCTCTATTCCAAATGATAAGACATTTTGGCTTTTTTAGATTCATAGTTTTTGCTATGCACTTGTATATACACTGTGTCTAGATGCATAGTAAAAACAATGTATCTAGAAAAGCCAAAACGTCTTATAAGGAACGGAGGGATTATTTGTATTTGGCATGCTGGATCATTTTGCTGACATGCTTCCTGCTGCCATATTCTGCTACCTCATTTTTTGTGGTGTTGCTGTCAGTCTCTTGCTAAAGATTTTTAATATGAGAGTGATTATGTACGTGTATTGATTGTGCTATTATCTATATATTGTCTGTTAGATTTAGTTTGTTAGGGTGATTATTAGGATTCTACAGTTTGGCCTCTGTTAGAACTTTGCACTCTAAAAAAACTCAACCTGCGGTGGGTAAGACAGCCAAGAGAAAATTGCAATTATAGGACACCAAATAACACGCTTCGCAAATAGGACTCCAAACATCGTCTTCGTAAAAATGACCTTCAAAAAGTTGGCTTCTTGTTTTCCATGACATTTGGTGTATCTCATCTCTTTTCTCATCTAAATACATGTATTTCTCTTCTAATGTGACCCTTTTGCCCTTCTGTCCTTTACACATCTTTGATCGACGTTCTATCTTACCTCCCGATGCTTCATGTGCCTGGTCCGACTCCTTCATCTTCCTCACGACGCCCATGGATGGAAGGCCGCTGCCCGATGCAGACGATGGACGTGGCACCCTCAGCCCTAGCCGCGGCGGCCTGAGCCCTGGCCGTGCCTCGTCCGTGGCCGCGGTGCCCTCAGTCCTAGCCGCGCTGACTTCTTCTGGACTGGCGCCGTGCGGGTCACAGGCTTGGCCACACTGGCTTCTAGGGTGGCCGCGCTGGCCTATGGCCTGGCTGCGATGGCCACAAGGTTGGCTGTGCTGTCCTTTGGACTGGACACGATGGCTAGATCAGTTATTTTTTTTCTGTCATGGTTACGTGAACAGCGGCACACTCACGGGAATTGTCGTGGCCAGCAGCGAGCTCGCGGCGTCACTCTCCGCCACGAGCATTCTCTGCCCGGTGATCACCACCACGCCGCCGCGGTGGTCATCAGGCTCGCAGTGTCCATGCAAGATGGTTGTGGACAGTAGCACGGCGCAGAGCAGCATCTTCATCAGCGCATTCGAGCTGCACGCCATGGGAGTGCACGTTTGCATTTGCTGTTCGTGCAGCTCCTGGCCACTTTGTCTCAATTGATTGGCAGCCAGCTTGGTGTCGCCGTACGTCGTCGGTCATGATCGTCGTGGAATCCTTTGTGGTGTGGCAGCTTGGATTGTTGCTTCTTGCTTGGATTACATGCATGACACATCAAGAATTTATAGGCGACCTGAGTGATCGACACCTACTAGCGCACAGCTGCGGCCAGCGCGAGTGCAGCAGCAAGCACGCGGCGACGAGCGCATGGCAGCAAGCATGCGGTGACGAGCTCGAGCATGGCCGCAGCGAGCACGCGGCGAGCACAGCAGCAAGCATGCGGCGACGAGCGCGAGAACCTGCAGCCTGCGATGGCGAGCGGCATATGGCTGATGGAGCTTGAGGCAGCGTGCAACATGGCCAATGGTGCTCACGAGGTAGGCTGGACGCGCGGCCGATGGTGCTCGCAAAGGTAGGCTGGACGCGCGGCCGATGGCACGGCGGAAGAAACGAAAAGTCGATCTTGTATGTGAATATAGCATAAGGGCAAAAGGGTCAGATCAGGGCAAAATACATGTATTTTAGATTAACAAAGCGATTAAAAACTCCAAATGTCATGTAAAACAAGAAGCCAATGTTTTGAGGGTCATTTTTACGAATTCGATGATTGGAGTCCTATATTTGCGAAGTGCGTTGTTTGGTGTCCTATAATTGCAATTTTCTCGACAGCCACTAGGCATTTTGCTAAGATCTCACGCAGGTCAAGAAAACCCCTGAACCCCTTCCCACCCATACGCAGCGGCACCGTAGCTCATATGAGAATGACCACGACCTAGGCCGGACCTTAGGCCTTTGCTTTGTCGTGGGACAGATGGAATTTTTTTATTCCAGCCTGAAATTCGCTCCCCACGGGGAGTCAAACCAGAGGACTGCTACTAGCGCAACCTAACCAACTCAGCTAGAGCTCCATTTGCCAAATTTTGAACTGTTGAGGTTAACAGTCAGATTTAACTGGGATCTTTGACCCTTGTTTGCTCTTTTTTCCTTTTTAGATTGAATTTACTGACTTTTTTCTGCGGTTGTGTTTGCTATTTTATTTGACACTCCTGTCACAAATTAATGATGTTTTGGACATTGACATGGTCTTTGAGACAACTTTGGCTACTAATTTTTGTTATGATGTCTATAGATATATAGCAAAAGTATAGTCCTATGAAACTTTTCAGGACAAATCTACTTCCACAATTTTCAAGAATCCAAATTCAACTTGGAAAGTATTTCTAGTCAAAGATTGAAATGGTGAACTGCACGCAACCTAAAACATCACTTATCTAGTTATCTGACTGGATGGAGTATTTCGGATCTTGTGCACTTTGTTTCCATATGTTTCCTGGTTTCATATCCTTCTACATTTTTATGCTATCACCACAATTCCTTGCCATGTGATGATTCTTAACGAGAGATCTGGGGTGTGTTGATCTTGTGGTTCCTACATATTGTTCTGTGAACTCTGTGTTAGTACTGTCATATTTAGTAGGGTCTGTCATAGTGTTCATTTGGTCTTGTTTCTTTTTTGGACATAGAGTATTGACTTCATGTAGAAGAAGCTTTGTTAATCCTATTGAACTTTATGATTATTTATTGGTTTACAGGACATAATACAATACTTGGAAAGGTCATTTGGAGTAGCTAACACAATGAACCCGAATGAAAATGCAAGCATACCTCAGCAGCAATTAGCTCAACCGAAGCCTCCTGCCAGAATTAACATGCCTCCAGATTCTGATTCAAATGCTTATGCTGGTGGATATGAGAACCTTTCAGCGGGAATTTTCCCAGATGATCAAATAGAATTTGAATCTCTGTACTCTACCTTTGATGGACATCAGAATTTGGGCAGGCGTATCTTGAATGATTTCTCAAGGGCATCTGCTGATCTCGCTGCTACTGCTGCTGATTTGAAAGTTAGACTTCAGATTTACAAGGTCCGGCTTCTACTGCTCACTAGGAACCTTAAGGTTGCGAAGCGAGAACTCAAAGTACTAATGAACATGGCACGTGGTAGGGATTCATCTACAGAGCTTCTCTTGAAATCTCAGCTGGAGTATGCCCGGGGGAATTATAGGAAGGCTGTGAAGCTATTGAGCACACCGAATAATCGGACTGAACCAGCAATGCTAGCCATTTTCTACAACAACCTGGGATGTATTCTCCACCAACAGAGATCGTATCACACCTCTATATGGTGCTTTAGCAAAGCACTAAAATACAGCTTATCACTTCGTTCAGAGAAACCAATGAAGCTGTCTGCTTTATCACAAGACAAGTCTTGCCTTATTTCATACAACTGTGGTATCCAACATTTGATGTGTGGGAAGCCTTTGTTAGCAGCTTCTTGTTTTCGTGAGGCCATGCCGCTCTTCTACAAGCGACCCCTTTTCTGGCTCCGTTTTTCGGACTGTAGTCTGCTAGCTCTAGAAAAGGGTCTCCTGTGTGCAAACGGTGCTTCTTCATGCAACGACGAGATTGGAGTCAATGTTGTGGGGTCAGGACAATGGCGGCAGTTGATTGTCAACCCTGTGAACTTGAGAAATAATTTTGATTCTGCAGGTGTGACTTCAGGCAAACATAAAAATTTGGTTTCACTTGGATTTGCTAGACAGTGTCTACTCAATGCGCTGCTATTATTGGATGCTACTGAGCAGGAAAATTCGGTAATTGCATCTAACATAGAGGATTGCAACCAAGGAGCAGTACAAGGATATAAAAGCTCAGGTCATAAGAGCACTGCAAGTACAGATTCTAAATTACCTTCTGGCCCAACTCTAGCTAATGTAAATGGAGAACAAAAGGGAACGAGCTTGAATGCTACCTTGCAGAGTTCTCTTGCTTTGTATGATGAGATATGTAGAAAAGAGAACCTCAAAATCAGACAGGCCATCCTGGGGAACTTGGCATTTGTTGAATTGTGTCTTGAGAATCCCTTGAAAGCTTTGTCTTATGCAAAGTCAGTACTGCAGCTGACAGACTGTTCCAGGATGTATGTATTCCTCAGCCATGTATACGCAGCTGAAGCTCTGTGTACTTTGAACAGACCAAAGGATGCTGCTGAGAAGCTATCAGTTTATATAAGAGATGGCAATGATATTGAGTTGCCGTATAATGTGGAGAACTCTGAAAAGGCATTGGTTGAGAGAGATAGTGATGGTGAAGACTCGGTTGCTCCTTCAGTGACAAAACTAGCCACAGAAGAATCTGAGCACTCAGAGAGCCTCAGGCCAGAGGAGGCCCGTGGTGTTCTGTATATTGACCTTGGCATGACTGCTGCAATGCAGGGAGAAGTTGAGCAGGCCAATTACATGGTGAGCCGTGGCCTGGCGATGTTGCCCAACAACCCCCGGGCAGTGCTAGCATCAGTTTACATAGACCTTTTGCAAGGGAAGTCCCAGGAGGCTGTTGGGAAGTTGAGACAGTGTAGGAATGTCAGATTTAGACCCGGTAGCATAGCAGCCAGCAGCTGAGCTTAGAAAAGCCTCCCTTTTCATGATTTCTGTAGTTTACAATTACCATTATAATATTTTTGGACCCTGACCCCAATGTGGATGATCAAAGATGGAAATGTGTACCATACATAAGAAATGAACTGTAGCTCTCCTTTTAGCGCCCCCCCCCCCCCCCCCCCCCCCCCCCCAGATTCAGGGTTGGAATGTGTTGGAACTGTATCGTTTTAATTTGCCTCTCTTTGGACTGAACACTGAAGAGAGGCCAAGTGATCAAAATAGTTTCCTATGGGGTATGATCGTTGTACATTTATGTGGTGCTTGCATCGTGTTAAGATGAATGGTCGCTTGCCCCGTTGCCCGGAGGCTGCAGCTGTTCTCGTCTGAACTCTGAAGCAACTAAGTACTACTGCTGTATCTGTGTATGTTTACGTTCCTCTAAGGATTGTCCGTTTCTTTTTGCACGGTAGCACTGCTACCTTTTTCATGGAATTTTACGAAGTGTTATTATATCGACTAGAAGGGGCAGATCTTGTCTTTTACAACGGGCGTCGCATTTGCAACACAAGTTATTTGACTAATAGCAAATATGATTTTTTTTGTTTGCTAACCCAATTTTTGTTTTTTAATGTTACGGCGTCTGTCGTTCGTGCTACTAGCCCACTATCCTGAGTCCAGGATCGTTTTGGCTTACCATTTCGCCCGCGACGTCATCTCTTGGCTCGGAAAAGAAAAACAGACGGACCGCTATTGGAACTGAGCCAGTTTTCCTAGAAAATCAGCAAAATGCAAAAGGTACGGCTCCCAGAGGTGCTCCTGCTCTAGCTTCGACTCCTGAAAGAGCCTACTAGAAAACCGCAGGAGCTGATGGAGGAGCTGGAGCCCTTTTGCATTAAGAAGGTGGAGCATACCAAGTGCCATGGTAGGGATGAAAAGGGATTGGATACAGACGAATATCATCGGTATCATATTTGTTTTCATATTTCTAGTTAGATTCAGATTTGAATACGAATAATGTCAACTATGTCGGATAAGATATGATTGGATGTCGACATAAAAAATATATAATTTAAGTATTAGATATGTATATGGTATCGGATGTTAAATATTTGGACTTAGATACAGACAAATCTTAACTCCTCTAAAAAATTCGGTCTCGAATACGGTTAGAAAATATCTGTAACATTTTTGTCCCTTGCCATAGGTAGAAACAGATTCACCACTCTGAGCTGATAGAGGAGCCGTAGCCTTTTTACACTAGAAAGGAGGAGCAAGCAATTGCAATTTTCCCCGGCTTCGATTGTACAATGAAAGACCGACGACCTGCTCTTTTTTCTAACAAACAAATAACTAATCATAGTTAGGCAAACAATCATTTGAGACGTTGGATTGAGATCTTGTCAATACATAGTACCCCAGGTACCCTGCGAGAAAAGAAGAAGATCTAGTTCGACTAGGATTCCTCATATCCCTGGACTATGTAAAGGAGGACAGGGCTCCCTAGATCGGCACCTCATCTCACCTTATCTCACCTCACTCCATGTATCAGAACACACAATATGATCAACGCAAAAGGCTAACGTCGAACTGGACGTAAAGGTTATTACTCGAGTTCGATCTCGAAGGCCCAAACTAGTATAAAATCGACTGTCTTTTGCATGAACCGTCGAGTTCCGCATGCGCTGAAGCCTGAACAACTGTTCCGGGTACCCCTGCGGCAAGCTATCGGTGGTAAATATCGATAGCTGGCGCGCTAGGTAGGACCTTTAAGCGAAATTGCATTCAAGAAGCTCACCCCAGATAACTAAACTAAGTTCGACTCTAACCCGCGCTCGCTAGCCTCTGCTGACTCCAAGACTCCGAGTTCGACTCAACCTGTAGCTGGTGCCCTTCGACTCCCAACGGGCCGATGGGACCGACCTACATCCCAAACTGGGAAAGCAGAACAAACGATGCGACCTGGGACTCCACGGCGGCATCGCACGGGATTTGATGGCATTCATATCAAAAAGATGATGGAAGGCGGACCCTGCAAACTAAGGGGCTGTTTAGTTAAAAAAATGCAAAATGCAAAATACCAACTATTTTAGAATGATAAAATACAAAATGCTAAAATTTTTAGAGTTATATTTAGTTCTATCCAAAATACGGAATTTATTGCTCTCATGAAAGCCTCTTGAGGCTTTTTTGGATTTTTTTTATCACTTGAGACCAAAATCCAAAATAGAGAATAACTACCTTTTTGCCAAAAAATTTGCATAGTGTTTAGTTTCATTATGCAAAATAATGACCAAAATCTAATTTTTTTCAGAATAAAAGGGGAAGTAAACACCCCCTCATTAAATGTTGAGGCTTATATACGTATTAGGTTCATGTATGTATGTTGCCACAGCTAACACTACTACCGAATGAGGCATTGGTCGATGCCCAAAATGGCCAAAAACCTCAGCCCTTTTGCGGCCCGGGGTTAAAGGCCTCTTTAACACCGGTTCGTAACACGAACCGGTGCTAAAGGGTCCTGCCCAACGGCTACTGACAGGTGCTGTCGGGGCAGGGACCCTTTAGCACCGGCCAGTGCCACGGGCCGAGGCAAAGCCTTTAGCACCGGTTTGTGCCCTGAACCGGTGCTAAAGGTCCGGTTTATAGACCGGCTCCCTCCTCCCCTCTGCCCATTTGAAACCGAGAGCACCATTGTTGTTCTTGGAGCTTCTTCTTGCTTGTTTTTCATTTGTTCTTCATCTCCAACGCCCATCGTTGATCTTCTTCGACTCCGTCATCGTCTCTTCATGCTTGGAGGTGTGTATATTTAGCCTCTCTTGTCTATTTCATATAGTTTTTGGCGTGTGTGGTTATCATCATTTTTAGCTCATATACACTTTGTTATTTTGAATCATACACATGTATTTGTATCCATATATATATATATATATATATATATATATATATATATATATATATATATATATATATATATATATATATATATATTTCATGGTTGACCTAATATTAATGTAGTTTGCAAGAATGAATTATAGTATCTTTTTATGATCTTAGAAAGTAGGATAGTTCAAATTAATTGGTTTGTTAATATCACTTGATTTATTTTTATTACTACATAATGTCCATTGTATCATACATGTTTACTAGTAAATGTGGAATTTATAATTGTTTAAAAATTGAGTATGGATAGTAGATGGCAACCGTGACCGGGTCTTCGGTCTCTCAACGGGTTCAAAAGCGATACCGTCCGGAACTCCCTCTCATTACTTGTGGCAAGTGTGGGCAGAAGATTTTGATGGAGTACAAAGTGTCGAAAGAGGGAGTAAACAAGGGGCGTATATTCTACAAGTGTCCGGATCGTAATGTGAGTTATTTCCAGACATTTGCTTATATATGTGCATATTTTTTAAATGATATTAATTAAACTTTTGATTCTCTCTTTTAATTTTAGTGGGACGGTACCGGCGGATGTACAGGTTGGTACTGGGAGGAAGAATACATTAAACACATTAAGAAATCTTTTGCACAGGTGGTTGAGGCTGAAGGTGGTGAGGCAGTGAGCCGACGAAAGGAGTTCAATGATGTTGATCAAGCGAATGATCTATCTATTATAGTTGGGATCGGACGCGAACTAATTATGTTGCTTAAGTGCATTTTAGTTTTGGTTTTTTTAGTGCTAGTTGCGATTGTATTTGTTGTAGCCAAGCTTTCCTGAATTAATCAATTATGTATCTTAGACATGTTGTGCAATAAGATGAGAAACTATATGTGTGCATGGTTTTCATAATATATATGTTATATTTAATGCAGATGGTAACACGTAATTGGATGTATAATGCCGATCGGCGCTCCGAAGAGTTCATTAATGGCGTGCACTATTTCTTAAGTGTGGCCGAGACAAATAAGAGGGACGGTTTCATGTGTTGTCCATGT